>NW_027266268.1:9845000-10446250 GCF_022045235.1 Haliotis cracherodii
ACAATGCGACACCGCAAAACAATTTCGGGCCAGACGTTTTCAAATGTTTCAATGTCACAGTGTAGAAGACACTGACCCGCGAAGTCGGTATCATCTTTATCTGCATATAAGTGCTTGTCTACTCCCTTTCTTCATTACATCAAATCTGCAGAGATCTCGACCCACCTAGGTATAGTTTCACAGGATCCGCGCAAAATAGATCACGTGTCCCGCGATGCTTTTAAAGGCTAAAAAGTCGACAGGCCGCACAGTGGTGAAATTAAGATTCGTGGCTGATTGTCGAACAAAGACCCGCAGTTTAAACACGAACATAGTACTGCTTATATGAAGCATGTGAAATGGAATCCTGAGTTTTCACTGAAGAGGCGAGGCTTCAGAGAACAAATGAATAGGGAACTGATTTCTTCTTTTCTTCCTGGGGCACCTGTTCTGGGTTTCATGAACGGGATGCAAGGACAGGAAGGATGGGTACATAGTTATATAAATTGCTTGATAGGCATTACTTAGTTGAAGGATGACAAAGTAGACACAATGTATGGATTACAACTTCTTTAATACTGTGAAGGCGACGTTTCGGTAAAGACCTTATAGCGTTGTCAAGCAAGACTTAACTTTCTTGACAACGGTATAAGGATCTTTACAAAAAGGTCATACGGTAAGCGATGTTTTATTGTTTGTACACTCTTGCAAACAGGTGATGACGTGTAGGGGATGTCTTACTGTTTGTACACTCTTACAGACA
Source organism: Haliotis cracherodii (assembly GCF_022045235.1). Classification (NCBI taxonomy): domain Eukaryota; kingdom Metazoa; phylum Mollusca; class Gastropoda; order Lepetellida; family Haliotidae; genus Haliotis; species Haliotis cracherodii. The sequence continues at coordinate 9,845,743 of NW_027266268.1, forward strand.
GGTGATGGCGTGTAGGGGATGTCTTACTATTTGTACACTCTTGCAAACAGGTGATGACGTGTAGGGGATGTCTTACTGTTTGTACACTCTTACAGACAGGTGATGACGTGTAGGGGATGTCTTACTGTTTGTACACTCTTACAGACAGGTGATGACGTGTAGAGGATGTCTTACTGTTTGTACACTCTTACAGACAGGTGATGACGTGTAGGGGATGTCTTACTATTTGTACACTCTTACAGACAGGTGATGACGTGTAGGGGATGTCTTACTATTTGTACACTCTTACAGACAGGTGATGACGTGTAGGGGATGTCTTACTATTTGTACACTCTTGCAAACAGGTGATGACGTGTAGGGGATGTCTTACTGTTTGTACACTCTTACAGACAGGTGATGACGTGTAGGGGATGTCTTACTGTTTGTACACTCTTACAGACAGGTGATGACGTGTAGAGGATGTCTTACTGTTTGTACACTCTTGCAAACAGGTGATGACGTGTAGAGGATGTCTTACTGTTTGTACACTCTTACAGACAGGTGATGACGTGTAGGGGATGTCTTACTATTTGTACACTCTTACAGACAGGTGATGACGTGTAGGGGATGTCTTACTGTTTGTACACTCTTACAGACAGGTGATGACGTGTAGGGGATGTCTTACTGTTTGTACACTCTTACAGACAGGTGATGACGTGTAGAGGATGTCTTACTGTTTGTACACTCTTGCAAACAGGTGATGACGTGTAGAGGATGTCTTACTGTTTGTACACTCTTACAGACAGGTGATGACGTGTAGGGGATGTCTTACTATTTGTACACTCTTACAGACAGGTGATGACGTGTAGGGGATGTCTTACTATTTGTACACTCTTGCAAACAGGTGATGACGTGTAGGGGATGTCTTACTATTTGTACACTCTTGCAGACAGGTGATGACGTGTAGGGGATGTCTTACTGTTTGTACACTCTTACAGACAGGTGATGACGTGTAGAGGATGTCTTACTGTTTGTACACTCTTGCAAACAGGTGATGACGTGTAGGGATGTCTTACTGTTTGTACACTCTTACAGACAGGTGATGACGTGTAGAGGATGTCTTACTGTTTGTACACTCTTACAGACAGGTGATGACGTGTAGAGGATGTCTTACTGTTTGTACACTCTTACAGACAGGTGATGACGTGTAGGGATGTCTTACTGTTTGTACACTCTTACAGACAGGTGATGACGTGTAGAGGATGTCTTACTGTTTGTACACTCTTACAGACAGGTGATGACGTGTAGAGGATGTCTTACTGTTTGTACACTCTTACAGACAGGTGATGACGTGTAGGGGATGTCTTACTATTTGTACACTCTTGCAAACAGGTGATGACGTGTAGGGGATGTCTTACTATCTGTACACTCTTACAGACAGGTGATGACGTGTAGTCAATGTCTTACTGTCTGTACACTCTTTCAGACAGGTGATGACGTGTAGGGGATGTCTTACTGTTTGTACACTCTTGCAAACAGGTGATGACGTGTAGGGGATGTCTTACTGTTTGTACACTCTTACAGACAGGTGATGACGTGTAGAGGATGTCTTACTGTCTGTACACTCTTTCAGACAGGTGATGACGTGTAGGGGATGTCTTACTGTTTGTACACTCTTGCAAACAGGTGATGAAGTGTAGGAGATGCCTTACTGTTTGTACACTTGCAAACAGGTGATGACGTGTAGGTGATGTCTCACTCTTTGTACACTAAAGTCAACTGTTGACGCCTCCAGATGAATCTGTTACACTCACTGTATCATGCAGTGGGATGCTTGTATAATGGGAAGCCTGCTTCTCACGACGGTTTTATTAGCTAAAACAATGGAAACAAAAACAGACCTGCGGGCACATTTAGCGTGAAAAGCTGCAGCATCAGCACGACCCTCACCTCGGCAGGAAACTAACAGTACAAACCTTCCTGTTTCTGGGAGAGAAGAAGCCGAACGACTCCACACAAGGGAGTTTTCATAACACAGCCCAACAAAAACACATGCGTATAAAGAGATTCATTTCACACCTTCAAACATACTTGACTCTTTGGTTCAAGCATGTCAAATTTTTGCAGTAACAACTTGCGATTCATGCTATGGTTTCTTCAGAGGTGAATAACATCACAAGAGGCTTGGCTTTATTATTGCGGTGTGTATTTCAGTGTTCTCGGGCCGGCGCTGCAGGTGACTCTGCGACAGGGTTCAGATGTCACTCGTTCAGTATGCCATTATTACAAAGACACGTCATCTTGCACTGTGTGGCGGGCACGTCGCCGTCATCACCATGTGCTAAGTGCGGGGGGAGGGGTGGTGGAAGGAAGAGGCACATAGTCATCATCATCTTCATCATCATCGTTATCTTGTACTGTGTGTTGGAAACATCGCCATTTTGTACTGAGTGGGCATGTCGTGATTTTCATCGTCATCTTCCACTGTAAGGGCATATCGTCATTATTATCGTCATCTTGTGCTGTGTCTGTATATCGTGATTATCATCGTCATCTTCTACTGTATAGGGCATATCGTCATTATTATCGTCATCTTGTACTTTGTCTGTATATCGTGATTATCATCGTCATCTTCTACTGTATGGGACATATCGTCATTATTATCGTCATCTTGTACTGTGTCTGTATATCGTGATTATCATCGTCATCTTCTACTGTATGGGACATATCGTCATTATTATCGTCATCTTGTGCTGTGTCTGTATATCGTGATTATCATCGTCATCTTCTACTGTATGGGGCATATAGTGATTATCATCGTCATCTTGTACTGTTTTGGGATATATCGTGATTATCATCGTCATCTTCTACTGTATGGGGCATATCGTCATTAGTATCGTCATCTTGTACTGTGTCTGTATATCGTGATTATCATCGTCATCTTCTACTGTACGGCACATATAGTGATTATCATCGTCATCTTGTACTGTTTTGGGATATATCGTGATTATCATCGTCATTGTGTTCTGTCTGTGAATATATCGTGATTATCATCGTCATTGTGTACTGTGTGTGGATATATCGTGATTGTCATCGTCATTGTGTAGTGTGTATGGACATATCATGATTATCATCGTCATTTTGTACTGTATGGGGCATATCGTGATTACCATCGTCATCTTGTACTGTGTGTGGACATATCGTCTGGTTTGAGTGAAAGCTTAGTGAAAGTGGTGATGCCTGCACCCTACGTCGTGTTCGGATTTGATTTCATCAGATGCCTGAAATGCACCAACACCCGCCCGGAGCGGTGTAGTAGCCTGGTGGTTAAAGCGTTCGCTCGTCACGTCGAAGGTCCGGTTCGATTACCTTCATGTGGGTGCAATGTGTGAAGCCCATTTCTGGTATTGCTGGAATATTGCTGCATGTTGCGAAAAACCCAACTTTCTCCTACCACACACCTGCCCTCTATTAATTCACTCTATAGCTGCATATATCCTATTAGCATTTATCTTGACATGCCTTCAACGATTGTTAATTGTCTGAATAATGAGGTCTCCTTGTCTCCACTCACAGGCGCCACGTCTGTGTTCATCACCGTCAGATGGCGCAACCCATCCCCGTGCGGCAGAGCTACATCCGGCCCATGTACCGCCAGACTATGGGAATGTGTGACAATTACAGGATCTGTCCCCGTTATAGGTAAGTCACACACACAGACCATGGGGATCTGTGACAACTACAGGGTCTGTCCCCGTTATAAGTAGATCACACACACAGACTATGGGGATCTGTGACAACTAGAGGGTCTGTCCCCGTTATAAGTAGGTCACACACACAGACCATAGAGATCTGTGACAACTACAGGATCTGTCCCCGTTATAAGTAGATCACACACACAGACCATGGGGTTCTGTGACAACTACAGGATCTGTCCCCGTTATAGGTAGATCACACACAGATCATGTAGATATGTGACAACTACCGGATCTGTCCCCGTTATAAGTAAGTCACACACACAGACCATGGGGATCTGTGACAACTACAGGATCTACCCCCGTTATAAGTAGATCACACACAGACCATGTAGTTCTGTGACAACTACAGGATCTGTCCCCGTTATAAGTAGATCACACACAAATCATGTAGATCTGTGACAACTACAGGATCTGTCCCCGTTATAAGTAGATCACACACAGATCATGTTGATCTGTGACAACTTCAGGGTCTGTTCCCATTATAGGTAGGTCACACACAGATCATGTAGATCTGTGACAACTACAGGATCTGCCCCCGTTATAAGTCGATCACACACAGACCATGTAGATCTGTGACAACTACAGGAGCTGCCCTCGTTATAAGTAGATCACACACACAGACCATGTAGATCTCCGACAACTACAGGGTCTGTTCCCATTATATATAGGTCACACACAGACCATGTAGATCTGTGACAACTACAGGAGCTGCCCTCGTTATAAGTAGATCACACACACAGACCATGTAGATCTGTGACAACTACAGGGTCTGTTCCCATTATAGGTAGGTCACACACACACCATGTTGATCTGTGACAACTACAGGGTCTGTCCCCATTATAGGTAGGTCACACACAGATCATGTTGATCTGTGACAACTACAGGGTATGTTCCCATTATAGGTAGGTCACACACAGACCATGGGGATCTGTGACAACTACAGGGTCTGTCCCCATTAAAGTTAGGTCACACACAGACCATGTAGATCTGTGGCAACTACAGGGTCTGTCCCCATTATATATAGGTCACACACAGACCATGTAGATCTGTGACAACTGCAGGATCTGTCCCCGTTATAAGTAGGTCACACACACAGACCATGGGGATCTGTGATCATGTGCCATTTGATTGACGATTTCTTTTTGGTTTTTCTTTTTCGTAAATCGAAAAAAATTCTACGCCCACTAACGGACTACTGTTTCTTGATTGGCTTATAATAGAATGGGCGGGGCTTGTCTTACATTATTGCGCTGAACCACGTCACTGATTTCGTATTGTTGTCCATGTTTTTGTATGTTAATGATTAAATAAGGACACTATGAAGTTATTGTTGTTGATGTATTTATAAGAATTGTCTTCAGTATGTTTTTGCTCTTATGGACTTATGAAATCGGTGTGAACACTTTGCATCAGTTACGCGGATTTACACAGTGCGTACACCGGTTTTTACTTCAATATGTTTTGCGTTTATGGACTTATGAACATAAAAACCGGTGTGAACACTTTGCATCAGTTACACGGGTTTACACAGTGCGTACACCGGTTTATACTTCAATATGTTTTGCGTTTATGGTGGTGTAAACGCAAGTACCAGTGTGCGCACTACGTAACTCCGCGAAGCGTAGCACATTTACGAAAGGTGTCCTCACCGGAATTTATGTTTATAACTCCATAAACGATAAATCCTTAATAACAATGTGAATAGTTGACTGCTGTCGTGTATATTGATGGCGTTATCTTCCGCTACAGCGTAGCTTACGGGGTAGCGTTCCGCACCATCTTCCACGTCCGCATCAGCACGAAGAGCGTCCACGAATGCTGCCCCGGATGGGGTCGGAAGTCAAAGCGAGACAAAGACTGCTTGAAACGTAAGTAGTGAAAACACATGAGGTTACACGTCTGTATATGTACATTACATCAACATGTATACTGTAATATTGCGGCCTGAACCACGAACGATCACTGCAGACAAGTCAGTTCGACATTCAGTCTGCAGACGCCATTTTGCGTCAGAACTCCTGATTACGCCCAAACGGGAAGCGTTTCGACCTTCCTCCACCGGACGATGAAACGTCATCACGTACATCAAACCAACCGGAAGTTGGCAGACGTTGTGTAATATCAGATCGATGCTGCACAGAAATGCAGCTTGTTGGTGAATACTGAACATTGTGACTAGGTGACTAAAACTGGTCTACAAGCAAGAGTAGGTGCAGTTACAATAAAGCGTGATCTGTGCGTAAACTGCGACAGGTGTCACGTGACCTACGTTATCATGGCTGCAGCTGCAGGGCGGGACAAGCGTCAACTTGCCGGAGATGTTGTGAAAATATTTCCTCAAGTGAAGCTGTATCGGTTTTCTTTATGTACGTTTTCAATCCAAATGCTACATGTCTGATTTCAGTTGTGGAAACAGCTCCATGACATGCACCATAGTTCAAAGGAAAACGGTCTGGCATTTCGTTACCCACGCAAAATGTCGTCAATATGAGAGGGTGAAGTAACGGTAGTTGGTATTTGACGATGTATCTCCTGACTGTGTGTGTGTTTGTTGCAGCGGTCTGCAAGGGAGGGTGCTTCAATGGCGGTCAGTGCACGGGCCCCCACACGTGTGAGTGCTCGGAGGGATGGACGGGCAAGACGTGTGACCAGGGTAGGTACACCAAGCGCGGATGCGGCTTTTTGGATGTAATTATGGTGTTAGCCAAATAATTGTTGGTATTTTTTCGCCATATCACGGCGTCTCATATCATAGTTAGATCACAGCGTGTTATATCACAGTCATATCATGGTGTTTTATACCATAGCCATATCACGGCGTATCATGTCACAATTAGATCACAGCGTGTTATATCACAGCCATATCATGGCGTGTTGTATTACAATCATATCATGGTGTGTTATATCACAGTCATATCACGGCGTGTTGTAACACAATCATATCATGGCGTGTTATATCACAATCATATTATGGTGTGTTATATCACAGTCATATCATGGCGTGTTGTATCACAATCATATTATGGTGTGTTATATCACAGTCATATCACAGCGTGTTATATCACAGTCATATCATGGCGTGTTGTATCACAATCATATTATGGTGTGTAATATCACAGTCATGTCATGGCGTGTTATATAACATTCAGATCATGGAGTGCTGTATCACAGACAGATCATGGCGTATTATATCACGGTCAAAACACATAATTTTATCACAGTCATATTATGGTGTGTTATATCACAGTCAGATCACGGTGTGTTATATCACAGTCATATCATGACGTGTTATATCAAAGTCAGATCACGGTGTGTTATATCACAGTCATGTCATGACGTGTTATATCAAAGTCAGATCACGGTGTGTTATATCACAGTCTTATCATGACGTGTTATATCAAAGTCAGATCACGGTGTGTTATATCACTGTAAGATCACGGTGTGTTATACCACAGGCAGATCACGGTGTGTTATATCACAGTCATATCATGACGTGTTATATCAAGGTCAGATAACGGTGTGTTATATCACTGTAAGAACACGGTGTGTTATACCACAGGCACATCACGGTGTGTTATATTACAGTCACATCATGACGTGTTACATCACAGTCATATAGCGACGTGTTATATCGCAGTCATATCACGACGTGCTATGGAACGGAATAAAGGACGCAGTTCGACTAGCTGCGTCACACGCCCTTGATAGGTCCGTACTGTAAAGTCAGTCGAGTTCTGTAAAACCTTAAACAAGTCTTCTTCAGAGATGTCACTTAGATTGTCTGTGTACAATGTACAATGCAACTCATTGTGTTTTTCAACATTACTGTTAACATTAACCCGCCAGCACAGCTCGCTTGTTCTACGTCATCAAACAAAGGTTAGATATATAGGTGTATGCATCATGGAGTAGTACCCTTACAAATAAGTTTATCCATCATGGTATAATATTCTGTTTGTCTCTGTTGCCTGTAGATATCAACGAATGTGCCGGACCCAACAACTGTCAACAGGTCTGTCACAATCTACCCGGAAGATACGAGTGCGCATGTCATGATGGATTCGATCTGCTTCCGGACAAAGTGACGTGTAAATGTGAGTAGATCTGTGTCAGCTTGTCACTGTGTATATCCGCGTTAGTGTGACACTATATATATGCGTCAGTGTGGCACTCTGTATATTCCTGTCACCCTAACTCTGTATCTCCATGGGGGCTGTCGGGCAGACTAGTGGTTAAAGCGTTTGCTCGTCACGCCGGAGACCCGGGTTCGATTCCCCACATGGTTACAATGTGTGAAGCCCATTTCTGGTGTCCCCCGCCGTGATATTGCTGGAATATTGCTAAATGCGGCGTAAAACCATACTCACTCACACTCACTGTATATCCATGACTTGTTTCAGTGTGCATCTCCTGCATGTCGGAGTACAAGGAGATGAAGACCACAATCAGCCACCTCATGGTCAAAGTGAAGAATCTCGAGGATGAGAAGGTGACCATTACTTCATATCAATATTTGACTATCTGTGTTGCTATGGTAACAGGGGCGGTCGGGTAGCCTAGTGGTTAAAGCGTTCGCTCGTCACGCCGAAGACCCGGGTTCGAATCCCGACATGGGTACAATGCGTGAAGCCAATTTCTGGTGTCCCCCGCCGTGATATTGCTGGAATATTGCTAAAAGCGGCGTAAAATGAAACTCACTCGGTCACTGCTATGGTAACACGTGCATAACATGTTCTTTAGATCTGGAATACATGTGTCGCTGTGGTAACACACGAGTCCTCGACGTTTGCTAGGATGTCTTCTTCCCTTGGCGTAACTCGTTCTCCTCTTCCAGAACTTCCTGATGGGGAACGTGTCATACTTGGCCGACCACTACGAGGAAGCAATGGTAACCATGCACGAGCTGAAGCTAGCTACCAGGTCCCCACCCACAACAACGACGCCTGACCCCATCAAGTCCCATCCGGCGTACGACCAGCATGGCTCCATCCCCTTGGACCGGATAGCCTCGCTGAGTGAACAGATCTCACTGCTGGAGGAGAGGCTGGAGGGATGTGAGTAGCTGTAGCAGTAGCAGCAGCAGAAGTAGCAGTAGCGGTAGTAGTAGTAGTAGTAGTAGTTGTAGTAGTATTAGCAGCAGAAGTAGCAGTAGCGGTAGTAGTAGTAGTAGTAGTAGTAGCAGAAGTAGCAGTAGTAGCAGTAGTAGCAGCAGCAGAAGTAGCAGTAGCAACAGCAGTGTCAGATACACTAGCAAAAGCAGTAAAACTGTTGCAATAACTATCGCAGTAGCAGCAGTAGTAGTTGTAATAGCCTCAGCAGTAGTAGTAGCAGTAAGGATAGAAGGATTAGATGTTGTATCAGTAATAGTAGCAGAAGCACAAGGAGTAGTGGCAAACTTAATGGTTACACTTGCAGTATCAGTAGAGGAATAAGTAGTAGTACCAGCAATAGTAGCAGCAGCAGATGCAGCAACAGGAATGATAGTCGAAGTAGCATTAACAGAAGCATTAGCATAAGCATAAGTAGTTGTAGTCTTTCTTTGTTGTTTAACGCTGCACTCAGCAACAGTCCAGCTATATGGCGGTAGTAGTAGTAGTAGTACTAGTAGTAGTAGTAGTAGTAGTAGTAGTAGTAGTAGTAGTAGTACCAGTTGCTCATCTAAAACAAATGTCTTGTCAACAGGTACCTGCAGGAACAACGAAAAACGACGAGGCCGGGGAAACTACTGAAGATACAAAAAATGACGTGGTGTTGCTACTGACGTGTTTTGGACACTGACGTGGTGTTGATACCGACGTGGTGGTGATAATGACGTTGTGTTGACACTGACGTCGTGATGACGCTGACGAGGAGTTGGGTGGCGGATGTAGGCGGAATGCAGCCATCTATGAAGTGAATGTCGGGATGATCTGCTCAGCTGCACCTGTCAACACCGGACGTTTTCAATGTGTGCGCCAACAAGCTACAGACGCTATATATTCTTGCAACATCCAGCATTGGCCACATCATACATAAGACGATTTATGATTTGTACATCCCGGAAGTGACGACACCTGCATCTACCACCAAAAGGACAGACTAGACTGTTTGGTGGTCCGTGCAGACACGCCCACTCCTGTACAGACATACTACTTCCTGTACAGACATACTACTTCCTGTACAGATATACCACTTCCTGTACAGACTTCTGTTCGTCCATGTCGTGTGCCTCTTCGCGAACGGTCCGAGAGTATTCTCAGATCGAGCTTCATTTCTCAGGAAAATCGAATGTGTTACTCATGCTACAGACATACTGCTTGTAAACTGATAGATGTATGGGTGTGCTTTATCTTCAATGCAAGTGTATACACTACGTTGTACTTGATATATCTGATGTAGCGAAACCCGGAAGTCCAGACACCGTCAGTTCGGAAACCTGTCAATCTTAATATCTCTGTTGGTAGCGTCTAAACTGGCGGGCAAAAGAAAATATACCGATGTTTTTTTAAATATATAATTGAAAATTGAAAGAACTGTTGTTAAATTTGATTATGTCCATTTTGCATCCACTCATTCCTTCAACACTTTGTAAAACTGTAAAACGTAATCTGTGGCTGGGTAATTTGGTATAAACACAAATTGGTTCAATGAAGGATGGAGTAAGACATGAATTTGCAACCACATGGCTCCTATCATGTTTGAAATGATTTTCAAAGATACGATGTCTGAGGTACCCTTCAGCAGTTGTGTATTTTATTTAAAAGTTAAAAAATTAAACCATGTAGAAACTTCTTTTAGTGCTGACGAAGCACCATGGAAGTTTATTTTTTGATATAATATCGCTAACTTAAGATATTTTCAATTGAAAATCAAACATATGATAAAATCAACTGAGCCGGACAGTTTCCTTTGCTCTCCGTTTATATAAACATGGCTTCGTGCCTGACAGGAGCTTTCTTTATATCCAGTACGATAATACAAGTAAACTCGGCAAGCCTTGGTGTGCTTTGGATGTCGTACTTTAGCGTAATCTGTCAATCTATATATAATTCTATTCGAGGGTTGATTTATAAGTTCTGTTCTCTAGTGCTACCCACCCCTTTACGGTGACATAGGAAGGGACATCCTTGATAGTGTTATAGTCCGTGGATGGCTTTTGGTGTTGAGCTATTTTTCTGCTAGTACTTTATCACTGCACGTTCCCCCAGTTTGTCCATTTTCCAAACTTCACATACCTCCTTTTCTACTGATTTGTCACATAGAAACAATTTGCTCAATTGTCTCAGGTGTTCTAGTATATACCTCTATGATATCACGAAAGGTCCACCACAAAAGCCTTCACTCTTCCTCGTCGTCTAGGTGGAGCTCAGAACTTCTCAATCAACCCCCGTATAACAAGTAAAACCAACCTTCTTTAACATTACATATTTGACTTATGGAACTAATCCATGTTATATGCTTCTCCTTCTGAAACGCCTGGTCATAAATTATTATCTTTGTCTTCTCTAATATCGTATGCAATTATGATAACGGATTAGCTTGGTGGTGTATACCCTACGCTAATGATCATAAGTTCAGTGTGGAAATATATCCTACATAACTATAATAATGAGGTCCATGTGGAAATATATTCTACGTAACTATGATAGCGCCCATATAGCCAATATCATATAAGATAATATCGGAGAGATATATGAACTAATATATAACAGTGGTGGTTTGGTGAAGATGTTATTCGACAAAACAACTGATATTACGCTTCATGTTTAGGCAAGGGCAAGACGCCATCATGATATTACACTGAATGACAAAATATTAATATTGCTATGGTGAGACAATGGTGTGGCGTTATAAGGTCACGATGGTGAGACAATGTAATGACGTAATAACGTCGACATGGTGAGACAATGTCATGATGCAGTAACGTCGACATGGTGAGACAATATAATGAAGTAAAAACGTCGACATGGTGAGACAATGTAATAACGTAAAAACGTCGACATGGTGAGACAATGTTATGACACAATAACGTCGACATGGTGAGACAATGTTATGACATAATAACGTCGACATGGTGAGACAATGTAATAACGTAATGACGTCGACATGGTGAGACGATGTTGGGATGTTTGAATGTCACCATGAAGAGACAGTATTGTGACGTCCTAATGTCACATGGTGAGACCATGTTATAACCTTATGACTTTATCAGTTATAAACATAACGATTTGTTAGAGGTAGGCATGCTGCCACTAGGAATACCGTGTTCAACCTCTGTCGTCGCGGACATTGAAACTGTTGTAATTTAGATTTTTTCAAATCGGTTATCCCATGTCTAGCTAGGTAACCGATATAATAGTCAAATAGTACCCTTTTACAGGACATCATATATCGAGACGTCTGTCGGATCTCGTGTGTAGATGCACGTGCTTGGATGCCTGTGTATTTTATGTCTTGAATATTTTCAAATATGTATGTAAATATTACAAAATTGATTCATATTTAGATATATCTCTGTCGCTGAGTCCTTTGTGCGCTATGTAACACTGTGAGAATATAGTTGTGTACTGTGAGAGTATAGATAAGTAGATACTGACGACAATTGTTTGAATATAGATAAATATTGTAAGAATATTGACGACTACTGTAAAAATATAAACGGATACTGTGAGAATAGAGACGAGTATTGTAAAGCTATAGACAAGTATTGTAAGAACATCGACAAATACTGTTAGAACATAGACAAATACTGTTAGAATATAGACAAATACTGCTAGAATATAGACAAATATAGATTACCGTATTCCACGTTATAAGCGCCCAGGGCGCTCTCAAAATTAGAAATAGGGGGTTCTTATTAGAATATAATGTTGATAAAAGCGTTGAAAGATCGTAAATTTCGTGGTTTACGCTGACAGCCTGAAATGATACAAAAGAAAAGTATGTGCGTATTATCACGACAGATAAATTTAATTGCCCGTAATGAAGAGTGCATATAACACACTAGTGCGTATTATACACGAATAAATTAGTCTTGTGTACATGGATCAATCGGAAGGGTGCTAATAGGGATTGTTCACTAGCTAATATATCAACAAATATCGGCGTGGGCGCTTATTAGAGCGGGGCGCTTATTACGTCGACTACGGTAATGTTTGAATTAAGTCCTCCGTTATATAAAACAAAAGGAGTAAAATAGTCCATGTCCTGGTTATGTATATATGTTACAGGGAGTACGTATACTCAGGGCATAATCTCTGGAAGTGTCAGGGCTGATGTGTAATGCCTGATTCACTCGAAATTGACATTTGAAACACGCTTACCTAGCACTCTGCATCATTTATGTGAGACACATAAACACGCTTACTCAGCACTTTACATCACTTATGTCATGCACACAAACACGCTTATCCAGTGTTTTAAGACACTTATTTGAGCCACAGAAAAAGGCTTACCCATCACTTTACTTCACGTATGTGAGACACATGAACACGCTTACTCAGCACTTTACATCACTTATGTCATACACACAAACACGCTTATCCAGTGTTTTAAGTCACTTATTTGAGCCACAGAAAAAGGCTTACCCATCACTTAATTCACGTATGTGAGACACCCAAACATGCTTACCCATTACTTTCATCAGTTATGTGAGACACAGAAACATGCTTACTCAGCACTTTACATCACCTTTGTCAGATACAAGAAACACGCTTATCAAGTGCTTTACATCACTAATTTGCGCCACAGAAGCACACCTTCTAAGCACTATACATCACTGCTGTGAGGCAGCAGAACACGTTTACCCGGCACTTTACATCACTTTTGGCCTGTCTCTCTGACCCAACAGAATAAATTGAAAAAGGAGTTCAACTTAAGTCTAGAATGATTTGGCAAGTCTAGTTTGCCTCGGATCTAGGAAATTAAGGGTCATCAAGGCTTCATTTAGATTATATTTTGTTTTGTTTTGTAGATATATATTTTTGAAAAGGATAACTATTTCTGAGACTAAATGTTAGTCTAAACATATGTGAAACACAGAAACACGCTTACCCATTCTGACGATCCAGAAATCATCTTTTCGCTCACTTATCCTTATTGAAGTATTTGTGAGAAGTCCAAAACATGTAAGAAAGATACAAGTATGTGTAAGTATAAACATGGACTATTGTCAGCAATTAACATGGCAACATTTACACGTTTCAGTATTCGGGATCCTATCCGCCTTATCCTTTACTTGCCGGGTGTCAGTTGTAGAGACAGCGAGTACGAATAAGGAAAATGGGTTATGAAGACGAAGGCTTGCACGGTACTGGCAGACCAGTAAAACAGAGCTTGAATATAAAGCGTCAACGCCAGAGAATAACCAGTCTCGATTATACGCCGAGAAGATTCCATTGGACGTGAAAATTATATGAATCACTAAAAATCAGTGACGACACCAGGTGTTCGTAAAAGGGGGAGAAGAACATGTTCCATGCATCCATTCAAAACCTATTCTGACAAAAAATTCACTTCAGAAAATATGTATAATCCTATTATCACTATTTCAAGGATTATGTTTATCACATAACGAAACCAGGTATTACACCCACTCCCTATACATATTCCTTGTAACATATTCCCACATCTTAGCCCTGGTTAAGCATTTACAAGTAACTTGACTAGGTGCACTTAAGAACTTTAGTCCTGTTAGATAAAATTGACGACACTCTCAAATTAGCATGTGAATAATACATTCAGCCTTGAGGTGAAGAAGATATATACAATGACAGCTCTTAACATGCCTCATATCAATGAAACGATTCCATACCTAGCAAAGGTAGGGTTAGCTACGCCCCGTATAGCTTAGTTATTAGTTATAATCTTTGTCATGCAAGAATTCCAGACGAATAAACACACTTGTTCGTTTTATGAGTTCAATTGTTCCTGGTTGGTTGACGTTGATGGGACATGTAGTGGGTTCATCGAATGTAGATGAAGTTGATGGGGCATGGACAAGGTTGGTGGCTTGTGGAGAAGGTTGATGGGGCGTGAATAATGTTGATGGGACGTTAAGAGGCTTGATGGAACGTTGAGAAGGTTGATGGAACGTTGATGGAACGTTGAGAAGGTTGATGGCACGTTGAGAAGGTTGGTGGGACGTTAAGAGGGTTGATGGCACGTTGAGAAGGTTGATGGAACGTTGAGAGGGTTGAAGACATGTTGAGAAGGTTGATGAAACGTTGACGTGGCCGGGGATCGATCCCCGGACCTTTCGATCTACCTCAAGACCACGGAGGCGGCGAGAGGGTTGACAGGGCATTGAACAGGTTGATGAGGCGTTGGGAGGGTTGATGTAAAATAGCTTCCCTATGTCCACCAACCCTCTCCGTCAAACCTGCTATTCATACAACGCTGGAGCACTCTGTGTGCGCACATTCGTGCAGCGTTCCCTCTGGTCAAACAGTGCAATCATACTACGCTAATTATATGTCAAGCATTGTGACCATCACCCTTCCGTATGCATTACATGCAGTATCATGCAGACCTGTCGCACCCTGTCACAGCCAACGCATGTTGGATATTATATGGAACCCTAGAAGGGACATTGTCGCATTGTCACCCAAACAATGAAACGGTGTCAAAATTAACCAAAGCGCCACAATTTGACAACGCGATATTTGTCGTGTTGTATTGTCGCATTGTCGCGCTTTGAATAGGTTCGAAACTTTTTACTTGTTTTTGTGAGGGCGACAAGGCGACAATGTCCCACCTAGGTTTCCATATTACACTATGATGTATTTGTCAAACACATGTACCATAGAGTTGTAAACACAAAGGGTTGTCAAACACATGTACCATAGAGCTGTAAACACAGAGGGTTGTCAAACACGTGTATCTCAGAGATGTAAACACAGACGGTTGTCAAACACGTGTATCTCAGAGCTGTAAACACAGAGGGTTGTCAAACACGTGTATCTCAGGGCTGAACACACAGGCGGTTGTGAAGCACATGTATCACAAGCCTGTTAACAAAGGTGGTTGTCAAACACGTCTATCCAAGAGCTGTACACAAAAAGGTTTTCAAACACATATCACATGTTAAATACATATATATCAGAACCCACACATATGGTTGTTAAACACGGGTATTTCAGTCATGTAGAGCGCTGTCTGAGCTCTTTGAATGTCACAAACGCTCGCCACCACGGCTAGTTCGCTGAAGATAAGTGAAACAGGCTCGTCTCCACACCTTGAAGACATGTAAGTCCGTCACCATGGCTTTAATACATGTCAGTCTGTTACCATGGCTTAAATACACGCCAGTCTGTCAAAATGACTTAAATACATGTCAGTCTGTCGCCGTGGCTTAAAAACACGTCAGTCTGTCACAATGACTTAAATATATGTCAGTCTGTCACAATGACTCAAATACATGTCAGTCTGTCACCATAGCTTAAATACACGTCAGTCTGTCACCATGGCTTTAATACATGCCAGTCTGTTACCATGGCTTAAATACATGTCAGTCTGTCACAATGACTTAAATACACGTCAGTCTGTCACCATCACTTAAATACATGTCAGTCTGTCACCATGGCTTAAATACATGTCAGTCTGTCACCATGGCTTAAATACATGTCTGTCTGTCACCATGGCTTAAATACACGTCAGTCTGTCACCATGGCTTAAATACATGTCAGTCTGTCACCATGGCCTAAATACATGTCAGTCTGTCACCATGGCTTAAATACTTGTCAGTCTGTCACCATGGCTTAAATACATGTCAGTCTGTCACAATGGCCTAAATACATGTCTGTCTGTCACAATGACTTAAATACACGTCAGTCTGTCACAATGACTTAAATACACGTCAGTCTGTCACCATCACTTAAATACATGTCAGTCTGTCACCATGGCTTAAATACACGTCAGTCTGTCACCATGGCTTAAATACATGTCTGTCTGTCACCATGGCCTAAATACATGTCAGTCTGTCACCATGGCTTAAATACTTGTCAGTCTGTCACCATGGCTTAAATACATGTCAGTCTGTCACAATGGCCTAAATACATGTCTGTCTGTCACAATGACTTAAATACACGTCAGTCTGTCACAATGACTTAAATACACGTCAGTCTGTCACCATCACTTAAATACATGTCAGTCTGTCACCATGGCTTAAATACACGTCAGTCTGTCACCATGGCTTAAATACATGTCTGTCTGTCACCATGGCCTAAATACATGTCAGTCTGTCACCATGGCTTAAATACTTGTCAGTCTGTCACCATGGCTTAAATACATGTCAGTCTGTCACAATGGCCTAAATACATGTAAGTCTGTCACAATGGCTTAACACCTGTCTATCTGTTACGTCAAGGAGGTCCCCGAGGACCTGACGTGGGTTCTGAACTCACTTCCGGTTTTTGCGGTTCAGCTTGCGCAGCTGTCATCATACATCAGTTCAAAGAGGATGAATGTATGGAGAAGCAACACTGACAGCCGTACGTCCACATGTGAGGCAAAGCTCCGGGAGCTGGCTGGGGGGTCAGGTTGGGTGATGGAAAAACGAGGGGAAGGATAATGAAAGTTCTTTGAACATATTTTTCATGTAATAATGTGAGAGTTATGAAGTGAATATCCTGCCCCCGGTCTGCAGACCAGGTGTGTGTGGGCCAGCCTCGTTTTGGCAATCGCCGAAATAACCAGGCCCGATTTACGTCCGGAGCGGAAAAGGGAGTTATTTAAAGACAATGTTTCTACTAGGTATATAAATATCGCAGGCTAGCCTTTATCAGTGGATTGACGTAGCCGTCTCACAATACATCGTTGACTCCATGACAAAACGTTCTTGACTCCCACACACGTGTGTAGCGGACATTGCCAGGTGGTTGTTGTATTAGGACGAAATACAGGCGGCTGCAGTCTACTGACATACAGGTAGATAATAGGAAGCATGGCGTTGTCTGATATATGTAAAGTGCCTTTCGTGAAATTCAATTTGCTTGATGGAGGATAGTCAGCGTATTAAACATTCTATGATCATGTCATTTCGTGTTCTTCATGTCCGTATATCTGTTTTGTTTGTTTGTTTTGTTTGTTTGCTGTTCAACGCTAACTCTGCAATAGTACAACTATATGACGGCGGTCTGGGCCAGACAATTCAGTGATCGACGTTCATCATTAGTATCGATCTACGCAATTGGGATACGACGACATGCATGAACAAAGTCGGCGAGCCTGACCACCCGATCCTATTAGTCGCCTCTTACGACAAGCATAGTCGCCTATTACGGCTAGCATGGGTTGCTGAAGACCTACTCATGCCTCATCCTATGCCATTATCAGGGCTCAGTCACCAGTTCAGGATTTTGACTGCCGCCCTTGATAGGACCATTCCCGATTAAAATTTGTCAAAAGTCTGATCAAGATCCAGTGATTGGTTGCGGGAATTTCACAAACAATCAGATATTGTTTAGGAAGCGTCCCGATTCAGCCGTTTCCAGTCGAATTCGTCCCGACTCTCCCGTTCTCAATCCGAATCTTATCCGATTTGTATATTCCGCATGGTACAAAACGACCGAATCTGTCCCGACAATTCATGCCCGTTCATGAGGACAGCGTCCTGATCCACAGGACACCGTCCCGACAACACAGGAAATTGTTACGATTTTGATCCGATACAGCAGAATCTGCCACGACATAGTCACGATTGTAATCCGACTAGACAAAATCGGCTGAGTTCCCCGAATGTTACCGGACGCACCATACTGTCGGGAGTGCTTGGCCGACCTCTCTGAACCTTTCCCGATCCGTAGGACTTTGTCCGAAATAATACATGTACGTACGTCCATATACCTGATATTTCTACACATAGATCTAGATTACATCATATACTTGTCCCATGCTAACCATTTCACTGGGGACTACTTGCATCAAGCACGCAAGCAATCAACCAACAAACCAACAAACCAACCAATCAACCATTCAACCAACCAACCAACCAATCAACCAACCAAATAATCACTCAATCACTCAATAAAATAGTTATATGTGTATGCATGATATGCGTTCATAAGAAAGAAGAAACAAATAGATCACTATATCGCTATAGATATTTACTATCTGAAAAGTTAACGCTGTCACATTTGAGTCACTATCTCAAGATGAAGCCCAACGTTCGGCGGCAACACACGACCTCTATGCTGAGGTGGGGCTGAGGTCCGATCACTGGCCTCATTTATCTAACCGTGTCGAGGTTTGGATCTCGCACGGGGCCCGGGCATCGCCGTCATCTGGCGTGACTGCTTGGTACATGTACCTGGAAAAAGAGGGAGAGTATTTGTACAGGTCAGGTTGTGTGGGAGTATATATGCAGGTCAAAAATCTCTTTCCACCCATGTACCAACCAACCAGCCTGCCCACCACCCACCTATTTATGCGTCCTCCTATGTACCAACCCATCCACAAACCACCCACCCATCTATGCGTCAATAGATATGAACCAACCCACCACCCACCCACCCAACTATCCGTCCTCCCATGTACAAACCCACCCATCTATGCGCCCATATCTGTACCAATCCACCACCCACCCACCCATCTAACCATCCAACACCCACCCATCTATCCATCCACCCGTGTACCAACCCACCACCCACCCACCCATCTAACCATCCACCAACTCAACACCCACCCACCCATCTAACCATCCACCCATGTACCAACCCACCACCCACCCATCCACCATCTGTGCGCCCATCTCTGTACCAACCCACCACCCACCCACCCATCTAACCATCCAACACCCATCCACCCATCTATTCATCCATCGATGTACCAGCCCACCACCCACCCACCCACCCATCTAACCATCCACCAACTCAACACCCACCCACCCATCTAACGATCCACCCATGTACCAGACCACCACCCACCCATCCACCCATCTATGCCCCCATCCCTGCACCAACCCACCACCCACCCACCCTTCTAACCATCCAACACCCACCCACCCATCTATTCATCCACCCATGTACCAGCCCACCACCCACCTACCTATCCACCCGACCATCTATCAATACTACCAACCATCTATCAATACATCCGACCATCTATCAATACATCCGACCATCTATCAATACATCAGTCCACTAAACCACCCGTCTATAACACCTACCCGGCACCTATCACCCACCTGCATATCCTTCTCTACCCACCCTTCCATGCACAAATCCAGTCCATTGCGAACATGTGTGCACCCCCAACTTACAGACATCCAGTCTCTCCTCCAGCATAGCAATCTGTTCACTCAGGGATGACAAATAGGTGTTTATTTTGGCCGCATCCGGCACCTGCTGCTCGGGGGAGGGTGTGGCTGAGCTAGGAGGGCGTGGTAGCTCCTGGGTGGGCTGGGAAGTTGGGAATGTTGACAGTGTCCGCAAATCTTTGTGAAGCTTGGTTACGTTCAGCGTCAGTATATCCTGGAAAGTTAAAATACGACTTACTTAAATTGACGACATATAGTGACGTCTAGCTTGTGTAGCAGGGCTGTAACTTACATTGTCGACATAAAGTGACCTCCATCTTTTGTAGCACGGGTGTAACTTACATTGTCGACATATAGTGACGTCCAGCTTGTGTACCAGGGCTGTAACTTACATTGTCGACATAGTGACGTCTAGCTTGTGTAGCAGGGCTGTAACTTACATTGTCGACATAGTGACGTCCAGCGTGTGTACCAGGGCTGTAACGTACATTGTCGACATATAGTGACGTCTAGCTTGTGTAGCAGGGCTGTAACTTACATTGTCGACATATAGTGACGTCCAGCTTGTGTACCAGGGCTGTAACTTACATTGTAGACATAGTGACGTCTAGCCTGTGTAGCAGGGCTGTAACTTACATTGTCGACATATAGTGACATCTAGCCTGTGTAGCAGGGCTGTAACTTACATTGTAGACATATAGTGACGTCTAGCCCGTGTAGCAGGGCTGTAACTTACATTGTAGACATATAGTGACGTCTAGCTTGTGTAGAAGGGCTGTAACTTACATTGTCGACATAAAGTGACGTCCAGCTTGTGTATCAGGGCTGTAACTTACATTGTAGACATAGTGACGTCTTGCTTGTGTAGCAGGGCTGTAACTTACATTGTCGACATAAAGTGACCTCCAGCTTGTGTAGCAGGGCTGTAACTTACATTGTCGACAAAGTGACATCTTGCTTTTGTACCAGGGCTTTAACTTACATTGTAGACAAACAGTGACATCCAGCTTGTGTAGCAGGGCTGTAACTTACATTGTCGACATATAGTGACGTCTAGCCTGTGTAGCAGGGATGTAACTTACATTGTAGACATATAGTGACATCTAGCCTGTGTAGCAGGGCTGTAACTTACATTGTCGACATGTATGATGTTGACGGTCTGCGTGAGATGCTTCTGGTCTTGTAACATGGTCGTGAACTCATCTGTGCAGGACAGGCAGACTGAAACATCAACAGCAGGTAGTTTTCTATACCTACAGATTCAAACATCAACACGGCATATGGGTCTCTTTGTACCCACATGAACTACATGTGTAAACATCAACACAATCATATGGATTCTATTTATCCCCATATAAATATTTAAACTACAGATTCAAACATTGACACAAGCATATTATGGTCTCTTTGCACCCGTATATATGAATTACAGATTCACAAATCAACCTATGGGGCTGTGAGTACCTTTAGGGACTACAGACTCAAGTATCAACACGGCCATGTAGGCCTGTTTGTACCCGTAGGAACCACTCATGCAAACATCACATAAGGGTCATATGGGTCTGTGTGAACCTGTGTGAACTACAGACTCAAGTATCAACATGGTCATACGGGTCTGTGTGTACTTGTGTGAACTACTGACTCAAGTATCAACATGGCCATACGGGTCTATGTGTACCAGTGTGAACTACAGACTCAAGTATCAACACGGCCATGTAGGCCTGTTTGTACCCGTAGGAACCACTCATGCAAACATCACATGGCCATAAGGGTCATATGGGTCTGTGTGAACCTGTGTGAACTACAGACTCAAGTATCAACATGGTCATACGGGTCTGTGTGTACTTGTGTGAACTACTGACTCAAGTATCAACATGGCCATACGGGTCTATGTGTACCAGTGTGAACTACAGACTCAAGTATCAACATGGTCATACGGCTCTGTGTGAACCTGTGTGAACTACAGACTCAAGTATCAACATGGCCACACGGGTATTTGTGTACCTGTGTGAACTACAGACTCAAGTATCAACATGGTCATATGGGTCAGTGTGAAACTGTGTGAACTACTGACTCAAGTATCAACATGGCCATACGGGTCTGTGTGAACCTGTGTGAACTACAGACTCAAGTATAAACATGGTCATACGGGTCTGTGTGTTCCTGTGTGAACTACAGACTCAAGTATCAACATGGCATACTGGTATGTGTGTACCTGTGTGAACTACAGATTCAAATATCAACATGGCATACGGGTATGTGAGTGCCTGTGTGAACTACAGACTCAAGTATCAACATGGCCATATCGGTCATTTTGTACATGTATTAACCATCTATGTTAACCTCACCACAAGCATGCGAGCCTCTTTGTATGTGTGATCTGTATCAGTGTGTGGTTACATAGTTATATTTGAAAATTTACTGGAAATAAAAGGACACGATGATGTCCATGTACTCACAAGTGCAGGTGCGGCCGTCCCCGGAGAGGTGGTAACCATGGTGACACTCGCAGTGGTAGCTCCCGTCACTGTTGACGCATCTCTGCTCGCAGGGCTTGCTCTGGCATTCGTCAACGTCTGAAACAACACACAGCCTCGTTACAAACATGGCCTTGGGAAACATACAGACACGTTACAGACATGTCCTTGAGAAACACACAGCCTCGTCACAGACATGTCCTTGAGAAACACACAGCCTCGTTACAGATATGTTCTCGTGAAACATACAGACACGTTATAGACATGTTCTCGTGAAACATACAGACACGTTACAGACATGTTCTCGTGAAACATACAGACACGTTACAGACATGTCCTTGAGAAACACACAGCCTCGTCACAGACATGTCCTTGAGAAACACACAGCCTCGTTACAGACATGTTCTCGTGAAACATACAGACACGTTACAGGCATGTCCTTCAGAAAGATTCAGACATGTTACAGGCACGTCCTAAAGACACATACAGACACGTTACAGGCATGTCCTACAGAAACATACAGATATGTTATAGGTATGTCCTCGCGAAACATACAGAAACGTTACAGACATGAGCTCTAGAAACATACAGACACGTTACAGGCATGTCCTGCAGAAACATACAGACACGTTACAGGCATGTCCTACAGAACCATTCAGCCACGTTACAAACAAGACCTCTAGAAACATACAGACACGTTACAGGTATGTCCTACAGATACATACAGATGTGTTATAGGCATGTCCTCGCGAAACATACAGACACGTTACAGGCATGTCGCTATCACTTGTGGGGCGTCACGAGGACGGATAGGTCTCAACAGTAAATTTAAGTCGGCGACACCGTCACTTTCGATCCAGATGTCGTTGGGCTGGAACTGGACTTGGAGGTATAACAACCTTAATGGTTATGTTTTAGACCGTTTTGGGAACAAACCAAACTGGGGTGTTATTGTGTTTGATGGAATGCTTCCTGAAATTATTTTAGATGTTTGTTTGTGCTTTGAGACAGTAATTATTCACAGAATGGTTATTGTAACCAGTTATCTGCGTGTTTTGATTTGGTGGAGCGCAAAGCGATGTGTAAGTGGTGTTGACGTCTACAGATTGACGTCTACAGTGGATGGTTTGACGTTCTCAGTACGATTTCCGTCAAGCATTGGCCACAAGTTTTAGGCAAGCTGAAACCATGTACCGATGTAACACAACTCGTTACATTCGTAGAGGTATTGGTGTGAAACAAGTGCCGTTTTAGTGAAAAAAAAGCGCCGTTTAAGTGACATAAGTGTCGTGGCAGTGAAAAAAGTGTCATTTCAGTGGGAAAAAAAGCGCCGTTTCAGTGAAAAGGTGTCATTTCAGTGAAAAAAGTGCCGTTTCCGGTCATTCATATGTATTTACGTAATGGATACACACTTTAGTTAAATGATGAATACATGCATTACAGTCATGTATTTATACGCGATGCGATGGACATAATATTGATACACATGAGTCACGATACACATACACTTACAGTTGATGCATGACGAATCAGTCTGAAAAACTCACCAGATTGACAAGAACTGCCACTCCATCCTTCATCACAGTTGCACGTATTAGGCACATGGCATTTGCCGCCGTGTTGACACGCGGGGATGCAGACAGCTGGGGAAAACAAATGTAGACGAAGCAATCTGACTGATGCCGCATCTCTAAATACATTCAACTATGTAGTTTGTTTGTGTTGTTTAACGTCGCACTCAGCAATATCCCAGCTGTATAACGGCGGTCTGTAAATAATCGAGTGATCAATCAAGTGATTGACATCATGAGCATCCATCCACGCAGTTGGGATACGATGACATGCATTAACCAAGTCAGCGAGCCAGACCACCCGATCCCGTTAGTCGCCTCTTACGACAAGCATAGTCGCCTTTTACGGCAAGCATGGGTTGCTGAAGACCTATTCTGCCCCGGATCTTCACGGGATTAAAACAGTGGAAACTTTGACATCACCACCACCAAAGACAGCAAAAGCTGTCTCATCAGCTGGAAAGGGTGTGGCCTCCTTGTTCTGGGATGTCTATGGTGTCATCGTGGGGGACTATCTTCCTAAATGCCAGACAATAAACGGAGCATATTATGAGGCAATTACAAGATGAAATTAAGACCAAGAGACGAGGGAAGCTGAGAAATGGGGGTGCTCTTCCACCAGGACAATGCGACAATTCAGTCAATGCCATGGCTACAATCCACGAGTGTGATTTTAAACTCCATGTTATTCTCCTGATATATTTCCGTCAGATTTCCATCTCTTCCCAAAGATAAAAAAAACTCTAGCCAGAACCCATTTTGACTCGGGGAACGATGACGACAAAGCAGCTGTGAAAAACGTTTGGACAGCCAAGAGGACTGATCCTTCCAACATCGTTGGCAAAAGCGTATCAACGTGGAAGGGGCTTATGTTGAAAACTATATCATAATACCGCCCTGACGTCAATTCTTACTATGAGAGGCTCAGAACTTATCAATTAGCCGACGTAACAGGCAATTATGTTTGCCAGGTTTATGAAAGCGAAGCTGTAATTCAGTATTTTCCATCAATGAACCCGTAAATGCAGAAGGCACATGTCGATCTGCCAGTTACAAGTGTGAACATGGTGTCTTTCCTCAGTTGGGAGAGTCAAGTGTCACTGGTGAGGCAGTTAGGATGGGTCCTGCACTGGTGTGTTTGTCACAGTTTGCAGATCCCCTACTGGCGCAGCATATATTGTTACACGTGATACACCAGTGCTTAACATGTATGTGTGATTGTAGAGGGCACTGCGTCCTTGTGTGGCGTGTAATGATCATTGGTGCATTATCGTCATTAAGTAACTAATTAGCGTAATGACAACAAACTCTTCTTGACCCTGGCTGATAGCAGGTTACGTGTGCACAACATACATGTGAAGCTCATTAATCAGAATGATTATGATAACATATGTGGCGTTAAGTACCCCTTAAACCCACCTCCTAATTCCAATATCCCAAGTCTTATTACCTGACCCACTCCCTGCTTGGCATGTACCCCCACCCCCCCACCCCTCCCCCTTACCATGTCTGCAATGTCTCTTATGACGTGGTCCCTCCCCCTGCCCCACCCAGCATACCCCAAACAACCTTTCTGATGAGAGGCTTGCAAACCTTCACGACCCCCTTTCCTAGACGTGTATATGTTTATTATAATTATTATGTTGTCTTGCAGGACATAGACAGACTCCTATAAACGAACCATCTGTATATATTGTTGCTGTATGACACAGATTGATTCCTGTAGATGAACCAGCTGTATTTATTATGCTGCAGGACACGGGGTTACTCCTATAGATGAGCCAGCTGTATGTATTGTGTTGCAGGACACAGAGTCACTCCTGTAGATGAACCAGCTGTATATATTGTGCTGCAGGACACAGAGTCACTCCTGTAGATGAACCAGCTGTATGTATTGTGTTGCAGGACACAGAGTCACTCCTGTAGATGAACCAGCTGTATATATTGTGTTGCAGGACACAGAGTCACTCCTGTAGATGAACCAGCTGTATATATTGTGCTGCAGGACACAGAGTCACTCCTGTAGATGAACCAGCTGTATGTATTGTGTTGCAGGACACAGAGTCACTCCTGTAGATGAGCCAGCTGTATATATTGTGTTGCAGGACACAGAGTCACTCCTGTAGATGAACCAGCTGTATATATTGTGCTGCAGGACACAGAGTCACTCCTGTAGATGAACCAGCTGTATGTATTGTGTTGCAGGACACAGAGTCACTCCTGTAGATGAACCAGCTGTATGTATTGTGTTGCAGGACACAGAGTCACTCCTGTAGATGAGCCAGCTGTATGTATTGTGTTGCAGGACACAGAGTCACTCCTGTAGATGAACCAGCTGTATATATTGTGCTGCAGGACACAGAGTCACTCTTGTAGATGAACTGGCTGTATATATTGTGTTGCAGGACACAGAGTCACTCCTGTAGATGAACCAGCTGTATTTATTGTGTTGCAGGACACAAAGTCACTTCTGTAGATAAACCAGCTGTATATATTGTGTTGCAGGGCACAAACACACTCCTGTAGATGAACCAGCTGTATTTATTGTGTTGCAGGACACAGAGTCGCTCCTGTAGACGAGTCAAAGAGTCAATCCTGTAGATGAACCAGAATGTATATATTGTGTTGCAGGGCACAGAGTCATTCCTGTAGACGAGTCAAAGAGTCACTCCTGTAGATGAACCAGAATGTATATATTGTGTTGTAGGGCACAGAGTCACTCCTGTAGACGAGTAAAAGAGTTAAGTCCTGTAGATGAATCAGAATGTATATATTGTGTTGCAGGGCACAGAGTCACTCCTGTAGTCGAACCAGCTGTATTTATTGTGTTGCAGGACACAGAGTCACTCCTGTAGATGAATCAGAATGTACATATTGTGTTGCAGGACACAGAGTCACTCCTGTAGATGAACCAGCTGTATTTATTGTTTTGCAGGGCACAGAGTCACTCCTGTAGTTGAGTCAAAGAGTCACACCTGTAGATGAACCGGATGTATATATTGTGTCGCAGGGAACTCACTCCTGATATGTGCTGGTCAAATAGTCTTTACAGAGATAGCGACGCCCGATATACGCTGATGTATGCTAAGATAGAGAAGTGCTGCATAGTTGACCAACATGGTATCACGAGTGATCTCCCTTGAAATACAATTCTATCGACAAACCAAATCAACCAAAACCAAACCATTTACACGATATTTTGTCGTGAGAAACCTGATACAAGTCATGATATTTTGTTGTGAGCAACTTTGGACAAGTCATGAATAGATCGAGACACGGTATGTAGACACAATGACTTACGTTCCAGGCAGGCGTTTTCTTGGGCGTCATATCCCGCCCAGCCCGGACAGCAGGAGAAGCGGGTATTATAGTGGGGCCTCATCTCAATCATGCGCCTCATCTCCACGCGGTACGACAATCTACAACAGAACGTGGCACGTAACTGTCCTGTATGACAATCTACAACAGAACGTGGCACGTAACTGTCCTGTATGACAATCTACAACAGAACGTGGCACGTAACTAATACAAGGCGTGTCCGTAACTGTCCTGTATGGAAGGTACAAGGCGCGTCAGTAACTGTCCTGTATGGAAGGTACAAGGCGTGTCAGTAACTGTCATGTATGGAAGGTACAAGGTGTGTCAGTAACTGTCCTGTATGGAAGGTACAATGTGTGTCAGTAACTGTCCTGTATGGAAGGTACAAGGTTGTGTCAGTAACTGTCCTGTATGGAAGGTACAAGGTGTGTCAGTAACTGTCATGTATGGAAGGTACAAGGTGTGCCAGTAACTGTCGTGTATGGAAGGTACACGGTGTGTAAGTAACTGTCATGTATGGAAGGTACAAGGTGTGCCAGTAACTGTCCTGTATGGAAGGTACAAGGTGAGTCAGTAACTGTCATGTATGGAAGGTACACGGTGTGTCAGTAACTGTCCTGTATGGAAGGTACAAGGTGTGTCAGTAACTGTCCTGTATGGAACATACAAGCTGTGTCAGTAACTGTCCTGTATGGAACATACAAGCTGTGTCAGTAACTGTCATGTATGGAAGATACAAGGCGTGTCAGTAACTGTCCTGTATGGAACATACAAGCTGTGTCAGTAACTGTCATGTATGGAAGGTACAAGGTGTGTCAGTAACTGTCCTGTATGGAAGGTACAAGGTGTGTCAGTAACTGTCCTGTATGGAAGGTACAAGGTGTGTCAGTAACTGTCCTGTATGGAAGGTACAAGGTGTGTCAGTAACTGTCCTGTATGGAAGGTACAAGGTGTGTCAGTAACTGTCATGTATGGAAGGTACAAGGTGAGTCAGTAACTGTGAGGTATGGAAGGTACAAGGTGTGTCAGTAACTGTCATGTATGGAAGGTACAAGGTGTGTCAGTAACTGTCCTGTATGGAAGGTACAAGGTGTGTCAGTAACTGTCATGTATGGAAGGTACAAGGTGTGCCTGTAACTGTCATGTATGGAAGGTACAAGGTGTGTCAGTAACTGTCATGTATGGAAGGTACAAGGTGTGTCAGTAACTGTCATGTATGGAAGGTACAAGGTGTGCCTGTAACTGTCATGTATGGAAGGTACAAGGTGTGTCAGTAACTGTCATGTATGGAAGGTACAAGGTGTGTCAGTAACTGTCCTGTATGGAAGGTACAAGGTGTGTCAGTAACTGTCATGTATGGAAGGTACAAGGTGTGTCAGTAACTGTCATGTATGGAAGGTACAAGGTGTGCCTGTAACTGTCATGTATGGAAGGTACAAGGTGTGTCAGTAACTGTCATGTATGGAAGGTACAGGGTGTGTCAGTAACTGTCCTGTATGGAAGGTACAAGGTGTGTCAGTAACTGCCATGTATGGAAGGTACAAGGTGTGCCAGTAACTGTCATGTATGGAAGGTACAAGGTGTGTCAGTAACTGTCATGTATGGAAGGTACAAGGTGTGTCAGTAACTGTCCTGTATGGAAGGTACAAGGTGTGCCAGTAACTGCCATGTATGGAAGGTACAAGGTGTGTCAGTAACTGTCATGTCTGGAAGGTACAAGGTGTGCCAGTAACTGTCATGTCTGGAAGGTACAAGGTGTGTCAGTAACTGCCATGTATGGAAGGTACAAGGTGTGTCAGTAACTGCCATGTATGGAAGGTACAAGGTGTGTCAGTAACTGCAATGTATGGAAGGTACAAGGTGTGTCAGTAACTGTCATGTATGGAAGGTACAAGGTGTGTCAGTAACTGTCCTGTATGGAAGGTACAAGGTGTGTCAGTAACTGTGAGGTATGGAAGGTACAAGGTGTGCCAGTAACTGTCCTGTATGGAAGGTACAAGCTGTGTCAGTAACTGTCATGTATGGAAGGTACAAGGTGTGTCAGTAACTGCCATGTATGGAAGGTACAAGGTGTGTCAGTAACTGCCATGTATGGAAGGTACAAGGTGTGTCAGTAACTGCCATGTATGGAAGGTACAAGGTGTGTCAGTAACTGCCATGTATGGAAGGTACAAGGTGTGTCAGTAACTGTCATGTCTGGAAGGTACAAGGTGTGCCAGTATTTGCAATGTATGGAAGGTACAAGGTGTGTCAGTAACTGTCATGTCTGGAAGGTACAAGGTGTGCCAGTAACTGTCATGTCTGGAAGGTACAGGGTGTGTCAGTAACTGTCCTGTATGGAAGGTACAAGGTGTGTCAGTAACTGCCATGTATGGAAGGTACAAGGTGTGTCAGTAACTGTCATGTCTGGAAGGTACAAGGTGTGTCAGTAACTGCCATGTATGGAAGGTACAAGGTGTGTCAGTAACTGTCATGTATGGAAGGTACAAGGTGTGTCAGTAACTGCCATGTATGGAAGGTACAAGGTGTGTCAGTAACTGTCATGTCTGGAAGGTACAAGGTGTGCCAGTAACTGCCATGTATGGAAGGTACAAGGTGTGTCAGTAACTGTCATGTCTGGAAGGTACAAGGTGTGCCAGTATTTGCAATGTATGGAAGGTACAAGGTGTGCCAGTAACTGAATGGTCAGAGGCAGGCACATCTTGTATCTTCCATACACGACAGTGATACAAACACTCAGCTTGTACCTTCAATATGTGTACATGACAGATTGTATTTCAAACTTATCTGTTAAATACCTTCCATATCTGACAATAACAGATATCGATTGTGCCTTCATTGCATGTCATGACAAGAAGGTTCAGGGTGCGTGCGTGCGTGCGTGCGTGTATGCGTGCGTGTGTGCGTGCGTGTGCAGCTGTTGTGAACGGCGGCGTCTCACCTAATATGTGGACACACTCCTGTCTTGTTTCCTCTGCAAGGTAGATAACTCCTTTGGTAGTATGGAACACATACTGCTTTTGTTGTGGGAACTGGCTGCATGACAACTGCATCTTGGCGACAGATGTGAAGTCTAGAACGAGAGAGAGAAAGGGCGATAACTGGTGTGCAACTATGACACTAACTATAAGAGTGTACGTTTCTGCAAATAAAGACATGTTTCTTCTTTAATGATGTATCCACGGGGAGAGGTTATATATACAGAATGTAGTTGGGAGTAAAAGTTGGTGTCACGAGACAACGGGATGGCGTGGTGGTACCTCCAACACAGGGAGCAAGAGTTGACGCCACTAGACGACGGGAGGAAGTGGTGGTACCTCCAACACAGGGAGCAAAAGTTGGCCTCATTAGTCAACGGGATGGCGTGGTGGTACCTCCAACACAGGGAGCAAGAGTTGACCCCACTAGACAACGGGAGGATGTGGTGGTACCTCCAACACAGGGAGCAAGAGTTGGCCTCACTAGTCAACTGGATGGAAGTGGTGGTACCTCCAACACAGGGAGCAAGAGTTGGCCTCACTAGTCAACGGGATGGCGTGGTGGTACCTCCAACACAGGGAGCAAGAGTTGACCCCACTAAACAACGGGAGGATGTGGTGGTACCTCCAACACAGGGAGCAAGAGTTGACGCCACTAGTCAACTGGATGGAAGTGGTGGTACCTCCAACACAGGGAGCAAGAGTTGGCCTCACTAGTCAACGGGATGGCGTGGTGGTACCTCCAACACAGGGAGCAAGAGTTGACCCCACTAGACAACGGGAGGATGTGGTGGTACCTCCAACACAGGGAGCAAGAGTTGACCCCACTAGTCAACTGGATGGAAGTGGAGGTACCTCCAACACAGGGAGCAAGAGTTGGCCTCACTAGTCAACGGGATGGCGTGGTGGTACCTCCAACACAGGGAGCAAGAGTTGGCCTCACTAGTCAACGGGATGGCGTGGTGGTACCTCCAAAACAGGGAGCAAAAGTTGGCCTCACTAGTCAACGGGAGGAAGTGGTGGTACCTCCAACACAGGGAGCAAGAGTTGACCTCACTATTCAACGGGAGGAAGTGGTGGTACCTCCAACACAGGGAGCAAGAGTTGGCCTCACTAGTCAACGGGATGGCGTGGTGGCACCTCCAAAACAGGGAGCAAGAGTTGGCCTCACTAGTCAACGGGAGGAAGTGGTGGTACCTCCAACACAGGGAGCAAGAGTTGGCCTCACTAGACAACGGGATGGCGTGGTGGTACCTCCAACACAGGGAGCAAGAGTTGACGCCACTAGACAACGGGAGGAAGTGGTGGTACCTCCAACACAGGGAGCAAGAGTTGGCCTCACTAGTCAACGGGAGGAAGTGGTGGTACCTCCAACACAGGGAGCAAGAGTTGGCCTCACTAGTCAACGGGATGGCGTGGTGGCACCTCCAAAACAGGGAGCAAGAGTTGGCCTCACTAGTCAACGGGAGGAAGTGGTGGTACCTCCAACACAGGGAGCAAGAGTTGGCCTCACTAGACAACGGGATGGCGTGGTGGTACCTCCAACACAGGGAGCAAGAGTTGACGCCACTAGACAACGGGATGGCGTGGTGGTACCTCCAACACAGGGAGCAAGAGTTGACGCCACTAGACAACGGGATGGCGTGGTGGTACCTCCAACACAGGGAGCAAGAGTTGGCCTCACTAGACTACGGGATGGCGTGGTGGTACCTCCAACACAGGGAGCAAGAGTTGGCCCACTAGACAACGGGATGGCGTGGTGGTACCTCCAACACAGGGAGCAAAAGTTGGCCTCACTAGACAACGGGATGGCGTGGTGGTACCTCCAACACAGGGAGCAAGAGTTGGCCTCACTAGACAACGGGATGGCGTGGTGGTACCTCCAACACAGGGACAAGAGTTGGCCCCACTAGACGACAGAGGACGTGGTGGTACCTCCAACACAGGGACAAGAGTTGGCGTCACTAGACAACGGGATGGTGTGGTGGTACCTCCAACACAGGGAGCAAGAGTTGACCCCACTAGACGACGGGAGGACGTAGTGGTACCTCCAACACAGGGAGCAAGAGTTGACCCCACTAGACGACGGGAGGAAGTGGTGGTACCTCCAACACAGGGAGCAAGAGTTGGCCTCACTAGACGACGGGATGGCGTGGTGGTACCTCCAACACAGGGAGCAAGAGTTGACCCCACTAGACAACGGGAGGATGTGGTGGTACCTACCTGTGTTGGAGTCAATTATGGCCCATGGTGCTAGCTTTACATAGGTTGATAACTACTGCCGTTTATAGCACGGCACCTGCAAATTATAGCATATTAGCTCATGAAATACGTGACACTGGATATTTTATTTGATCCTTCTGGATTATGAGCCTTAACCAAAGCAAGCTGTATATACACTTGTAAACAGTTAAGACCGCAGGCTAGATCTGGATGCTGCTGATAAGACAGCGGCGGAGGGCTGGAGGCAGGCATAATTGAATAAAGAACAACATAAAACTGTCTGCCTATTTCGTGCAGCCGGAATTATCATAATGCTTGTATTTATGCCTTACCTAAGGTTAGAAAAGCTCTTTCACTTACAGTAAATTAGAATTATACACATCACTATTTATATACATGTATTTTATCTGGCAATAGAATGTCCCAGACTCGTTGCACTTTTACAGAAAAATCTTTGTCTAACACCTTGGCGAATACACTCACGTGCTACACCCTGGCGAGTACACTCACGTACCACACCTTGGCGAGTACACTCACGTGCTACTAATTGGCGATTACACTTACGTGCTACAACTTGGCGAGTACACTCACGCTCTACAACTTGGCGAGTACACTCACGCTCTACAACTTGGCGAGTATGTTCACGTGCTACAACTTGACGAGTATGTTCACGTGCTACACCTTAGCGAGTACACTCACGTGCTACACCTTGGCGAGTACACTCACGCCCTACACCTTGGCGAGTACATTCACGTGCCACACCTTGGCGAGTATCTTCACGTGCTACAACTTGGCGAGTACACTCACGTGCTACAACTTGTCGACTACACTGACTTCCAGCGCCGTGGCAATTACACTCACGTGCTACACCTTGGCGAGTACACTCACGTGCTACACCTTGGCGAGTACACTCACGCCCTACACCTTGGCGAGTACACTCACGTGCAACACCTTGGCGAGTATCTTCACGTGCTACACCTGGGCGAGTACACTCACGTCCTACAACTTGGCGAGTACACCTTAGAGAGTACACTCACGTGCTACAACTTGGCGAGTATCTTCATGTGCTACACCTGGGCGAGTACACACACGTCCTACAACTTGTCGACTACACTGACTTCCAGCGCCATGGCAATTACACTCACGTGCTACACCTTGGCGAGTACACTCACGTCCTACAACTTGGCGAGTACACCTTAGAGAGTACACTCACGTCCTACACCTTGGCGAGTATCTTCACGTGCTACACCTTGGCGAGTACACTCACGTGCAACACCTTGGCGAGTATCTTCATGTGCTACACCTGGGCGAGTACACACACGTCCTACAACTTGTCGACTACACTGACTTCCAGCGCCGTGGCAATTACACTCACGTGCTACACCTTGGCGAGTACACCCACGTCCTACAACTTGGCGAGTACACTCACGCCCTACAACTTGGCGAGAACACTCACGTCCTACAACTTGGCGAGTACACTCACGCCCTACGCCGTGGTGAGTACTTCTCACGTCCTACAACTTGGCGGGTACACTCACGCCCTACAACTTGGCGGGTACACTCACGCCCTACTTGGCGAGTACACTCACGTCCTACACCTTGGCGAGTACACTCACGTCCTACACCTTGGCGAGTACACTCACGTCCTACACCTTGGCGAGTACACTCACGTCCTACGCCGTGGCGAGTACACTCAGGTGCTACAACTTGGCGGGTACACTCAGGTGCTACAACTTGGCGAGTACACTCACGCCCTACGCCGTGGTGAGTACTTCTCACGCCCTACAACTTGGCGGGTACACTCACGCCCTACACCCTGGCGAGTACACTCACGCCCTACGCCGTGGCGAGTACACTCAGGTGCTACAACTTGGCGAGTACACTCACGTCCTACGCCTTGGCGAGTACACTCACGTCCTACAACTTGGCGAGTACACTCACGTCCTACAACTTGGCGAGTACATTGAGTTAAGTTAAGTGGATTTGAGACAAGCAAATTTTAGGTGGCTAGATTTGAGAATCTAGAGTTGAGACAAGTTACTTTGAGAGAGGTAGACTTCAGACTGAAAGAGCTCATAAACCTAGAGTTAAACCTGAGACAGGTTAGAGAGAGTTAAGAGTGAGTTAAGAGTGAGTGAGTGGGTTTGGTTTGACGCCACTTTTATCAGTATTCCAGTGAAATCAGACTTGTCAGCTTCATGGAAGAAGGACGCAGGTGAGAGATCATTTTTGTCTTTGCATGAATATATTCAGAAACATTTACCAAGAAGAAGAAAAATTGTTTTTGCCTTCTTTGATTTTAGAAAAGCATTTGACTCTGAAAATCTTACTAAGATTTGGCACTGCCTGTATTCAGCTTGATTAAATGGGAAAACGTTAAAGAAATTTAACAGTATTTATTTCTCTGTAAAAACATGTGTAATGACTAATACCAAAACTTGTACAGATTATTTTGTGTGTCCTATAGGATTAAGGCAGGGCTGCATAAAAGGTCCATTGTTATTTCATTCTTCATATCGAATTATCTGCAAAACAAATGTCCTGACATGTAAGATATCGTGCTACTTAAGGTTGCTGATGATGTCATTCTGGTATCTGACGCAATATCTGGATTACAGGAGCAACCCCATTCTTGAATAATGCGCAGATGTGTGGAGTGTAAGAGTTAATTTAAAACAGACAAATATTGTTTCATGTAGGTGGACGCCAAAAGAAGTGTGGTTTTATAAAGGGAAGCAAATGTTATTTTCAAATGCATATAAATATTTAAGAATTATTTCCTCTAGTACTTTAAAAATGAATAAAAGTATTGAAGATTTAGCTTCAAGAGCGACATAAGTTATAAAGAAGGTAACTGTTTACTTCAGCAAACTTTACATTGTCGACTGTATCATTAAAAACATCTTGATAAACAAATACAACCAATTATATTATATGGTTCTGAATTGTAGGGTCTAAATGATTTGACAAGATATAATATATAAATTTAATGTCATGTCAGAAACTTCTAAATGTTGAACTTCAGACACCAAATGTTATTGCCTGGTGATTGCGACCGTTACTCTTTGTATGTCAACGCTCCGTGTAGAGCTGTTGAGTATTGGCTAAAATAAATAGAGACGCATGACGGTAGGATACTGAAGAAAGCCTACAGTGTGCTTTTATGTTATGATAATTCTAGATATATTGATTATTTGTCATATAATCGAGGTTGTTTATTTTGTTTTCACACGGATTTGGTTTTGTGTGGTTATCTTAATCAGCTAGTGATGAAGTAGCTAGTATTTGAAGACGTATTAAGAAATATGTATTTTCAGTCTACACTAGACGGCCAGGAAAACAACGCAGTACTCAAAACTAGACAGTCAGGGCAACAGTGGTGAACTCAGTACCCGACAACCAGGACATAGTGACCCTCAGTCAACCAGGAGACTCTGCCCCGCAGTGAATCTGAAAACTGTGATCCTCATTCAACCACGAGACTGACCCACATTCAACCACGAGATTGTGATCCTCAGTCAACCTCGAGATTGTGATCCTCAGTCAACGATAGAATATTGACATAAGATGAGAGCCAGCCAGGGCAACAGTCGTGTCCTCAACACCAGACAGTCGGGACAACAGAGGTGTACTCGACACCAGACAGCCAGTACAACAGAGGTGTACTCTACACCAGACAGCCAGGACAACAGAGGTGTACTCTACACCAGACATCCAGGACAACAGAGGTGTACTCTACATCAGACAGTCAGGACAACAGAGGTGTACTCAACACCAGACATCCAGGACAACAGAGGTGTACTCTACATCAGACAGCCAGGACAACAGAGGTGTACTCAACACCAGACATCCAGGACAACAGAGGTGTACTCTACATCAGACAGTCAGGACAACACTGGTGTACTCAACACCAGACATCCAGGACAACACTGGTGTACTCTACACCAGACAGCCAGGACAACAATGGTGTACTCCACACCAGACATCCAAGACAACAGAGGCGTACTCTACACCAGACATCCAGGACATCAATGGTGTACTCTACATCAGACATCCAGGACAACAGAGGTGTACTCTACACCAGACAGCCAGGACAACAGAGGTGTACTCAACACCAGACATCCAGGACAACAGAGGTGTACTCTACATCAGACAGTCAGGACAACACTGGTGTACTCAACACCAGACATCCAGGACAACAATGGTGTACTCTACACCAGACATCCAGGACAACAGTGGTGTACTCTACACCAGACATCCAGGACAACAGAGGTGTACTCTACATCAGACAGTCAGGACAACACTGGTGTACTCAACACCAGACATCCAGGACAACACTGGTGTACTCTACACCAGACAGCCAGGACAACAATGGTGTACTCTACACCAGACATCCAGGACAACAGAGGTGTACTCTACATCAGACATCCAGGACAACAGAGGTGTACTCAACACCAGACATCCAGGACAACAGAGGTGTACTCTACACCAGACATCCAGGACAACAGAGGTGTACTCTACACCAGACATCCAGGACAACAGAGGTGTACTCTACACCAGACATCCAGGACATCAATGGTGTACTCTACACCAGACATCCAGGACAACAGAGGTGTACTCTACATCAGACATCCAGGACAACAGAGGTGTACTTTACACCAGACAGCCAGGACAACAGAGGCGTACTCAACACCAGACAACCAGGACAAGAGAGGTGTACTCTACACCAGACATCCAGAACAACACTGGTGTACTCTACACTAGACAGCCAGGACAACAGAGGCGTACTCAACACCAGACAACCAGGACAAGAGAGGTGTACTTAACACCTGACAGCCAGGACAACAGAGGTGTACTTAATGCATCATTGAGGGCAGTGGGGTAACTGTAACACTGTCCTCTCAGATCCGCCCTGGGCGTTAACCAGAGATTCGCCCATGCCTTGTTAATGAGGTCAGAGGTCACGAGAGACAACCTTTTTTGCCGCAACTAATGATCACAGTGTGTACTTCCATAAATCCCCCTGTAGTGCCAATGTCACGTGACATCAACTTAATCTGTGAAGGGCCGTGTAATGAGGGAGCGTGGCGTAGCAGCCAGAGGCTTATGAAAATACTGCATGATTATATAATGTAAAAATCGTGTGCAGCCGTCAAATAAACATGAAAACATGATGCCCCTCATTGGCAGATGTGCCGTGGTTTACGCATGGGATTCGCTCATGTGAAACAGTGAGCGAAGTGTCGAGTCTAGGAGGGAGGGTTGGGGTGGGGTGGACTGGTGGCTGATGGGTGGGGTTGTGGACACAATGGGGGTGGTGTGGACTGGTTGTTGGGGGTGATGGGTGGGGGCGGGGTTAGAT
This sequence comes from Haliotis cracherodii, assembly GCF_022045235.1. Taxonomy (NCBI): domain Eukaryota; kingdom Metazoa; phylum Mollusca; class Gastropoda; order Lepetellida; family Haliotidae; genus Haliotis; species Haliotis cracherodii. Next base: position 9,883,643 of record NW_027266268.1, read on the forward strand.
GTGGAGATGTGGTGCAGAATCGTCTGGGGATCTACTTTAATGCTGAGTGGGCACCAAGTGAACGACCATGGAAGGAATGTCAACACAATAACACATCCAGCTACAGCACGCTTTCCAAATCTAACACTGTGTTCAAGTTTATTACACACAAGTACATCAAACGTTACCATTATTCCAGCAACGTCACGACAGGGGACACCAGAAATAAGTTTCACATAATGCAATCATGTGGGAAATTGAACAGGTGTTCAAACAATATAGATCTGCTTTATACATTTTGTGTTCTGTAGGGGTGTTCAAATACTACAGAGCTGCCCATATACAAGGGGGACGGGGTTGGGGGAGCTGAAACGTTATGAACTGCGAAGGACGATAGTACCCCCTTATCCAGCGTATGCATTTGAGCTCACACACAACCAGGCTGCATATTTCTGCAGGCATAAAAAATGACTAGGTATTTTTGCTGGATGACAATGGGCAAAACTGGCCATCATCAAGTATCTCCGATGGAAAAAGCCAACTACAACAAGCAATCCTTGCGGACATCCTTGTTGTCCCCTCAGGGGACTTTTGGTACCCGTTTTACACTGTTGTACAGATGGGGTGATGAGGGAAGAGGGAGCCTCAAAGATTATCAAAGCTCAGGAAGACCTTCAACGAAAGTTCATAAAATACATGATCTGATTATGGATGGTCGAGGACTCATCCACGTCATATAGCCAATACAGTCGGCATCTGACATAAGCGAGTTGAGAACAGTCTGGGTGAATGAACCTGACATAGGTACCTCCTCATCAGAAACCGCTCCTGGTCTCTGTTCCACAAAGCCATCTTAGCGCTAAGATGATCGTAACTCCCATACTTAAACATAGGCTAGCGCTTACGGTAGTCGTAGCGCTAAGATGATCGTAACTCCCATACTTTAACATAGGCTTACGGTAGTCGTAGCGCTAAGATGATCGTAACTCCCATACTTTAACATAGGCTTACGGTAGTCGTAGCGCTAAGATGATCGTAACTCCCTTACTTTTACATAGGCTTACGGTAGTCGTAGCGCTAAGATGATCGTAACTCCCTTACTTTTACATAGGCTTACGGTAGTCGTAGCGCTAAGATGGCTTTGTGGAACGGGGCACTGGTTCGTCGTCATTCGTGAGAATTTACGTCGTTCTCAAGCAGACCAAGCTGATTTTGTTGAGCAACCACGGAGAAGAAAGAAGGCAAAATCTGTTCCATCAAATGGTAAGATGATGGCTTCGGTTTTCTTGGATTCAAAATCAATCCGACCATTAATGGCCAACATGATGCTAATCTGTGACGTGTGACACTCCAAGTAGCACTGTGAATTCGTCTATCACTTTGTTAATATCCAAGAATTGTAAACAAAGCAGAGCGCTTCTGTTCATTGATTTGTTCATTTCTTCCTAATTTGTTCGTTGCTTCCTAATTTCTTTCTTGATTTGTTTATTGCTTTCTGATGCATTAGTACATATGCTGTAAAAGAAGTATGGTAAAGATGATAGTTTCATTTATGATTTTTGTAAGCTCCAATATGAATCTTAATAATAACTTCGCCTAGCTCGCCCACAGAATCATTCACCAACTCCCTCTTTTGCTCACCCAGTCGTAAATCAACCAAAATATCGCACTATAATGTTCTGTACATACCCAGGTCATAGCATAAAGTCCTGTACATACCCAGGTCATAGCATAATGTTCTGTACAAACCCAGATCATAGCATAATGTTCTGTACATACCCAGATCATAGCATAATGTCCTGTACAAACCCAGATCATAGCATAATGTTCTGTACATACCCAGGTCATAGCATAATGTCCTGTACAAACCCAGATCATAGCATAATGTTCTGTACATACCCAGGTCATAGCATAATGTCCTGTACATACCCAGGTCATAGCATAATGTCCTGTACATACCCAGGTCATAGCATAATGTCCTGTACATACCCAGATCATAGCATAATGTCCTGCACATACCCAGATCATAGCATAATGTCCTGTACATACCCAGGTCATAGCATAGTGTTCTGTACATACCCAGATCATAACATAATGTCCTGTACATACCCAGATCATAGCATAATGTCCTGTACATACCCAGGTCATAGCATAGTGTTCTGTACATACCCAGGTCATAGCATAATGTCCTGTACATACCCAGATCATAGCATAATGTCCTGCACATACCCAGGTCATAGCATAGTGTTCTGTACATACCCAGATCGTAGCATAATGTCCTGTACATACCCAGATCATAGCATAATGTTCTGTACATACCCAGGTCATAGCATAATGTCCTGTACATACCCAGGTCATAGCATAGTGTTCTGTACATACCCAGATCGTAGCATAATGCCCTGTACATACCCAGGTCATAGCATAATGTCCTGTACATACCCAGGTCATAGCATAATGTCCTGTACATACCCAGATCATAGCATAATGTTCTGTACATACCCAGGTCATAGCATAATGTCCTGTACATACCCAGGTCATAGCATAATGTCCTGCACATACCCAGGTCATAGCATAGTGTTCTGTACATACCCAGATCGTAGCATAATGTCCTGTACATACCCAGGTCATAGCATAGTGTTCTGTACATACCCAGATCGTAGCATAATGTCCTGTACATACCCAAATCATAGCATAATGTTCTGTACATACCCAGGTCATAGCATAATGTCCTGTACATACCCAGGTCATAGCATAGTGTTCTGTACATACCCAGATCGTAGCATAATGTCCTGTACATACCCAGGTCATAGCATAATGTCCTGTACATACCCAGGTCATAGCATAATGTCCTGTACATACCCAGGTCATAGCATAATGTCCTGCACATACCCAGATCATAGCATAATGTTTCGTACATACCCAGATCGTAGTATAATGTTCTGTACATACTTAGGTCGTAGTATTAAGTTCTGTACATACCCAGGTCGTAGTATTAAGTTCTGTACATACCCAGGTCGTAGTATTAAGTTCTGTACATATCCAGGTCGAAGTGTTCTGTACATACCCAGGTCGTAGTATATTCCCTTGTACAGATTCAGATCGTGGTGCTGTACTCTGCTTCTGGGTCAGAGCTGTCACTACCACCACTTCGGCCACAAGCGACATCATCCACGTGGCGAATCCCATGCCGCTTTGGATGCGTACACACTAGTCTGTAACTTCAGAGGACAAGAATTGTCATTGCAAACACCTCTCGCATCTGTCATGAAGCAACCATCCTCACACACTGCCAGCACGTCTCCGTGCTGCTCCCAGCGGCAGCCTGCAGCGACTGTGACCGTGAGTCGCTGCGAGTCATCCCGATGCATACACTCCAGTAGACTGTAGAGTGGCAAACACTAGTGTTGTGACTCAATCGCTGGCAAATTATTATAACAACATCTATCTCTCATTTGCCATCTCGTACGTACACACCTAAGGTCCTGCAAAGTGAACTCCACGTCCCCCATTCTCCTGATATCCCACAGTCACCAAACATTGTGTCCAACTGTGTCTGATATCTCAGTCACCAACCCTCGTGTCCAACTGTGTCTGATATCTCAGTCACCAACCCTCGTGTCCAACTGTGTCTGATATCTCAGTCACCAACCCTCGTGTCCAACTGTGTCTGATATCTCAGTCACCAAACCACGTGCCCAACATGTGTCTGATATCTCAGTCACCAAACCTCGTGTCGAACATATGTCTGATATCTCAGTCACCAAACCTCGTGTCCAACTGTGTCTGATATCTCAGTCACCAAACCTCGTGTCCAACATGTGTCTGATATCTCAGTCACCAACCCCACTGTTCAACATTTGTCTAATATCTCAGTCACCAACCCCACTGTCCAACATTTGTCTGATATCTCAGTCACCAACCCCACTATCCAACATTCGACTGATATCTCAGTCACCAACCCCACTATCCAACATTTGTCTGATATCTCAGTCAACAACCCCACTATCCAACATTTGTCTGATATCTCAGGCACCAACCCCACTGTCCAACATTTGTCTGATATCTCAGTCAACAACCCCACTATCCAACATTCGACTGATATCTCAGTCACCAACCCCACTGTCCAACATTTGTCTGATATCTCAGTCACCAACCCCACTATCCAACATTCGACTGATATCTCAGTCACCAACCCCACTGTCCAACATTTGTCTGATATCTCAGTCACCAACCCCACTATCCAACATTCGACTGATATCTCAGTCACCAACCCCACTATCCAACATTCGACTGATATCTCAGTCACCAACCCCACTGTTCAACATTTGTCTAATATCTCAGTCACCAACCCCACTATCCAACATTCGACTGATATCTCAGTCACCAACCCCACTGTCCAACATTTGTCTGATATCTCAGTCACCAACCCCACTATCCAACATTCGACTGATATCTCAGTCACCAACCCCACTATCCAACAGTTGTCTGATATCTCAGTCACCAACCCCACTATCCAACATTCGACTTATATCTCAGTCACCAACCCCACTATCCAACATTTGTCTGATATCTCAGTCACCAACCCCACTATCCAACATTTGTCTGATATCTCAGTCACCAACCCCACTATCCAACATTTGTCTGATATCTCAGTCACTAACCCCACTATCCAACATTTGTCTGATATCTCAGTCACTAACCCCACTATCCAACATTTGTCTGATATCTCAGTCACCAACCCCACTATCCAACATTTGTCTGATATCTCAGTCACCAACCCCACTATCCAACATTCGACTCATATCTCAGTCACCAACCCCACTATCCAACATTTGTCTGAAATCTCAGTCACCAACCCCACTATCCAACATTCGACTGATATATCAGGCACCAACCCCACTATCCAACATTTGTCTGATATCTCAGTCACCAACCCCACTGTCCAACATGTGTCTGATATCTCACAGTCACCAACCCCACTGTCCAACATTCGACTGATATCTCAGTCACCAACCCCACTGTCCAACATGTGTCTGATATCTCACAGTCACCAACCCCACTGTCCAACATTCGACTGATATCTCAGTCACCAACCCCACTGTCCAACATGTGTCTGATATCTCACAGTCACCAACCCCACTGTCCAACATTCGCCAGATATCCCACAGACACTAATTTTAACTGTCCAACATTTGTCTGATATCTCACAAGCATCAACCACCACATCTGACATTCGCTCATACTCAGACACAGTATATCTACTCCGAGCCGACCAGTCCTTGTTTTAGACCCTTAACGCTGAGCGCCAGGCAGAGTAGCAACAAATACTACCTTTATCGTCTATGCTATGATGCGGCCGTGGATCGAACCCCTGACCCTCCGCCCTCCGGACAGACGCTCTACCACTAGACCGCGGTAGGTGTCGCGGAGTGTCTTCTGCAGTGTCTAATCGTGTGTGTTACGGATTGTCTTCTCCAGTTTGATAGTATGTGTGCTGGCGTGTCTTGTGTAGATGTTCTACGTCGCCTGTGTTTGCAGAATGTGTTCAACGCTGATGAAGCAGGCGACGGAGTTAAGTGGAGGTTCCTGTTGCTAAACTGTGCTGCTCTTTCATCTGGCAGCAGTGGAATATTTATAAAGAATTTGACACGTCCGTCATAGCATCTGTACATTTCCTGGTCCAAAGCCAGTGCCAGAAACAGTGTCTGCTCCACTGCTAACGTACACGGAAATGTGCACGGTAGTTACAGTTGTGCTGGTCACCGATTGATTAGTTGACATAAGCAACAGGTTCATGTTTAAAGTGAATGAGTGAGTATGGTTTTACGCCGCTTTTAGCAATATTCCAGCAATATCACGGCGGGGGACACTAGAAATGGGCTTCACACATTGTACCCATGTCGGGAATCGAACCCGGGTCTTCGGCGTGACGAGCGAACGCTTTAACCACTAGGCTACCCGACCGCCCCTGTATGTTTAAAAGTCACCCTTGAGGCTTTACGCAGACTACCCGGACTAGGGTGGGGTTGGGCATTTTCGGGGAGGCAGACACACGGCCTGGGGAGGGGTCCGGTGATGTGTGGGGAAGGGAGAGACACGGCCTGGGGTGGGGAACGGTGATGTGTGGGGAAGACAGACACACGGGCTGGGGTGGGCTCCGGCTGTGTAGGGGAGGCAGACACACGGGCTTGGGTGGGGTCCGGTAATGTGTTGGGAAGGCAGACAAAGGGGCTGGGGTGGGGTCCGGCTGTGTAGGGGAGGCAGACACACGGGCTGGGGTGGGGTCCGGCTGTGTAGGGGATGCAGACACACGGGCTGGGGTGGGGTCCGGTGATGTGTAGGGGAGGCAGACACACGGGCTGGGTTGGGGTCCGGTGATGTGTAGGGGAGACAGACACACGGGCCTGGGGTGGGGTCCGGTAGTGTGTTGGGAAGGCAGACAAAGGGGCTGGGGTGGGGTCCGGCTGTGTAGGGGAGGCAGACACACGGGCCTGGGGTGGGGTCCGGCTGTGTAGGGGATGCAGACACACGGGCTGGGGTGGGGTCCGGTGATGTGTAGGGGAGGCAGACACACGGGATGGGGTGGGGTCCGGCTGTGTAGGGGATGCAGACACACGGGCTGGGGTGGGGTCCGGTGATGTGTAGGGGATGCAGACACACGGGCTGGGGTGGGGTCCGGTGATGTGTAGGGGAGGCAGACACACGGGCTGGGTTGGGGTCCGGTGATGTGTAGGGGAGACAGACACACGGGCCTGGGGTGGGGTCCGGTAGTGTGTTGGGAAGGCAGACAAAGGGGCTGGGGTGGGGTCCGGCTGTGTAGGGGAGGCAGACACACGGGCCTGGGGTGGGGTCCGGCTGTGTAGGGGATGCAGACACACGGGCTGGGGTGGGGTCCGGTGATGTGTAGGGGAGGCAGACACACGGGCTAGGGTGGGGTCCGGTGATGTGTAGGGGAGGCAGACACACGGGCTGGGGTGGGGTCCGGCTGTCTAGGGAAGGCAGACACAAGGCCTGGGGTGGGGTCCGACCGTGTGGGGGAGGCAGACACACGGGCTGGGGTGGGGTCCGGTAATGTGGTGGGGGAGGCAGACACGCGGGCTGGGGTGGGGTCCGGTGATGTGTAGGGGAGGCAGACACACGGGCTGGGGTGGGGTCCGGCTGTGTAGGGGAGGCAGACACACGGGCTGGGGTGGGGTCCGGTGATGTCTAGGGAAGGCAGACACAAGGCCTGGGGTGGGGTCCGGCTGTGTAGGGGAGGCAGACACACGGGCTGGGGTGGGGTCCGGTGATGTGTAGGGGAGGCAGACACGCGGGCTGGGGTGGGGTCCGGTAATGTGTGGGGAAGGCAGACACACGGGCTCGGGTGGGGGCCGGCTGTGTGGGGAAGGGAGACACACGATTTTCAAAGGGTCGGTCAACGGACCTATTAGAAGTCTAATAAGAGCAAACAAAAACCACAGAAGTATTTATTACAAGGGCATTATATACACTGTTCATTTCTTTCTTGGAGTACGACCTGGTCTAGCACAGCCCAGGCATGTGATGTTACATCCTATATTTGCCACAGTTGTCTTCTGGTTCTCTCCACCCCATGGAGATAGCGGTCTCCCCGTGTTGTGGAAGTAGTACTGTGTGTCATGGCGTCAGTCGGGAAACACAAATACACCGAAACAACAAACAACTTGTTCCACTTCCGGCAGCGAAGAAGGATCATTGGGTACAGCCACCAGATGGAGGTGGTGACGTCCGGTTATAAACCTCCAACATCCGGGTATAGACGTTGTCCGTGAGCTCCGTGACGTCATCCGACGTCATCCCGGTAGTTGGGACGGGAGGCAGGCACGTGATGGTGAACCGTCCTGTTGGGACAAAGTCAGTGAGAATTGGTCAGTGATATGACACACTAAACAGGCCACAGAACACGGCCCTAAACACGACATGATACCATACACAACCCGACGTACAACACAACATGATGTTCTACACAACCCGACGTACAACACAACATGATGTTCTACACAACCCGACGTACAACACAACATGATGTTCTACACAACACGACGTACAACACAACATGATGTTCTACACAACACGACGTACAACACAACATGATGTTCTACACAACCCGACGTACAACACAACATGATGTTCTACACAACCCGACGTACAACACAACATGATGTTCTACACAACCCGACGTACAACACAACATGATGTCCTACACAACACGACGTACAACACAACATGATGTTCTACACAACACGACGTACAACACAACATGATGTTCTACACAACACGACGTACAACACAACATGATGTTCTACACAACACGACGTACAACACAACATGATGTTCTACACAACACGACGTACAACACAACATGATGTTCTACACAACACGACGTACAACACAACATGATGTTCTACACAACACGACGTACAACACAACATGATGTTCTACATAACACGACGTACAACACAACATGATGTCCTACACAACACGACGTACAACACAACATGATGTTCTACACAACACGACGTACAACACAACATGATGTTCTACACAACACGACGTACAACACAACAAGATGTTCTACACAACACGACGTACAACATAACATGATGTTCTACACAACACGACGTACAACACAACATGATGTTCTTCACAACACGACGTACAACACAACATGATGTTCTACACAACACGACGTACAACATAACATGATGTTCTACACAACACGACGTACAACACAACATGATGTTGTACACAACACGACGTACAACACAACATGATGTTCTACACAACACGACGTACAACACAACATGATGTTCTACACAACACGACGTACAACACAACATGATGTTCTACACAACACGACGTACAACACAACATGATGTTCTACACAACACGACGTACAACACAACATGATGTTCTACACAACACGACGTACAACACAACATGATGTTCTACACAACACGACTTACAACACAACATGATGTTCTACACAACACGACGTACAACATAACATGATGTTCTACACAACACGACGTACAACACAACATGATGTCCTACACAACACGACGTACAACACAACATGATGTTCTACACAACACGACGTACAACACAACATGATGTTCTACACAACACGACGTACAACACAACATGATGTTCTACACAACACGACGTACAACATAACATGATGTTCTACACAGGACGACACAACAACAAACAACACTCAACACTCAGCACACAAAATGAAACACTTGATGTTCTACACCATAGAATAAACTACACAATACGACTCAAGACAGACATTATGCGACATCTACTCTGGTGCGGTGGTTCACTTCACTGTCGGATTCAGTCAGTGGTTCATGACACATGTTGACTTGATGTGTTAATACCATGGACATGACACACATTGCCCTGGTGTGTTATATCCGGTTGCTATGATACATACGATCAGATGTCATCCATTCAACTAATGTTCACCCCAATGGAATCTGTTTCGTGGTCTGATCGAGACTGGCTCTAATTCTCTGGCGTTGATGTTTCATATTTTATGCGTCAGTCATACACCTGATGTGTTGATATCTCTGAGCGGATGTAGAGGGGGGAGTTCGAAGTGATGCGCGTCTCAGACATTTACCACTTTGGTGCAACCCACGAACACGAGTATGGTGCTGGCAACCCAGGAAACATATTCAGAACCAACCGGGCTTCGAACTCACAAAGGAATATTGAGAGTTCTCTGAGAGGGTGGAGAGGGTGGAGTGGGATATTTAGAATATCTCTGAAATGACGACGTAGAAGGGATATTGAGAAATTGAATTTGCAAGGGTGTAGAGGGAGCACTGACAGCGCTGAGAGATCTTTGAGAGGGTGGAGAGGGAACATTAAGAGTTCTCTGAGAGGGTGAAGAGGGAGATTTGAAACATCTCTGAGATGATGCAGAAAGGGTATTGAGAAATCTTTGAAAGGATGTAGAGGGAGCACTGAGAGATCTTTGAGAAGGTGCAGGGGGGGGGGTATTTAGAGATCTGTGAGAGCGTGGAGAGAGAACATTGATAGATCTTTGAGTGAGTGAGTGAGCGAGTGAGTGAGTGAGTGAGTACGGTTTTCCACCACTTTTAGCAATATTCCAGCAATATCACGGCGGGGGACACCAGAAATGGGCTTCACACATTGTACCCATGTCGGGAATCGAACCCGGGTCTTCGGCGTGACGAGCGAACGCTTTAACCACTAGGCTACCCGACCGCCCCGATAGATCTTTGAGACGATGTAGTTAGAGTATTGACTTAAAGTCAATAAAAGTGCATAGCAAGAAAAATGAGTGTTCAACGAGAAGAGTATAGAGTGAGTGAGTATGCTTTTACACAATTTTTTGATATATTCCAGCAATATCGCGAAGGAAGACACCAGAAATGGGCTTCACCCATTGTACCCATGTTGGTTTTCGAACCCGGGTCTTTGGCGTGACGACCGAACGCTTTAACCACTAGACTACAAACACGCCCCGAGTTCAACGAGAAGGATATAGACGGCGTGAGTGAGTTTGGTTTGACGCCGCTATGAAAAGTATTTAAGTTGAATCACAGCTTAATGTGGCATAAAAACATGACGTAATGCATACCTTAGTTATAACGCACGAGCTCTGGTCGCAGGTCACTGAATACATAGCGAGTTCTCTAGAGTTTTGAAGGAGAAAGTATCAAAGTACTGAGCACCTACCCGTATCAAAATGCTTGTTCTCCTTGTCATAGAATCCAGAGTAGGAGGAGAAGACCACGGGGACCACGGGCACCTGCACTGACAGACGGTTGACACTTACTACATGTCTTAACACCTGCACTTACTACATGTCTCGACACCTGCACTTACTACATGTCTTAACACCTGCACTTACTACACGTCTAGACACCTGCACTTACTACACGTCTAGACACCTGCACTTACTACATGTCTCGACACCTGCACTTACTACATGTCTCGTCACCTGAACTTACTACATGTCTCGACCCCTGCACTTACTACATGTCTCGTCACCTGCACTTACTACATGTCTTAACACCTGCACATACTACATGTCTCGACACCTGCACTTACTACATGTCTCGACACCTGCACTAACTACATGTCTTAACACCTGCACTAACTACATGTCTCGACACCTGCACTTACTACATGTCTTAACACCTGCACTTACTACATGTCTTAACACCTGCACTTATTACATGTCTTAACACCTGCACTTACTACATGTCTCGACACCTGCACTTACTACATGTCTTAACACCTGCACTTACTACATGTCTCGACACCTGCACTAACTACATGTCTCGACACCTGCACTTACTACAAGTCTCGACACCTGCACTAACTACATGTCTCAATACCTGCACTTACTACATGTCTTAACACCTGCACTTATTACATGTCTCGACACCTGCACTTACTACATGTCTTTACACCTGCACTTACTACATGTCTCGACACCTGCACTAACTGCATGTCTCGACACCTGCACTTACTACAAGTCTCGACACCTGCACTAACTACATGTCTTAACACCTGCACTTACTACATGTCTTAACACCTGCACTTACTACATGTCTCGACACCTGCACTTACTACATGTCTCGACACCTGCACTTACTACATGTCTCGACACCTGCACTAACTGCATGTCTCGACACCTGCACTTACTACAAGTCTCGACACCTGCACTAACTACATGTCTTAACACCTGCACTTACTACATGTCTTAACACCTGCACTTACTACAAGTCTCGACACCTGCACTAACTACATGTCTCAATACCTGCACTTACTACATGTCTTAACACCTGCACTTACTACATGTCTCGACACCTGCACTTACTACATGTCTCGACACCTGCACTTACTACATGTCTCGACACCTACACTAACTACATGTCTCGACACCTGCACTTACTACAAGTCTCGACACCTGCACTAACTACATGTCTTAACACCTGCACTAACTACATGTCTCGACACCTGCACTAACTACATGTCTCAATACCTGCACTTACTACATGTCTTAACACCTGCACTTACTACATGTCTCGACACCTGAACTTACTCCATGTCTTGACACCTGCACTTACTACATGTCTCGACACCTGCACTTACTACACGTCTCAACACCTGCACTTACTACATGTCTCAACACATGCACTGACCACTTTCTTATATCTCAACCCACTAGTGACAACGCTCGACTGTTCTAGTCTAGTAGATATTCCCCTTCCCGCTCTACTTACCTTTGCCTGTACTGCCAGATGGAACGCCCCCTTCTTGAAGGGCAGCAGGGATCCCCCGTGGTTCCTCTTTCCCTCGGGGAAGATCCACACCTTGCACTGCAGAGGACATGAATTACATTGTCTTTATAGACTGTCACGTCCCTAACACACTACACTACAGAGGTACCTGTAGTGTGTCAATCAACTGTCTCTGCATAAACATGCACTGTACTACATGTTCTGTGGCACTCGTGCTTATGGGCTTCGTGCGTGCCCTTGTACGTCAACCTCGACTACAGCATCTCTTTACGTCAACCTCGACTACAGCATCTCTTTACGTCAACCTCGACTACAGCATCTCTTTACGTCAACCTCGACTACAGCATCTCTTTACGTCAACTTCGACTACAGCATCTCTTTACGTCAACCTCGACTACAGCATCTCTTTACGTCAACCTCGACTACAGCGTCTCTTTACGTCAACCTCGACTACAGCGTCTCTTTACGTCAACCTCGACTACAGCATCTCTTTACGTCAACCTCGACTACAGCTTCTCTTTACGTCAACCTCGACTACAGCTTCTCTTTACGTCAACCTCGACTACAGCATCTCTTTACGTCAACCTCGACTACAGCTTCTCTTTACGTCAACCTCGACTACAGCGTCTCTTTACGTCAACCTCGACTACAGCTTCTCTTTACGTCAACCTCGACTACAGCGTCTCTTTACGTCAACCTCGACTACAGCGTCTCTTTACGTCAACCTCGACTACAGCGTCTCTTTACGTCAACCTCGACTACAGCGTCTCTTTACGTCAACCTCGACTACAACGTTTATGTACGTCAACCTCGACTACAGCGTCTGTTTACGTCAACCTCGACTACAGCGTTTATGTACGTCAACCTCGACTACAGCGTCTCTCTACGTCAACCTCGACTACAGCGTCTCTTTACGTCAATCTCAACTACAGCGTTTATGTACGTCAACCTCGACTACAGCGTCTGTTTACGTCAACCTCGACTGATGTCTCTGTACGGCATCCCCAACTGATGGTGTCTCTGTACGGCAACCTTGACTTATAGCGTCCGTGTACGTCAACCTCGACTGATAGCGTCTCTGTACGTCACCCCGGACCTATAGCTTTTCTGCACCTTATCCCTGACCTACACTAAAGTACTCATGGAAATGAAAAAAGTCCAAATTGACATGGCAGAAACAGGCTATAGGCATTATGCAAATTAGCCTGGAAAAAAAAGTTATCAAAACAACAATAAAAAGAACAGGTATGTTTATGTACATAAAAATAATGACATGTAAGTTGTTGTTTGAGAAGGGAATATGTTACTTTTACGTTCTGATATTTTGACGATGATTCACTATCCCACAATGCCACTGACAAATCACTAACCACTGACAATCACATGCACGTGGGTTTCAAGCACCTGTTTTCACCTGTCGTCAAGGTGTCATAGGTCATGGACATTCACCTTGATCTACTAACACCTGGTTATGCTCAGTTTCACAGTAGTCTGTTATGTTCATATTTTTACACACTTTTACGTGTAAAAAGACATAAAAACCTTTGATACGCTGTATTTGTGCCAAGGCCCAATTAGTACCAATTGAGTTGTTTGAATATTTATATATTTTGTATATCAACTGCATTTATTTAAAATCTGAGATCGAAAAAACAGGTTTTTTTCATTTCCGTGAGAACTTTAGTTACGCGTTGACCTTGACCCACCTTGTCTCTGTTGATGATGTCAGCTGTCTTCGCCATGGTGGACATGGCCTTCTCCTTGTCCAGGCGGTCAATGAAAATGCCGCCGCTCAACCATATCGCCAGTCCGAAAGGTCCTGCTGCGTACTTAATCTCCTTCTTAGCCAGACAAGTACAATTCGGGGGCTTGATAACAGCCATTCCTGGGTGCACAAATATAACGTCACGTCAGTAAACACGTCATCCTAAACGCGCCGCAATTCGCTGAGGAGGGTTCTGTCCCTTGTGCACGCCAGGAACCTATGATTGTTTCGCCCGGTTCGCCCCCCGAGTATGTTTCTAGGTTTGTCAGCACCATATCTGTGTTCGTGGGTTTCACCGAAGCGGTAAACATCAGTGACGAGCATCACTTCGAGTTTTCCTCCCACATCAAGCTGATACGCCGTGATATAACTGGAATACAGTTCGAAGCTGCGTTACACCCAGATCACAAAGCCACATCACCTGACACGCATAATGATGATATTTTACGAGCGCTTTGTATTCTCATAAAATCATCCAGTAGGTTCAGTGAGTGAGTGAGTATGGTTTTACGCCGCTTTTAGCAATATTCCAGCAATATCACGGCGGGGGACACCAGAAATTGGCTTCACACATTGTAACCATGTCGGGAATCGAACCCGGGTCTTCGGCGTGACGAGCGAACGCTTTAACCACTAGGCCACCCGACCGCCCCTCATAAAAATCATCCAGTAGGTTCAGTGAGTGAGTGAGTATGGTTTTACGCCGCTTTTAGCAATATTCCAGCAATATCACGGCGGGGGACACCAGAAATGGGCTTCACACATTGTTACCATGTCGGGAATCGAACCCGGGTCTTCGGCGTGACAAGCGAACGCTTTAACCACTAGGCCCTGAGACCCTGAGAGATCTGTGACTCACACATAAGATCCAAGGAGATCTTATTCACCTTTGCGATCTGACTCGCCCGTGAGATCTATGGAGATCTGACTCGCCCATGAGATCCAGGGAGATCTGACTCATCCATAAGACAGAGGGAGATCTGACTCGCCCGTGAGATCCATTGAGATCTGACTCACCCATGAGATCAAGGGAAATCTGAGACTCGCCAGTGAGGTCTTGGGAGCTCTGACTCACCCATGAGATGTGGAGAGATCTGACTCACCCATGGGATCCAAGGAGCTCTGACTCACCCATTTGATCCAGAGAGCTCTGACTCACCCATTAGATCCAGGGAGCTTTGACTCACCCATTAGATCCAAGGAGCTCTGGTGGTTGGACACTAGGATGTACGGTTCATCTGAACGGAGGTTCTCCTCATCAATCACTTCCGTATGGATACCAAACGCCTTCCGCACCAGGTTGAACGCTACAGCAGCATAACTGAAATATAGCATCCGGTTATAATAAAGAGTTATGTCAGAGTGATCTGCGGCCTTTTAATACACAAACGAGCTAGGCACTACTTATTGGTATGACAGATAACAAACACGCTATACCTGATACTAAAGTGAGTTAGTGGGCGAGTATTCAGCCGCATCTACCCACTGGTTCAATATACACTGTGTAACAGACACTACCCCCTTATACCACAGGTAACAGACGCTCCCCACTTATACACCAGGTAACAGACACTTCCCCCTTATACCACAGGTAACAGACACTCCCCACTTATACACCGGGTAACAGACACTACCTCCTTATACACCAGGTAAAAGACGCTCCCCACAAATACACCAGATAACAGACACTACCCCCTTATACCACAGGTAATAGACACGCCCCACTTATACACCAGGTAACAGACACTACCCCCTTATACCACAGGTAACAGACACTCCCCACTTATACACCAGATAACAGACACTACCCCCTTATACCACAGGTAACAGACGATAACCCCTTATACCACAGGTAACATACACTCCCCACTTATACACCAGGTAACAGACTCTCCCCACTTCTACAACAGGTAACAGACACTACCCCCTTATACACCAGGTAACAGACACTCCCCAATTCTACAACAGGTAACAGACACTACCCCCTTATACCACAGGTAACATACACTACCCCCTTTTACCACAGGTAACAGACACTCCCCACTTATACCACAGGTAACAGACACTACCCCCTTATACCACAGGTAATAGACACTCCCCACTTATACACCAGGTAACAGACACTACCCCCTTATACCACAGGTAACAGACACTACCCACTTCTACAACAGGTAACAGACACTACCCACTTATACCACAGGTATCAGACACTCCCCACTTATACCACAGGTAACAGACACTCCCCACTTCTACAACAGCTAACAGACACTACCCCCTTATACAATAAGTAACATACGCTCAACTCCTTTGCATCATGCTTACAGACGCTCCCCACTTATACAGCAGATAACAGACGCTTTCCCCTTATACAATACGAAACGAACACTACCCACTTATATAACAGGTAACTGACACTCCACACTACACTAACATCTAGTCTCTGAAATAAACATCGTTTACAGAAAAAAAAGTTGTTAAATTATAGTTAGAAAATATTTTAAAAAGGAGCCCAGAGACTTTCTTCATTTTAAGATAATGCGGTAATCTAGACTTACCAAACATTATCGGCTTGCATGGGCTGTATTGGATATATTTGTTTCAGGGTCTGCATGACAGACACTCCCCACTAATACAACAGAGAACAGACTCTCCCCACCAACAGAGGGGCTGGGAAAACATGGCGGACATACCTGAAGTTGTTTAAGTCTTTCGGTTTGAAGAGAGACAGAATTGTGACCCCTGACCCTATGGCTGTGAGGAGCACGTAGTAGATGGTGAACTTGACGTAGTACTTGAGGGTGTGGCTAATTTGGAGGAGGACCGGGAGAACCAGGAGGAAGACCAGCAGTACCACCCACACATACATTCCGGGGGGTCAGCACGGGGGGGCACAATACAGACACACAATACACACTTGTAGTTACGCGGCTTGGTTCACGCTAGCTGCACGGGTTGATTCGCCTGTTTCCGCTTCTGTTTTCACTTTCGTTTTCACTTTCCTTTACACTCTTCTTTTCACGTCTGTTTTCGGTCAGTTATGTCCTGCCCGTAGGGGTTAGATCAGCTATAAGCTTCACAAACTGTACATTCCGTGAGCGCAAATACGGGGAGCCTTGCCGAACTGTACACTTGACAACATTGGTATGTGGGTCACGTGACAGCAAGTGTCCACGAGGCGGATGTTTGTTTGTGTGGAGCACGTGAATCTGTTGCCGGAGGAGGTGAGATGCGGGTGAGGTCTGGCTTGAGGTGCGGGTGTGATGTGGGTGAGATGGGGCGGCGGTTACAGCGGCAGAAACCCTCGCTTTGACTGAGGGGACTTACAATCAGCCAGTCAGGTCGGGATGACCTCCCACAGTGCACACTTCCAGCACTGATATATGACATGTATTGTTACCAGTGTCAGCGAGGCCACCGTGGCGACGTGTGACAAATATCGGTTATCAGCTCATGTAGAGCAAGGGACATAACACTGGGGAGGGCGGGGCTCACCAGTAACAGGGGTGTGTAGCAAGGGACATAACACTAGGGAGGGCGGGGTTCACCAGTAACAGGGGTGTGTAGCAAGGGACATAACACTGAGGAGGGCGGGGCTCACCAGTAACAGGGGTGTGTAGCAAGGGACATAACACTGAGGAGGGCGGGGCTGACCAGTAACAGGGGTGTGTAGCAAGGGACATAACACGGGGGAGGGCGGGGCTCACCAGTAACAGGGGTGTGTAGCAAGGGACATAACACTGAGGAGGGCGGGGCTCACCAGTAACAGGGGTGTGTAGCAAGGGACATAACACTGGGGAGGGAGGGGCTCACCAGTAACAGGGGTATGTAGCAAGGGACATAACACTGGGGAGGGCGGGGCTGACCAGTAACAGGGGTGTGTAGCAAGGGACATAACACTGAGGAGGGCGGGGCTGACCAGTAACAGGGGTGTGTAGCAAGGGACATAACACTGGGGAGGGCGGGGCTGACCAGTAACAGGGGTGTGTAGCAAGGGACATAACACAGGGAGGGCGGGGCTCACCAGTAACAGCGATGTGTCGGAAGGGACATTACACTGGGAGTGCGGGGCTCACCAGTAACAGGGGTGTGTAGCAAGGGACATAACACAGGGAGGGCGGGGCTCACCAGTAACAGCGATGTGTCGGAAGGGATATAACACTGGGAGGGTGGGGTTTACCAATAACAGCGATGTGTAGCAAGGGACATAACACAGGGAGGGCAGGGCTCACCAGTAACAGCGATGTGTAGCAAGGGACATAACACAGGGAGGGCAGGGCTCACCAGTAACAGCGATGTGTAGCAAGGGACATAACACTGGGAAGGGCGGGGCTCACCAGTAACAGGGATGTGTAGCAAGGGACATAACACAGGGAGGGCGGGGCTCACCAGTAACAGGGATGTGTAGCAAGGGACATAACACAGGGAGGGCAGGGCTCACCAGTAACAGCGATGTGTAGCAAGGGACATAACACTGGGAAGGGCGGGGCTCACCAGTAACAGGGATGTGTAGCAAGGGACATAACACAGGGAGGGCGGGGCTCACCAGTAACAGGGATGTGTAGCAAGGGACATAACACAGGGAGGGCAGGGCTCACCAGTAACAGCGATGTGTAGCAAGGGACATAACACTGGGAAGGGCGGGGCTCACCAGTAACAGGGATGTGTAGCAAGGGACATAACACAGGGAGGGCGGGGCTCACCAGTAACAGCGATGTGTCGGAAGGGATATAACACTGGGAGGGTGGGGTTTACCAATAACAGCAATGTGTAGCAAGGGACATAACACAGGGAGGGCAGGGCTCACCAGTAACAGCGATGTGTCGGAAGGGACATAACACTGGGAGTGCGGGGCTCACCTGCTATTCGACTTTGTATGTGTTTGTGACGGGTGCCACCATAGGATAAGCAGGATAATCGCACCTTTATGCGAACACCTGGTGTCATTATAGTTATTCATAAGCACATACGCCTGACATAGTCAGGAATCGCTCAGTGGACTAAACCACAACATATTACGGTATTATGGATAGATTGTTTGCAAATGTAACTTATCTACCTTTGTCCAGAACATTAAACTCCAGCTCCCTACAAGAACTCTGGGGTCACTGTGGATGAATCTGGTGCCATCAATGAATAGAAGGCTTCTGGACAATGGTAATACAGGTAATGCTCAGACCCCTTGGTAACGCATCATCTGGAGGGATGGCACCATGACTGGACCCCTGGACCACACATCATCTGGAGGGATGGCGACATGACTAATCCTCTTGGCCACGCATCATCTGGAAGGATGGCGCCATGACTAGACCTCTGGGCCACGCATCATGTGGAGGGATGGCACCATGACTAATCCTCTTGGCCACGCATCATGTGGAGGGATGGCGCCATGACTAGAACCCTTGGCCACGCATCATCTGGAGGGATGACACCATGACAAGACCCCTGGACCACACATCATCTGGAGGGATGGCACCATGACTAGACCTTTCGGCCATGCATCATCTGGAAGGATGGCACCATGACTAGACCTTTCGGCCATGCATCATCTGGAGGGATGGCACCATGACTAGACCTTTCGGCCATGCATCATCTGGAGGGATGGCACCATGTTCAGAACTCTGGGCCACGCATCATCTAGAGGGATGGCACAAATACTTGACCTCTGGGCCACGCATCATCTGGAGGGATGGCACCATGACCAAAACCCTTGGCCACGCATCCTCTGGAGGGAGGGCACCAATAGAAGACCCCTGGGCCACGCACCATCTGGAGGGATGGCATCATGACAAGACCTCTGCACCAAGTTTCATCCGGAGGGATGGTACCATGTTCAGAACTCTGGACCACGCATCATCTAGATTGATGGCACCAGTACTAGACCTCTGGGCCACGCATCATCCGGAGGGAAGGCACCATGACTAAACCTCTTTGGCCACGCATCATCTGGAGGGATGGCACCATGACTAGACCTCTGGGCCACGTATCATCTGGAGGGATGGCACCATGACTAGACCTCTGGGCCACGCATCATCTGGAGGGATGGCACCATGACTAATCCTCTGGGCCACGCATCATCTGGAGGGATGACACCATGACAAGACCCCTGGACCACACATCATCTGGAGGGATGGCACCATGACTAATCCTCTTGGCCATGCATCATCTGGAGGGATGACACCATGACAAGACCCCTGGACCACGCATCTTCTGAAGGGATGGCACCATGACTAGACCTCTGGGCCACGCATCTTCTGAAGGGATGGCACCATGACTTAACCTCTGGGCCACGCATCATGTGGAGGGATGGCGCCATGACTAATCCTCTGGGCCACGCATCATGTGGAGGGATGGCGCCATGACTAGACCCATTGAAGAGAGGATGGTAAAGAGGATGTATGTAAATGTCTTGATTACGGTTGATTGATTGTTGGAGTCACTTGCTTGATAACGGTGTATAACTTACACAGAAACGTCGCTTCTAATTGTAATAAAGAAGATGTTCATCCATATATGTTATCTATCTTATCCATACTATTATCTTACTTAAGGTAGGGGGTTCGATCCCCGCTCGCCTAATACCAACAGAGGTAAAAAGATGGCACTTTACCATGGATGTTACCCTTCCTTGCGCTCGGCATTAACGGGCTAAAACAAGGACTGGTCGGCTCGGAGTTAGTAGACTGTCTCTGTGTGGGGTATTCATGTTAAACTGCGGCATGTTATCTCAGTGGGCAAGCACAATAAAATCGGCATCGGCCTCGACTAGTAAAAGCAGTCACAAACACAAACACACACACACACACACACACACACACACACACACACACACACACACACACGCACACACACACACACACACACACACACACACACACACACACACGTCGCTATATAAGTGCAATAATCTTGGGCGCGACGTGAACCCCATTTCACCTTACCTAGTATCTTACTTAGTACACCAATTTTCAAATGCCTCCCAAGCAAGTTATAAATAGCCAAATACAATTCTGTAAATCAAAACACCTTAACTTTGTTTTAAAGATTGTTGTCTGTAGCGAAACATCAATACAAAACTATTTGACGGCGGGAAGTTTGTTTATTCTATACACATATGTACACTAAGACCTTGACCTTGTGCGCTGTTTCACATCACATTACACACTATGTTAACCACCTCAAGGTACGTGGCAACGTCAAAGGTTGTCAATATCACGTCGCATAACGTTGCTATGACGTCGTTTTGTTGTAAACATCCAGCATCCGTTGTCGTATATCTTCAGTGAGGGCCCCGACGTCGTCCCCAGTCAACCCTGCTGTGGAGACCGGCGGCAGTGCAGTGATGGTGAAACGTCCTGTGGAGACAATACACCCTCGAAAGTCGTCGATGATGTCAATTTACACACATAAAAATAGTCATCGGATACACACACACACACACACACACGCACACACACGCACACGCACACGCACACACAGATACAACTAGCACATATATACAGTAAAATAACGTTTATAACGAACACGCTTATAACGAACTGACGGATATAACCAACTGTTTTTGGTCCTGTCCATTTGCTGTATATATTCCGAACATTTGCTTATAACGAACTACGGTTAAAACGAATTAAAATTAGTGGTCCCTTTCACTTCGTTATATTATAACCGTAGTTTGCTGTAGAAGTTTTCACGCGAGTATCTTTTGGGATAATGATAATAACTAGACATTTGTATAGAGCTAGAATCCACTTAAAACAATTGCTCGAAAGCGCTTGAAGAGACCACATCCGACTTGATACATAACAGCAAATTGTGACTACTTGCAATCATGATGATGGCCGAACATAACACAGGCCCGGGAAGAACTAATCGTATTGTTTGATATTAAGCCTATGTGAAAAGGTCAGTCAATTGTGCCTTGAATTTTTCGGCTCCTGAATATCTCTAATGTTGGGTGGGAGAGAGCATGGGATCTGCTCTGGAGAAACCATGGTCACCAAACGTATTTAGAGGACACAAAGAAGAATTTGGCCTCTTTATCTCAAGGCTCTGGTTGACGTATACTCCTGAATGAGCTCCAGGAGGTAGAGTGAAGAAAGGACATGTCTAGTTTTCAACACCAGCATGGGGATCTTGAACTTTATTCTGTCTTGTAAGACGGGACTTAGATGGTGGCATTTTCTTGTTTTTTTTGGACAAGTAGCCAGGATGTGACATAACACATGGCTGTACCAAAGTGGCAACTATCTTGGTGATAATCAACTTTCTAATTTGGCTGATGTTCCTGATGTTGTAGTGTGCCCTTTTGATGTTTGACACGGCGCTTAGAAACAAGTGAAACATCACATCCAGGTCTCGGGCTTCCACGTCTCTGGGTTCCATGACCAAGCCCCAAATTCTGATCCTGAGATTGTTGCCCGTGAATATCCGGGGTCTTCAGCAACCCGCGCTTGCCGTAAGAGGCGACTATGCTTGTCGTAAGAGGCGACTAACGGGATCGAATGGTCAGGCTCCCTGACTAGGTTGATGCATGTCATCGTATCCCAATTGCGCAGATCAGTGCTGATGATGTCAATCCCTGGATTGTCTGGTTAAGACTCGATTATTTACAGACCGACGTCATATAGCTAGAATATCGCTGAGTACGGCATTAAACAACAAACAAACAAACAAACAAACAGCCTGAGAGGTGGGAGTATTAATTCGTCTGGCTGACATTGAGCATATGATGAGTGGCAGATGTGACCGAGCAATATCTCACAGAGGTGTAGTGTAAATAGTCCTAGTCCGGTCCTAGTACAGCTCCTTTAGTTATCCTATAAGTATCCCATACTAGGAATAAACACTGTACTTATACAGCCATGTCGTGATAACCTCCATCTAAATCACATAATGTTATTCTTAAATCCCATTATAGAAAACGCATCTCGCAAATGATACTTTCCCCACACTTACAACAGGTCACAGTCATCATGTGAGACACACAGAAAGACACATGTATATTGTGGGACACACACATACACACGCACGCACGCACACGTACATATATGTATACACGCACGCATGCACACACACGAACGCACACACAAGGACACAGCCACACTGTGGGACACACACTACTCACCTGCATCAAGTCTTTTCTTCTTCTCGTAGAAATGATAGCCCGAAAACACTACGGGGACGACTGGTACCTGTCACACAACAAACATGCAGATTACCCGGGTGACCGCTCATTGCCCTGTACAAGACGACACAACAAACATGCAGATTACCCAGGTGACCGCTGACTGCCCTGTACAAGACGACACAACAAACATGCAGATTACCCAGGTGACCGCTGACTGCCCTGTACAAGACGACACAACAAACATGCAGATTACCAAGGTGACCGCTGACTGCCCTGTACAAGACGACACAACAAACATGCAGATTACCCAGGTGACCGCTGACTGCCCTGTACAAGACGACACAACAAACATGCAGATTACCCAGGTGACCGCTGACTGCCCTGTACAAGACGACACAACAAACATGCAGATTACCCAGGTGACCGCTGACTGCCCTGTACAAGACGACACAACAAACATGCAGATTACCCAGGTGACCGCTGACTGCCCTGTACAAGACGACACAACAAACATGCAGATTACCAAGGTGACCGCTGACTGCCCTGTACAAGACGACACAACAAACATGCAGATTACCCAGGTGACCGCTGACTGCCCTGTACAAGACGACACAACAAACATGCAGATTACCCAGGTGACCGCTGACTGCCCTGTACAAGACGACACAACAAACATGCAGATTACCCAGGTGACCGCTGACTGCCCTGTACAAGACGACACAACAAACATGCAGATTACCAAGGTGACCGCTGACTGCCCTGTACAAGACGACACAACAAACATGCAGATTACCCAGGTGACCGCTGACTGCCCTGTACAAGACGACACAACAAACATGCAGATTACCCAGGTGACCGCTGACTGCCCTGTACAAGACGACACAACAAACATGCAGATTACCCAGGCGACCGCTGACTGCCATGTACATATAGTGAATATACCTGTACTGCTTCCCTGTATAAGTACTGCTTCCCCATATCTCACCTGTGCTTGTACTGTGACCACATGTCTAACCTGGGCTTGCACTGTGACCACATGTCTAACCTGTGCTTACACTGTGACCACATGTCTCACACGTGCTTGTACTGGGACCACATGTCTCACCTGTGCTTGTACTTTGACCACATGTCTCACCTGTGCTTGTACTGTGACCACATGTCTCACCTGTGCTTGAAGTGTTTCCCCATATTTCACCTGTGCTTGTGCTGGTTCCCCATATCTCACATGTGCTTGTGCTGGTTCCCCATATTTCACATGTGCTTGTGCTGGTTCCCCATATCTCACCTGTGCTTGAAGTGTTTCCCCATAGCTCACCTGTGCTTGTGCTGGTTCCCCATGTCTCACCTGTGCTTGTGCTGGTTCCCCATGTCTCACCTGTGCTTGTACTGCTCCCTAATATCTCACATGTGCTTGTACTTTTTCCCCATATCTCACCTGTGCTTGTGCTGTGGTGTCACATCTCATGTGTGCTTGTACTGCTTTAAAAAAACTCACCTGTGCTTGTACTGCTTCCCCATATCTCACCTGTGCTTGTGCTGTGGTTTCACTACTCACTTGTGCCTTTATTGCTTCCTCATATCTCACCTGTGCTTTTACTGCTTCCCCATATCTCACCTGTGCTTGTACTGTTTCCCCACATCTCACCTTGTGCTGTGCCTTTATTGCTTCCTCATAACTCACCTGTGCTTTTACTGCTTCCCCATATCTCACCTGTGCTTGTACTGTTTCCCCACATCTCACCTTGTGCTGTGGTCCCATAGCTCACCTGTGCTAGTACTGTGGTCCCATAGCTCACCTGTGCTAGTACTGTGGTCCCATAGCTCACCTGTGCTTGTACTGCTAGGTGAAATGCTCCCTTCTTAAATGGTTGCAGTCCTTTCTTGGGGTTGCGTTTTCCTTCAGGGAAAATCCAGACAATGACCTAAAAAAACAACTAAGTGGTCAGCGAAGGATTAGTTTACAGCATATTCTTCCTCTTGATGGTGCGAGAGTTAGGGTGAGTGAGGGATAACGCATGTTGATGTCGCCAGACACACATTCTTCCTCTTGACGGTGAGGGCTAGGGTGAGTGAGGGATAGCGCATGTTGATGTCACCAGACACACATTCTTCCTCTTGGCGGTGTGAGGGTTAGGGTGAGTGAGGAATAACGCATGTTGATGTCGCCAGACAAACATCCTTCCTCTTGACGGTGTAAGGGTCAGGGTGAGTGAGGGATAACGCACGTTGATGTCACCCGACACACATTCTTCCTCTTGATGGTGGAGGGTTAGGGTGAGTGAGGGGTAACGCACGTTGACGTTACCGAACTGACACAGTACTCACATTCTTCCTCTTGATGGTGCTCGCGGTGTTAACCATGGTTGAGATGGCGCTTTCGTGGTGCATGCGGTCGATGAAGATGCAACCACACAGCCAACACGCAAGGCCGAAAGGGCCGGCATACAGCAGCTCCTTCTTCGCAAGGAAGGTACACCTGCGGGGAATCATCATGCTCACACCTGCAATACAAGAACACAGCATTACCTAGCTCACACCTGAAATACATTTACACAGCATCACCTAGCTCACACCTGTAATACATTTACACAGCATCACCAAGCTCACACCTGAAATACAAGTACACAGCATCACCTAGCTCACACCTGCAATACATTTACACAGCATCACCTAGCTCACACCTGAAATACATTTACACAGCATCAACTAGCTCACACCTGAAATACAAGTACACAGCATCAACTAGCTCACACCTGCAATACATTTACACAGCATCACCTAGCTCACACCTGCAATACAAGAACACGGCATCACCTAGCTCACACCTGAAATACATTTACACAGCATCACCTAGCTCACAGCTGAAATACATTTACACAGCATCACCTAGCTCACACCTGTTATACAAGTACACAGCATCAACTAGCTCACACCTGCAATACATTAACACAGCATCACCTAGCTCACACCTGAAATACAAGTACACAGCATCACCTAGCTCACACCTGAAATACATTTACACATCATCACCTAGCTCACACCTGTAATACAAGTACACGGCATCAACTAGCTCACACCTGCAATACATTTACACAGCAGCAACTAGCTCACACCTGTAATACAAGTACACATCATCACCTAGCTCACACCTGTAATACAAGTACACAGCATCAACTAGCTCACACCTGAAATACATTTACACAGCATCACCTAGCTCACACCTGTAATACAAGTACACAGCATCAACTAGCTCACACCTGTAATACAGGTACACAGCATCACCTAGCTCACACCTGTAATACAAGTACACATCATCAACTAGCTCACACCTGTAATACAAGTACACAGCATCACCTAGCTCACACCTGAAATACAAGTACACAGCATCACCTAGCTCACACCTGTAATACATTTACACAGCATCAACTAGCTCACACCTGTAATACAAGTACACGGCATCACCTAGCTCACACCTTAATACATTTACAGAGTGACACAGCAATACAAGTACACAGCATCACCTAGCTCACACCTGTAATACATTTACACAGCATCACCTAGCTCACACCTGTAATACAAGTACACGGCATCAACTAGCTCACAACTTAATACATTTACGGAGTGACACAGCAATACAAGAATACAGTATCACTTAGCTCAGACCTGTAATACATTTACAGTGACACATGGTTCACTCCAGCAATATTGACATCCATTAATGGAATAAAAACGAGGAAGTCTTCTGGACTAGATCGTATTACAAATGAATATCTAATCTCTTCAGCTTAAAAATTATGACCATTTCATACTAAATATTTTAACTTTATTTTTACCACTGGCATATTACCTGATATTTGGCTAGCTGAATAATTAGGCCTATTTACAAAAGAAAAGGCGACTGCACAGAGCCTAGCTCATACAGGCCAATTTCAATTCTTCGTTGGTGGTCACCTAGAGTGAAGACAGGTTGTTGTTGTGAACACTGGAACAGTTAACACACAGCCCTGACGGACTCACGTGAACACTGAAACAGTTAACACACAGTCCTGACGGCCTCACGTGGGCACTAAAACATTTACCACACAGCCCCGACGGCCTCACGTGAACACTGAAACAGTTAACACACAGCCCCGACGGACTCACGTGAACACTGAAACAGTTAACACACAGCCCCGACGGACTCACGTGAACACTGAAACAGTTAACACACAGCCCCGGCGGACTCACGTGAACACTGAAACAGTTAACACACAGCCCTGACGGACTCACGTGGGTATTAAAACACTTACCACACAGCCCCGACGGCCTCACGTGAACACTGAAACAGTTAACACACAACCCTGACGGACTCACGTGAACACGGAAACAGTTAAGACACAGCCCCGGCGGACTAACGTGAACACTGAAACAGTTAACACACAGCCCTGACGGACTCACGTGGGCATTAAAACACTTACCACACAGCCCTGACGGCCTCACGTGAACATTGAAACAGTTAACACACAGCCCTGACGGACTCACGTGAACACTGAAACAGTTTGTGCTTGGACATTGGGCTTGGAATTTGGCGCGTTTCTATATCCGACTGATATGTCATATCTTTTGCGTCACAATAAGCGATGCTTGAGTGAATGAGTGAGTTTTGAAAAGTATTCCAGTTATATCACGACGTGTCAGCTTAATACTGAGGGGAATGCCCGAATTGATGCAGGTCTCAGATGTTTACCACTTCGGTGAAACCCACGAGCACTGGTAGGGTGCTGACAAAGCTAGAAACATAATCAGGGCCAACTGGGATTACAATCCACAAACATAGGTTTCTGACGTGCCGAAGGGACGCAACTCTGCACAGCGCACTGCTGCGCCTCAGTCGACTTAGCCACGTGTGACCCTAAGCAATGCTTGACAGTAACGTATAATGATGTAAAATAACCGTGTTTGAGTATATTCAGCTACATATTGTGTTTATAGGCTAGCGTCGGTGTTTCTTTAAATCAAATCGAAAACCCTCTGAAAAACATTGGCTACAACCCATGGCGCTTCAATCACTATCTTCACTAACACCACGCGTTCGCGTTTCATTTAGTCATGGAAGAATGGAGATAAAAATAATGTGTTTTCAATGTGGAGCTGAGCATTCGGTTCCAAATTCAATTTATATCTACAGATAACCTAGGTCAGTAACGAAAAAAAAGTAGATTACCTTCTTATTGATTAAGGTAAGAAAATCCACGGTTTGACAAACTCTTACCCAGAAAGTCAAAGTGGCGCTGGTGGGTAAACATTAGCAGAGATTTCTTAGGATTATGGGAATATTTTGGTGCTTTTATTTATGTTAATTATCTAAAAGAGAAGCTATCTCTGGCGGTTGGACAACGCCTACATACACGCAGGATGTTAAAAATATGCGTCTGTCCGGTAGCCCGTGGCTTGTTTCTTTGCTTTCCTGCGAGTGAAAACAATCTGGCGACTGGCTAACCTATTTTTTTTAGATTTGCCCCCTTCTAAAATAGAAAATTTTCGCTTGAAGAATAAGATCAAGTTCCAAAAGCAATAGCTCCTGTTATTCAGCTCCCGCGATCTCGCTAGCTTTGTAGTTCAAACCTTTTTGAAATTTGAAATATTTCCCCTCTCTGCTACCAGATTTCTCCTTGTATTTGGAAGGGAAAATGGCGACTTAACTCTGAATGTGACGAGTTAAGAACTGTCCAGCTAGTCCGGCTTGTCAGTACTGATGACAAACTATTTCACACATCGCACTAACGAGTAAGTTGGACATACCATACCTATGAAGTCGAGCGAGCTCTGGTGGTTGGACACGAGGATATAGGGCTTGTCTGACTCCAAGTTGTGCAGATCTCGCAACTCTGCACGGATCCCGAGCAATAAAGAACAGACACCGAACGGTGGTATCAGATATCTGAAACACACGTATATATACATGGTAGGTCTCAGTCCACAGCGTGAGCTATGTCGTCTAACATAACTAGCTACACAGTTACAACACAACAATGCTCCATGCATAAAGTGATACACGTTCACGGCACATTTTTTCTCTTAGAAAATGTGAAAAACACGTGCCGCTTGGGAAGCCGAAAATACCCGTGCAATAAGAATATATAAATGATACGGACGACATGTCAGACACTCAAACTGATTAAAAAAAAAAGAAAGAAAAAAAGAAATGCCACGACTGACACTCGAACATCGTGAGCAGGACCTGGGTATGACACAGATTGGAGGCATCCATGCCCACATCGCTGACCTGATGCAACGTTAACGGACAGACCGGACAGACATTAGGCACGCAAACAACAGACAGACCCAGGGTAACTACGCCCAATGAGACCGGTAATCGCGTGCTTTGCATTTCCGAAATCCATTCCTGATAGTGACGTTAAAAGCGATGATTGCCTCTGTAGGGCATATAATTAGTTGACAGACAGTGACCAGGCCAGGAACAGGGGCTTACAGACATTACAGAGGACAGCGCAAAATCATCGTCAGAGTTGGGCCTGAACTGTACGTCGTTCGCGTTGACGTGACTGGCAGAGAGTCATCTTCACTGATGAAAGCCGGTTCTGTCTGTTCTGAGCTGAAGGAAGACAGCGTGTTTATCGTCGAAGGTGAGGACGAACGTCGGCATATGACGTTCAGGAGGTAAGTTCCGTATGGAGGAGGGGGTTGATTGTGTGAGGAGGAACTGGAGGGCAGGTGAAAACACCACTGGTCATCGTTAACGGAAATTTGACAGCTCAGCGATACATTGGTGACATTCATCGTCCGATTGTCCTACCACTTCTACAACAGCTGCCACGTGGTGTCCTTGTCCATGGTATCCATGACAACGCCAGACCCTATACAGCCCCAATAGTACAGAGCTTCCTTGCAGCCAACAACGTCAACGTGTTGCCGTGGCCTGCACGCTCCCCAGACATGTCCCCTATAGAACACCTGTGGGATGCCATGGATCGTCGTGTTCAACAGCGACCAACCACATCCTCCAGCCAACCGACAAGAACTGATCAAAGCCCGACAAGAAGAATGGCGACGTATCCCACGTGAGGTCATCAGATGATGAGCCGGGGAGTTATTGCGTGTCTGGTAGCAGGGGGTGGTCATACACGCTATTAATGTGACGTGTGATTGAACTTGTGCGATTTTAGATGTGTGTGCCCTTTGTCCATTACGTTCTATCACACACATACCTCTACACACACCATTCTATCACATACATATCTCTACACACTTCTTTCTATCATACACATATCTCTATAAACGTCATTCCATCACACACATATCTCTACACACGCTATTTTATCACAAATAGATCTTTACACATCCTATTTTTCACACACATATCTTTACACATGCTATTTTATCACTTATAGATCTTTACACACACTATTTTACACACTCTTTACACGTCCCTTCGGCACGTCAGAAACCTATGTTTGTGGATTGTAATCCCAGTTCGCCCCGATTATGTTTCTAGGTTTGTCAGCACCATACCCGTGCTCGTGGGTTTCACCGAAGTGGTAAACGTCTGAGACCTGCATCACTTCGGGCTTTCCTCCCACATTAAGCTGACACGCCGGGATATAACTGTTAAAAGCGGCGTTACAACCCAACTCACTCACTCTATCACACACATATCTCTACACGCGATATTTTATCACACAGATAGTTCTCTACACGTGTTTTTCCATCACACACATATCTCTATTCGCACTATTCTATCCATCACAGATCTCTACACATATATCATAGAATCATCGTTCACCTGAAGTTGTTGGCGTTACCGGGGCTGAGCATCGACAGGAACATCACCACGACAGCAGACGCCGACATAAACGTGTAGTACGTCAAGAACTTCACATACAGCTGGACCGTGGGCTTCAGTTTACACAGCACCCACGCCACGCCCAGCAGGCCCAAACCCACCAGCCACATGACGCTCGGTCTGGACAGATGGAGGAACTCTGTGTTGTCGTGGTACCCGCCGAGGGCGACGAAGGGTTGTGTTGTCGTGGTATCCACCGAGGGCGACGAAGTGTTGTGTTGTCGTGGTATCCACCGAGGGTTACGAAATGTTGTGTTGTCGTGGTATCCACCGAGGGCGACGAAGTGTTGTGTTGTCGTGGTATCCACCGAGGGCGACGAAGTGTTGTGTTGTCGTGGTATCCACCGAGGGCGACGAAGTGTTGTGTTGTCGTGGAATCCACCGAAGGCGACGAAGTGTTGTGTTGTCGTGGTATCCACCGAGGGCGACGAAGTGTTGTGTTGTCGTGGAATCCACCGAGGGCGACGAAGTGTTGTGTTGTTGTGGTATCCACCGAGGGCGACGAAGTATTGTGTCGTCGTGGTATCCACAGAGAGCGACTTGTGTTGTCGTGGTAGCCACAGAGAGCGACGATGTGTTGAGCTGTCGATGTATCCACCGAGAAAGACTACTTGTGTTGTCGTGGTAGCCACAGAGAACGACTTGTGTTGTCGTGGTATCCACCGAGCGCGACGACGTGTTGTGTATCAGTCGAGAGCGACGACGCGTTTCAGATGTGATAACGTCTTCAGCCAACAGAGAAACCTCCACAAAAAGAGAGGCCTTACTTCTTCAAACTGCGGGCAGCTAAAGTGGTCCAAGTAGCATAACGCCGTTAGAGGAAACCCTTCGAACGATAGTGAATAATAGAGAGCTGAGTTCATAGTCTAGCGACCACGTGTGACCTGCTACTCATATCTCGACAGCCACGCTTATCTGCTGCCGGTGATGTCACGGGGACTCGGCTATCTCTCACACAGTATGACTATAGTCAATAGGTATGGCACAAATGTGCCACGCGTAGTCCGAGCTTGTAAATCGGTGTAATAATACAATACAGCCATCATGGGATGTATATGTCTTCCCTTACGTTATAACCATCTATGCTATCAGATGGTGGTATGCTCAACTTATCTGTCAAACCCATCACATGAAACTGTAATCTGTCATCACTCGAATGAACTTCGTACTATTAGTTATTTCTTTGTTGTCGCACTCAGCAACATTCCAGCTATATGACGGCGGTCTGTATGTAATCGAGTATTGGTCAGACAACATAGAATCACTTGACCTAATGATTTTAAAATGATGTAATTGTCAACATAACCCCTTTCCATCTTTTGTTAACGGTGGGGTAACGATGTTGGGAAGATTTTAGGCCGGTTTCATAGACGTCCCCTTAGTTGTCCACAGTTGCTATAACGTCATCGTTGGAGTCGTAATAGGTTCCTGATGGAGCTTTCTTCGTGCTTGGCAACAGATGGAAGTCTGACGGAGCCAGATGTTGAGTGCTGAAGGAGTTTAAAGCCACATACGTAGATAGCTATGGCAAGAACTGATATGTATATTGGCGCATTTAATTGCCCTGGTGGAAGAGAACAACCTTTCCGGATCAGCTTCAAACAAAGATCGTCAAATTGTGTCGTCAACACACTTATAATTTCTTTAATTTGAAGTTTACACGATATATTACTTTTCCATTGGACGAGAGGTCGGTCACATGACCCCAAAATTGTTCATAACTATATGAATACATACAGAAACGTACTTTCTGTACATTTAGACCCTTTATTCTTGAACACAAGCTCCGATGTTCATACATTTTGGCCCTCACTCTATGAAGGTTCATTCTCCGATAAACTTACACAACGTGAAAGTCGATTCTTAAATGAACAACTTCGCAGTCATGTAACCGACCTCTAGTCCAATGGAAAAACTGTATATTGGGTGAACTTCAAATAAAAAGATTATTGTATTACCCATAGTCTTCTAGTCATATACACCTTATTGTATAACCCAGTCTTCTGGCCAAAACACATCTCACAATATAACCCATAGTTTTCTAGCCAAATACACCCTACTGAATAAACCCATAGTCTTCCAGTCAAATACACCCCGTCTTCTGGCCCAAAACATCTATCAATATAAAGCATAGTCTTCCAGTCATATACACCTTACTGTATAACCCAAAAGTCTTCTAGTCACATACACCTTGCTGAATAACTCCGTTTTCTAGCCACATAGACCTGACTGTATATTTCATACTCTCTATCCATATACACATCACTGTATATCCCATACACTCTCTAGCCATATACACATCACTGTATATCCCAGACACTCTCTAGCCATTTACACATCACTGTATATCCCAGACACTCTCTAGCCATATACACATCACTGTATATCCCATACACTCTCTAGCCATATACACATCACTGTATATCCCAGACACTCTCTAGCCATATACACATCACTGTATATCCCAGACACTCTCTAGCCATATACACATCACTGTATATCCCAGACACTCTCTAGCCATATACACATCACTGTATATCCCATACACTCTCTAGCCATATACACATCACTGTATATCCCATACACTCTCTAGCCATATACACATCACTGTATATCCCATACACTCTCTAGCCATATACACATCACTGTATATCCCAGACACTCTCTAGCCATATACACATCACTGTATATACCAGACACTCTCTAGCCATTTACACCTTCCATTACGACCACAGACTTCCAGCCATAAAGACCTTCCTGTGTATGCCATACACTCTCTATCCATATACACATCACTGTATATCCCAGACACTCTCTAGCCATTTACACCTTCCATTACGACCACAGACTTCCAGCCATAAAGACCTTCCTGTGTATGCCATACACTCTCTATCCATATACACATCACTGTATATCCCAGACACTCTCTAGCCATTTACACCTTCCATTACGACCACAGACTTCCAGCCATAAAGACCTTCCTGTGTATGCCATACACTCTCTATCCATATACACATCACTGTATATCCCAGACACTCTCTAGCCATATACACCTTACCGCACAACCATAGACTTCTGGCCATAAATACCTTACCGTGTATGCCATACACTCTCTAGCCATATACCCCTCACTGCATAATCCATAGTACATACATTGTCTTTTATGCATACATCACAAAACAGTGATAAAGATTCCATAAAATAGTTTATTTGTAACAATTCTCCGTATGCTTTAAATGGATCACATGGATATATCTTGCTACTACCATCAAATGTGGAGATAAGACCTGGAAATAAATATGACATATACAAACCAATAATCCAGATATGTTGAGAATGTTCTTGGTCCATTGTGGTTCCTTATTAGTGAGACTAATTTACCAAATATCACATCATTACACACATGTACACTTCTATCAATTATGTACAAATCACATTGTCTACATACTTCCTTGCACACAGATATGAAATTGATACAGCTAACATTTCTAAGCTACAGTCCACTCAGATACACATGACATGTTGGCATGGTAACATATATTTGCACGGCAACATGACATATAAGCATGGTCGCACATTAACCCTGGGATGAGAGCCTTCTGTCTGCCACAGGCCACCCAGCTCGGGGGTGAGGAGGCAAGACTGCTGGACTCTAGGGAGACAGTGTAACGGATCAAGCTTGGAATGGAGGGGGGCAAGGGTCCAGCTATCGAGAGTGGGTAAAGGTACAGGGTCCAGCTATCGAGAGTGGGTAAAGGTACAGGGGTCCAACTAGGGGTGGGGGGTGGGGTGGAGGCAAGGGTCCAGCTAGGGAGTGTGGGTAATGGTCCAGCTAGGGAGGATGGGTAAGGGTCCAGCTAGGGTGGGTGGGTAAGGGTCCAACTAGGGAGTGTGGGTAAGGGTCCAGCTAGGGAGGGTGGGTAAGGGTCCGGGGGTAGTGTGGGTAAGGAGTACAGGAGGGCGAGCTGTGAGGTAACACAGGCTTAACTTACACAAACATACAAACTAGAGGAGAATGCTCCCCTTCATATACATGGTAACATATATTTGCACGGCAACATGACATATAAGCATGGTAACACATTAACCCTGGGATCAGAGCCTTCTGTCTGCCACAGGCCACCCAGCTCAGGGGTGAGGAGGCAAGACTGCTGGACTCGAGGGAGACAGTGTAATGGATCAAGCTTGGAATGGAGGGGGGCAAGGCTCCAGCTATCGAGAGTGGGTAAAGGTACAGGGTCCAGCTATGGAGAGTGGGTAAAGGTACAGGGGTCCAACTAGGGGTGGGGGGTGGGGTGGGTTATAGTCCAGCTAGGGAGGGTGGGTAATGGTCCAGCTAGGTAGGGTGGGTAAGGGTCCAGCTAGGGAGGGTGGGTAATGGTCCAGCTAGGGAGGGTGGTAATGGTCCAGCTAGGGCAAGGGTCCAGCTAGGGAGGGTGGGTAAGGGTCCGGGGGTAGTGTGGGTAAGGAGTTCAGGAGGGCGAGCTGTGAGGTAACACAGGCTTAACTTACACACACATACAAACTAGAGGAGAATGCTCCCCTTCATATACAAACTGGCTGATAATCAGACATCTACAAAAAAAGTGAGGGAGGATTTTACCCTGTCAAGAACTTTTGTTCACGTGAGCTAACACAAATTTAAATATCTATAAGTTAAATATTGAATTATAATTGGGACCATACTTCCATTGATGTCTGTGGACAAACAGCGAAATGTTATTCCAGACCTTGTTAGCGAGCATAACTTCCGTCCGATGCTGTTGGGCAGGTCTACATAAGAGTTACAGCAAGATCACTCTACGCCCATAATTTGTCAATCCAAATATATTTTTCTGATGATTTTCCGAGAAACGGAACATCCGAATTAGGAGATTTCCTTGCAAAAAACATACGGGTTCTAATCAGATCTCTGTAAATAACACAAAAAGTGTAAGAAAACATTTTGATTTCAGAAAGAACATATCTAGACAAGGTGGACTAGTACCCTTAGAACCCTACTGGCAGTACCCTGATAATTCCAGAATCTGACTTCCAACACAGAATCACAATAGGCTGATTAGATTAATCAAGATTAGAATGCTTCATCAACTGTATTCCTGTGATGCACCAAGACAGGTGCCTGCTTGTCATAAGGACATGTGGAGACACAGAAACTGACTGTTCGAGAGACAAAGTCCCAGTCTGCAGCAAACATGAACGATATGATTCAAGGTACCGGTACTATACATCTTCCTGATGCAAGAGACTTAACTGACTGTAAAAGTCCAGTTTCCACCCTTGCTGAACTAGGCTGGGATTAAGGAGCTATATTTGGGCTGGACTAACGAGTCTATGCATAGTCCAATTAAAATCGCATAAAGAAATCAATATCCAGTTCGTAAACAACATGGATTACAACATGCATGTTTTAGTTGACTGCAGGATTTGTAATGCATGTGTCCTATCAACTTGTCATCAAGATATATTTTCCAAATCTCTTCCTGTTTTAAATCAAGGTGCTCACGTGACTTAATGCACTTTGTGGGGTAAGACCCGTTTGATTACAATATAAATCTTAATCATCGATCAGATCTTGTTGACTAGGAGCCACCATTTTGTATGAAGCAAACGCAAGTGATTTGAGTGGTGAAAGGGACTTAATTCCTAATAGCCACCATTGGTGCTATGATCAAGCCCAGGAATTCCAGTCTTGTTCGGCGCTGTACCCCACAATTTAACCATATCAATAATGACCTGCATCCCCAAGGTAAAACTTTAATAAAATGCACAAAAGCACTGTTCCTCACCTGGAAAATTCACACTGAGCTGAAAAGATCTACATAATGTAATGTTCAACAAGCAAATGTCCTACCAAATGGCTATATACTGCACATGGTGTACTCTACATGGAGTAAGAGGACAGCATGCTTATATAAAATTCTCAAAACTTGAACAATAATATTTACAAAAGTATTTTCCGAGATCATTAACAATGGCAAAGATTGTGTTCAGATGATCAAACCCAAAAGAAACTTGAAACCTGCGTTACATTCAATGTCTACATTTTGATTACAGTGACATAACTCATGTATATACCGGGAACTGAACAAAAAGTCAGGGATCATGAATAGTTTTGGGGATATTTATTTGTATTGAAGACTGATCAAAATTATCCCCCAAAATATTCATGATCCCTTACTTTTTATATTAGTTTATATCTATCAGCCTCTCATTCAACATCCGGTTTGTTGTTGATGATCGCGAGCCTCTCACTGAACAGTGAAGGAAGCAATTCCACTTCAGATCAATGATACAAATAATAGCAATCATGTGTAAATGAGGATTTGCTTCTAGAGTGGAGTTTGTCATGAAAAACATCATATATAAGTCCAGCAGAATAAAGCTGTAGCATAAAATACAGTATAAACATGCAATGGCATGTAGTGGAAAGCACATGTATTGTACTTAATCTTCCAATCAAGAAAGTTTCAGTTAAATGAATTCTAAAATCAGTTATCCATCTGAGTTTTATGAAGTTTGACAAGTTGCTGCAGATACTACTTGATGGTAGTGGTGACTCTGGGTTGACGTGACTCTAACGATGTTTGATTGAAGGCATCCAGCATTTGCTGTCTGACATCCTCGGTCAGCCCCGCCACGTCGTCCTCCGACCTGCCCGCTGTCCTCACGGGGGGAAGACATGTGATGATGAATTTACCTGGGACACACAATAACAATGACATGTCATACGCTACAACATTTCAGCTGTAAACAAGCATGAAATACTCATATCCCCCGCAAATATGACATGTCCACCAGGCACCAGTTCACCACTAGACCAATATATGCGCCACGTTTGGTGAAGAAATGTCATACGGTTTTCAAGATCTGCTCCATTTTCAGTCTAAGTCAAAGTCGTTGCCATGGAATCTTGAAAATATTTTTTTTTTAAATCCCAAACCATCAAAAGGCATCAGTTCACCACTAGACCTATCTATGTGCCAAATTTGGTAAAGATATCTCTTACGTTTTTTGTGTTCTGATCCATATAGTGCCCCTGACAAACAAGTGATTGATATCACGATCAGCAACATTGGGGTACTATTACACGCAATCAACGAAGTCAATGAACTGGCCACCTGATCCATATAGTGCCACCAACAAGCATAGGGACTTCATTTATCAAGGTTGTTATATAAACATTCTATCATGAAGAGTACCCGAGACCCATTTGATTTGACATCTACTTACATTTGATTTGACAAAAAACAAAAAGGTAAGGCCATTTAATTTGACGGAGACTTCATTTGATTTGAAGGAGCTTAGCACAAAGGTCAGG
This sequence comes from Haliotis cracherodii, assembly GCF_022045235.1. Lineage (NCBI taxonomy): Eukaryota > Metazoa > Mollusca > Gastropoda > Lepetellida > Haliotidae > Haliotis > Haliotis cracherodii. The sequence continues at coordinate 9,921,983 of NW_027266268.1, forward strand.
TCATTTATGTTGATAAATACTTAAATATATAGTCATCATTTGATTTGACAGAGACTTGTAAACATAACGGTCAGGTCATTGAATTAGTGGCTAAATACATAGAGGTCGTTTCATTTGATATAACGGCTACTTACATAATGGTCAGGTCATGATTTAGTGGCTACTTACATAAAGGGAGTTTTATTTGATTTGAGAGCTACTTACATAAAGGTCAGTTTATTTTAATGTACCCCAAAAAATCCCCTGTGGTACACACGAGTTACAGCAGGTGCAAATCCTCTAGCATCTATAACAAGCATGACATTGAGAACACTCCTTGCGACGACTCAAGTCGAGGTTTGAGCAAACATTTACAGAGGTTCAAATTAGGCTCAAGATCAAGTTATATGATTAGAAACTGAAAATATCAAAGCAGATTACGTGTCAAATCTCTTGTCATGTTTGCCTCCTAGTCTCTACTTACCTGTGTCAAATCTCTTGTCACGTTTGCTGTAGAAGTCCGAGTAGGAGGAGAAGACAACAGGTACAACTGGAACCTACAACACAAGGAGAGTGTTAAACACAAACACTGATAAAACACAAGCAGAGTGTACAACACAGAGTGTACAATACAAGCAGGGTACAACACAGAGTGTACAATACAAGCAGGGTTCAACACAGAGTGTACAATACAAGCAGGGTACAACACAGAGTGTACAATACAAGCAGGGTACAACACAGAGTTAACAATACAAGCAGGGTACAACACAGAGTATACAATACAAGCAGGGTACAACACAGAGAGTACAATACAAGCAGGGTACAACACAGAGTGTACAATACAAGCAGGGTACAACACAGAGTTAACAATACAAGCAGGGTACAACACAGAGAGTACAATACAAGCAGGGTACAACACAGAGTGTACAATACAAGCAGGGTACAACACAGAGTTAACAATACAAGCTGGGTACAACACAGAGTGTACAATACAAGCAGGGTACAACACAGAGTGTACAATACAAGCAGGGTACAACACAGAGTGTACAATACAAGCAGGGTACAACACAGAGTGTACAATACAAGCAGGGTACAACACAGTGTACAATACAAGCAGGGTACAACACAGAGTGTACAATACAAGCAGGGTACAACACAGAGTGTACAATACAAGCAGGGTACAACACAGAGTGTACAATACAAGCAGGGTACAAAAGAGTGTACAATACAAGCAGGGTACAAGACAGAGTGTACAATACAAGCAGGGTACAACACAGAGTGTACAATACAAGCAGGGTACAACACAGAGTGTACAATACAAGCAGGGTACAAGACAGAGTGTACAATACAAGCTGGGTACAACACAGAGTGTACAATACAAGCAGGGTACAACACAGAGTGTACAATACAAGCAGGGTACAACACAGAGTGTACAATACAAGCAGGGTACAACACAGAGTGTACAATACAAGCAGGGTACAACACAGAGTGTACAATACAAGCAGGGTACAAGACAGAGCGAACAATACAAGCAGGGTACAACACAGAGTGTACAATACAAGCAGGGTACAACACAGAGTGTACAATACAAGCAGGGTACAACACAGAGTGTACAATACAAGCTGGGTACAACACAGAGTGTACAATACAAGCAGGGTACAACACAGAGTGTACAATACAAGCAGGGTACAACACAGAGTGTACAATACAAGCAGGGTACAACACAGAGTGTACAATACAAGCAGGGTACAACACAGAGTGTACAATACAAGCAGGGTACAATAGAGTGTACAATACAAGCAGGGTACAAAATAGTGTACAATACAAGCAGGGTACAAGACAGAGTGTACAATACAAGCAGGGTACAATAGAGTTACAATACAAGCAGAGTACAATAGAGTGTACAATACAAGCAGGGTACAACACAGAGTGTACAATACAAGCAGGGTACAACACAGTGTGTACAATACAAGCAGAGTACAAAAGAGTGTACAATACAAGCAGGGTACAACACAGAGTGTACAATACAAGCAGGGTACAACACAGTGTGTACAATACAAGCAGAGTACAAAAGAGTGTACAATACAAGCAGGGTACAACACAGAGTGTACAATACAAGCAGGGTACAACACAGAGTGTACAATACAAGCAGGGTACAACACAGAGTGTACAATACAAGCAGGGTACAAGACAGAGCGAACAATACAAGCAGGGTACAAGACAGAGTGTGCAATACAAGCAGCGTGTACATCACCGAGTGTACATTACAAGTGTGTGTACGTGTGTGAATACCCCTCTCAGACACAGTATACAAACTTCAGCAGAAGTATTATGTCTACAGAGGAGACAGATTCTCACCTGGGCCTGCACAGCGAGGTAGAAGGCGCCTTTCTTGAACGGTAAAATGGAGCCTGAATGGTTGCGGGTACCCTCAGGAAAAATGAACACTTTCACCTTTAAGAAGCAGAATAAACCTTTAGTTCATAGTTAGAAACAATGGTTAATCTCATGTACTGAGAGAAGAGATATAAGTCTATGATTATACATCATCAGGGTCTCGTTACCAGTGAGTAAGTGAGTGAGTATGGTTTTGCCCCGCTTTTAGCAATATTCCAGCGGTATCATGGTGGGGGACATCAGAAATGGGCTTCACACATTGTACCCATGTCGGGAATCGAACCCGGGTCTTCGGGGTGATAAGCGAACGCTTTAACCACTAGGCTACCTGACCGCCCCATCTTGTTACCAGAGTCTTCACCAGCGTCTTTGTTTCCAGACAGAGTCTGTGTCACCAGAGTCTATGTCATTAGAGTCTACATCACCAGCATCACCAGAGACTAGACCTACAGTCTACATTACCAGTCATTAGAGTCCTAATTAGAGATTAGCACACCAGAGTCTTAGCTCTACATAAAGAGTCTACCAGAGTCTATGTGACCAGAGACAATGTCAGCAGGGTCTATGTCACCGGTGATTATGTCAAAAGTATCTACTCCACCATAATCTATGTCACTTTTTTTTATGTGGTTTTTGTCACACATACTTTCATGCATCAGTCAGAGTGCCGGACATAGTGGTCCCATCAGTTTTCATATTTACATTGTTTTTATTGATGAAGTCTGCAGTATCTTTGATTGTGCTGACAGCCCGGTCATGGTTGAGACGATCAATGAAAACTGTTCCACACAGCCATGCTGCCAGTCCAAATGGCCCAGTGTACATCAGCTCCTTCTTAGCCAAGCTGGTACAACGCGACGGCCATATCTCCATCATACCTGCAACACAGTCAGCTTACAGCTGTGGCGCAAGTCAAAATACTTCCTCCATTCAGCATATGTTCAGTTACAGGGAGGGATTCAAGTCATCATATTTCCTCCATACATCCACCTCCATGGGTAATATAAGTAGACATAGAGTCATATACCCTTGGAATACAAGGACATATGGGGAGTTATACAATATTATACAAGGAATAACACAAAGGCTTACAATTACATGGGGTAAAGCAAGGACACACAGTGAGTAATAGTGAGTGTTTTTGTTGATTAATGCCGCACACAGCAATATTCCAGCTATACGACCAGATGACAGCAGTCTGTAAATAATCAAGTGTGGACCAGACAAGCCACCGATTGGCACCATGAGCATTTATCGACACAATTGTGAAAAAATTACATGCACCAACCAAGTAAGCATGTCTAACCACCTGAACCCATTAGTTGCTTCTTACAACAAGCATAGTCATCTTTTACGATAAGCATAGTTGCTGAAGACCTATCCTACCCCGGATCTTCACGGGTTACAGGAGTTATATATAGGGTAATACAAAATACAAGGACATACAGGGAGTTATACAGGGGTAATACAAGGACACACAGGGAGTTATACACGGGTAATACAAGGACATACAGGGAGTTATACACGAGTAATACAAGGACATACAGGGATTTATACAGGGGTGATACAAGGACATACAGGGAGTTATACACGGGTAATACAAGGACATACAGGGAGCTATACACGGGTAATACAAGGACATACAGGGAGTTATACAGGGGTAATACAAGGACATACAGGGAGTTATACACGGGTAATACAAGGACATACAGGGAGCTATACACGACTAATACAAGGACATACAGGGAGTTATACACGGGTAATACAAGGACATACAGGGAGCTATACACGGGTAATACAAGGACATACAGGGAGTTATACAGGGGTAATACAAGGACATACAGGGAGTTATACACGGGTAATACAAGGACATACAGGGAGCTATACACGACTAATACAAGGACACACAGGGAGTTATACACGGGTAATACAAGGACATACAGGGAGCTATACACGAGTAATACAAGGACATACAGGGAGTTATACACGGGTAATACAAGGACATACAGGGAGTTATACAGGGGTAATACAAGGACATACAGGGAGTTATACAGGGGTAATACAAGGACACACAGGGAGTTATACAGGGGTAATACAAGGACATACAGGGAGTTATACACGGGTAATACAAGGACATACAGGGAGCTATACACGAGTAATACAAGGACATACAGGGAGCTATACACGGGTTATACAAGAACATATCTAACAGTAATAGATGACTCACCGAAGAAGTCAAGAGAGCTCTGATGGTTGGACACCAGGATGAAAGGTTTATCTGACTCGAGGTTTTCTTTTCCTCGGAGTTCGATCTCAATTCCAAACAACTTTCGGATGTTCTTGATAGCAGACCTGACATACCTATCAAACACACAAATCACATATCTTTATCACTGTTTATAATGTACAATAAAACACATCTGTGTTTTCATCGACATGGGACAATCTCATTAATATCACCCAGATCTTTCTCTTGACATCTCCCTAGCCAGGGCAGGTGGTACGATTTATATTGCAGGGTACACACACACCCTTCACCTTCGAACCCCTTCATTGTATATTGCAGTGTATACACACAATTACACACACGCACTACCGTTATATATATTTCTAGGTACACACACAAATCATATATGTATGTAGGTCAGGGTTAGGGCAACCTAACATCCCCAAAACAGGAAAAACATTGAAGCAGGCGTTACGGGTGGAAATATTTCCTCGGTCTATTCCTGCCCGGACTAAATTCCCAGCTGAACTGATCATCGTTAATACAACCACGCCCTCAGGTGCGCTAACGGTGTCCTCGGCGATAAGCTAATGTAGGAAGACTTGTCGAGTGTTGCAAAAATTGCTATAGAGTAGGTCTCCATATCCATGAAAGGAAAACAAGGAAATTTTGAGTGAAGTCGTCGCACACAAAACACCTCATTTTGTCATCGTCTGCTGCGTTCAGATGTAAACATTCATTGGCTTACCTATAATTCGTGACATCCTTCGCTCGTGGAAGACTCAGGAAAATCACAATGAATGCCAAAACATTCACAATGACATAGTAGAAGAAGAACTTGGCATAATACTTGAACGTGCTGTTCAGCTCGTACAGAATGGGTAGTATCAACAAGAATCCGATGACAACCCACTGCAATACGTCCAGCGCCATTTCCTCCAGTTTTCACGCGTGACAAAGGTTATTGCCGTAAAGTGGTCTGATGTAACGTAAAGCAAAACGATGGTGTCGCAAACGCTTACAGGCACCTTATTGGTCAAACCAATGTGATTTTTAATGTAATCCTTATGTTAAAAGACATTAAAATAATACTTTTGTTATTTACTCTTCTGTAGGTCTGCGGACAGTCCCACAATATATATATCCGCTCTTGGGTCAAGCATATAGATCTAGTGTTGCGAAGTCAGATAATAGAAATTATGCGATTTGAGAATTTTCGGCTTCAGCCTTGGGAGGCTGATCTCTATTGAAAAAAAGGTCGCCGAATGACCAACCTCGCTCTCCAAAGCGTTTAATTGTCCGTTTGCTTCTAGCCTGGATGCACAAACTACGACAATTAAAGGGCGATCTGGCCCTGGACTTTGATTCAAAAATCCCCTATACTTTATTTGTCTGCTGGTTCCTATGTTATTATATATACCAATTTAACAGTCAGTGACGGATTACCCTGATTACACATACAGGCTCCTCCATGTACAATGTCAAGAACAGGACACACAGGAATATTGCTGACTGAAGGCCCCCGTAATATAGCAGGAATATTGCTGACCGCAGGCCTCCGCGATATAGCTGGAATATATGCTGACTGCAAGTCACCGCGATGCAGCTGGACTATGTGTATATATGTTAATGGCATATTGCTGACTGCGGCGTAAAACAACGAACTGGTCCTGCGTTTTTCAAATAAAAAGAAATAAATTTTCTTTTGGTTTATTTTTGGCAGCTGATATTATTTTTCATTTCCATCTATAAGTCTGCACTCCCTGTTTCGAGGCACGCCCCGTGGCGGGATGACATACTTCTCATGACACACTTCTCGTCAGGGGAGCTAGATACATTTGGTATTTCATAGCAGTGTAATCCTGTGCATTTTGTTCACTTTCTGCAGGGAAATAAGACACGTAATTATGTTCTTTGTATTCTATGAAAAAAATACGTATACACATGTTTACACTGAAAACGTAAACAAAGAATGATGTCGAATCCCCCTCATGGTAGCCCCTGAAATAGATATATCGAACTGATAGGTAGGTCTTGCCAACAACCCCCATGATAATTATGATATGCTCAACGCTCGTGTTGTGTGACTGCACTAACTTTGTCTGAAGAACCTCGATTATTTGGCTAAATCTAGAGATTTTACGTGCGTTTCAAAATAGTGATGTGCGGATGTTCGCTGTGCAACCACAACACAATCTCACCCTTCCCGTGTCCATCTCTCCCTTTACATTTCGTTCTTCTCCTGTCCATGTCGATATGTCCATTCGTATGTCGACCTCTCCCTTCCCATGTCGACCTCTCTATTCCTTTGTTGATCTCTCTCGTCTCTTATCTATATCCCTCCCTTGTCCATCTCTCCCTTCTCATGTCAATATCCCCCTTCATGTGTCGACCTCTCCCTTCCTATGTCGACCTCTCCCTTCCTATGTCGACCTCTACCTTCCCATGTCGACCTCTCCCTTCCCATGTCGACCTCTCCCTTCCCATGTCGACCTCTCCCTTCCCATGTCGACCTCTCCCTTCCCATGTCGACCTCTCTCTTCCTATGTCGACCTCTCCCTTTCCACGTCGACCTCTCCCTTCCTATGTCGACCTCTCCCTTCCCATGTCGACCTCTCTATTCCTTTGTTGATCTCTCTCGTCTCTTATCTATATCCCTCCCTTTTCCATCTCTCCCTTCTCATGTCAATATCCCCCTTCATGTGTCGACCTCTCCCTTCCTATGTCAAACTCTATCTTCCTATGTCGAACTCTCCCTTCCTATGTCGACCTCTCCCTTCCCATGTCGACCTCTCCCTTCCCATGTCGACCTCTCCCTTCCCATGTCGACCTCTCCCTTCCTATGTCGACCTCTCCCTTCCCATGTCGACCTCTCCCTTCCCATGTCGACCTCTCCCTTTCCACGTCGACCTCTCCCTTCCTATGTCGACCTCTCCCTTTCCATGTAGACCTCTCCCTTTCCATGTAGACCTCTCCCTTCTCATGTCGACCTCTCCCTTCCTATGTCGACCTCTCCCTTCCCATGTAGACCTCTCCCTTCCTATGTCGACCTCTCCCTTTCCACGTCGACCTCTCCCTTCCCATGTAGACCTCTCCCTTCCTATGTCGACCTCTCCCTTCCCATGTCGACCTCTCTATTCCTTTGTTGATCTCTCTCGTCTCTTATCTATATCCCTCCCTTGTCCATCTCTCCCTTCTCATGTCAATATCCCCCTTCATGTGTCGACCTCTCCCTTCCTATGTCAAACTCTATCTTCCTATGTCGACCTCTCCCTTCCTATGTCGACCTCTCCCTTCCCATGTCGACCTCTCCCTTCCCATGTAGACCTCTCCCTTCCTATGTCGACCTCTCCCTTCCCACGTCGACCTCTCCCTTCCCATGTCGACCTCTCCCTTTCCACGTCGACCTCTCCCTTCCTATGTCGACCTCTCCCTTCCCATGTAGACCTCTCCCTTCCTATGTCGACCTCTCCCTTTCCACGTCGACCTCTCCCTTCCCATGTCGACCTCTCCCTTCCCATGTCGACCTCTCTATTCCTTTGTTGATCTCTCTCTTTTCTTATCTATATCCCTTCCCTTGTCGATCTTTCTTTCAAATGTCGACTCTCTCCTCCCCTTGTCAATCTCTCCTTTCCCATGTCGACCTCTCACTTCCCATGTCGATCTCGACTCTCTCATGTCAGTCTATCCCTTCCTTTATCTGTTTCTCGATTTAGTGATGTCGGTGATTCTTTTATGATATTTTAAAATCGAATTTGTGATGTCTTAAAATAATGGTGATGTTTGTTTGCTTGTTTGTTGTTTAACGCCACACTCAGCAATATTACAGCTATATGACGGCGGTCTGTAAATAATCGAGTCTGGACCAGACAATCCGGTGATTGACATTATGGGCATCGATCCACGCAAATGGGATACGATGACATGCATCAACCAAGTCAGCAGGCCTAACCAACCGATCCCGTTAGTCGCCTCTTACGGCAAGCATGGGTTACTGAAGACCTATTCTAACCCGGATCTTCACGGGTGAAAATAATGGTGATTTTAAGATGTCAATAATCAGAATGTGTGACATCATTAATTCATATTTCACTTATCTCCCTTGATTGGAGTGTTTTATGAGATGAGGAGATTAGGAGTGTTATACATTTGCCAAATGTCATGTTAGCTTATCAGATGACAAAATGTCTATCATTACTTAAGAAGCACAAAGAAATACACCCATCAACTTATATGCGTGACTTGACAGATAATAATATTGTTGCCTAGATGCTAATATATTGTGGTTGCACCAAGATGTTAAGAAATCAAAACACGGGTTTCAAATGATCAATAATTCTTTTACAGATATCAATGAATCAAGTTATTGATGTCAGAAAATACGTGATACGCGTGCAGCACGTGCGCTGTCGTGTAGAAGTGTCAGTCACGTGGAAAAAATGCTGCAGATGCACGGTAACGGTGTCAGTACATGGACGGCGGGAGTTACCGTCTTGGTCGGGAAATGTCTGATTCTACAGGGGAATATCGTCAACACCAGGGAGGGGTGAGTTGTATGTTATTGTCTGGTTCTATAGGGGGATATCGTCAACACCAGGGAAGGGTGAGTTGTATGTTATTGCCTGGTTCTACAAGGGGATATCGTCAACACCAGGGAAGGGTGAGTTGTATGTTATTGTCTGGTTCTACAGGGGGATATCGTCAACACCAGGGAGGAGTGAGTTGTATGTTATTGTCTGGTTCTACAGGGGGATATCGTCAACACCAGGGAGGGGTGAGTTGTATTTTATTGTCTGGTTCTACAAGGGGATATCGTCAACACCAGGGAAGGGTGAGTTGTATTTTATTGTCTGCTTCTACAAGGGGATATCGTCAACACCAGGGAAGGGTGAGTTGTATTTTATTGTCTGGTTCTACAGGGGGATATCGTCAACACCAGGGAGGGGTGAGTTGTATGTTATTGTCTGGTTCTACAGGGGGCTATCGTCAACTCCAGGGAGGGGTGAGTGTTATTTTATTGTCTGCTTCTACAAGGGGATATCGTCAACACCAGGGAGGGGTGAGTTTTATGTTATTGTCTAGTTCTAAAGGGGAATACCGTCAACACCAGGGAGGGGTGAGTTGTATGTTATTGTCTGGTTCTCAAGGGGGCTATCGTCAACACCAGGGAAGGGTGAGTTGTATGTTATTGCCTGGTTCTACAAGGGGATATCGTCAACACCAGGGAAGGGTGAGTTGTATTTTATTGTCTGGTTCTACAGGGGGATATTGTCAACTCCAGGGAAGGGTGAGTTGTATGTTATTGTCTGGTTCTACAGGGGGATATCGTCAACACCAGGGAAGGGTGAGTTGTATGTTATTGCCTGGTTCTACAAGGGGATATCGTCAACACCAGGGAAGGGTGAGTTGTATTTTATTGTCTGGTTCTACAAGGGGATATCGTCAACTCCAGGGAGGGGTGAGTTGTATGTTATTGTCTGATTCTACAGGGGGGTATTGTCAACACCATGGAGGGTGAGTTGTATGTTATTGTCTGATTCAACAGGGGGATATTGTCAACACCAGGGAAAGGTTCGTTGTATGTTATTGTCTGGTCCTATCCGGGGATATTGTCAACACCCGGGAAAGGTTCGTTGTATGTTATTGTCTGGTCCTATCCGGGGATATTGTCAACACCCGGGAAAGGTTCGTTGTATGTTATTGTCTGGTCCTATCCGGGGATATTGTCAACACCCGGGAAAGGTTCGTTGTATGTTATTGTCTGGTTCTACAGGGGGATATCGTCAACTCCAGGGAGGGGTGAGTAATATGTTATTGTCTGGTTCTACAGAGGGATATTGTCAACACCGGGGAAGCGTACGTTGTATTGCATTGCCTGGTTCTACAGGGTGATATGTTACATCTGTTCACAACCTCGTGTACATTTAATCTATTGACAAGGAAATGATCTCCAGATGTCGAGAGGTTGACCAATGCCACTATTTGTTCAAAGTGTTAAACTATTGACCAGGACATAATCTCCAGGACTATTGACCAGGGCCCTGTTCCACAAAGCGATCTTAGTGCTACGTTGATCGTAAGCCTATGGTAAAGTATGGGAGTTAAGACCAACTTAGCACTAAGGTCGCTTTGTGGAACAGGGCCCAGAGCGTAATGTCCTGATATCGGGTGTTCTACCGAGGTCATCCTTTGCATCAAGACTTCATGTTGATTCCCTGACCAGTACACGTAGACGTACACTAGGACAACGAGGACAACGACCACCGTGGCGTGTTGTCAACATACGGCTGTGTCGCTGTCCCATCAGCGGGCATGATTAAGGAAAGTGTTTCCATCAACCAAGCGCATAATTAGTGGGATAATCCGTCTGCATAATTAGTGGGGGAGCAATCTGGCACACCCCGACCTACGATATAGGCGTATTGTCATATTCCAAGCAGTATGTACTTGTTTACTCACTTCTCATCGCGGGTATGTACTAGTATTCATTTTGTCCACTCCGAAATTCGCTTCTATTCAAGGGTTTGTGTTTGCCTACTCCCCTCTTCCCTTCTGAGCATCATAGTTAGCATGAGCAAAGAGTCACGATTTCTAACATGATACCAGGAAAAACATCGCTCGTCATTTTATTTGATGTTTTTTTTTGTTTTTGTTTTTTTTGTGTGTGTGAGTGTGTGTGTGTGTGTGTGTGTGTGGGGGGGGGGGGGGGGGGTGCCTATGTCGGGCAACTCGGTGTTGTAGTAAGTATTTTTACACATTTTCATATTTTACATTTATTTGAATGCCATTTATGAGTTTAACTGCTGTGAGTGAGTGTATATGGTTTTACGCCGCTTTTAGCAATATTCCTGCAATATCAAGCAAAAGGCTTCACACATGATTGTATCCATGTCGGGAATCGAACCCTTGCCTTCGGCGAGACGAGCGAACACTTTGACCATAAGGCTACCCCGCCGCCCCTTAACCGCTTTGGACCGGCGACAACTCCTGGAGATGCTTGTTGATATTCGAATTAAGGTAATGCGTAGTCCTTTATTCACACGATGTACAGAGTTGCGTCCCTTTGGCACGCCAGAAACCTATGATTGTGGTATCGAATCCCGGTTTGCCCCGATTATGTTTCTAGGTTTGTCAGCACCATACCCGTGCTGGTGGGTTTCACCGAAGTGGTAAACGTCTGCGACCTTAATCTCTTCGGGCTTTCCCCCCACATTAAGCTGACACGTTAAAAGCGGCATTAAACCTAACACACTCACTCACTCCTTTATTCACAAAGCACTCATGGTAATAAAGCAAACGGCTACGAGAGCGTTCCTGATCAAGGCCCAGGAAGGCAAGTTGTTTCATGTATGGCGAGTAGTACAAAGTAGTAGTAGGCGAGTAATGCACAGGGTGGCTAGTAATGCATTGAACAGGAGGCCGAGTAATGCACAAGAGCAGGAATAATGCACACGAGGCCGACTGATGCATACGATGGTGAGTAATGCATAAGAAGGCTATCAATGCACAAGGGACCGAGTAATGCACAAGAGGGCGATTAATGCACAAGAGGACTAGTAATGCACAAGAGGACGAGTAATGCACAAGATAACGAGTAATGCACAAGAGGGTGAGTAATGCACAAAAAGACGATTAATGCATAAGAAGGCGATTAATGCAGAAGAGGACGAGTAATGCACATTGGGACGAGCAATACACAAGCTAGTGAGTAATGCACAGGAAGTCGAGTAATGCACCAGAGGCCGTTAGATGCACAAGAGGACGAGTAATGCACAAGAGCAGGAATAATGCACTAGAGGCCGATTAATGCACAAGAGGACGAGTAATGCACAAGAGGGTGAGTAATGCACAAGAGGGTGAGTAATAATGCTCTATGAGGTGAGTAATGCTCTATATGGAGAGTAATGCTCTGGCGGTGCACGGGAAACTATGTATTACAGTCAGGGTTTAACAAGTGTCAAATGTCCAAGACTGAATCAACACTACATTTTAGACAAGGCTACTGCTATTAGCACCACCTCCTGGTTCAACACTGTAGCACGCACCTGTCGCACGTGCAGACTGTTAAGTGTCTCCTATTTGTGCAGGCTATGTCAGGTTACAGGTTATCATATACACATAATGCAGCAGGAAAGTTGAGCTTAGACGGACCCTCTGCCCGTACACGTGAGTGTAATATTAGTTGCACATGGTATAATGAGTTCATAAAACGCTTCTACAGTAGTGTACATGTTTAAATGTACTCAAACGTCACCATTTTAGTTACCCATGGTGTAATGTACTCCTATAATAGCTATGGTATTAGGACCGCCTCCGTGGCCTAGTGGTAGAGCATCTGCACGGAGGGCGGACGATCCTGTGATCGATCCCAAGCTCGATGGTCAGCTCGGAGTCAGTATGCTGTGTCTGAATGGGGTATTCATGTTTAACTGCAGCATGGTATCTCAGTGGTCTAGCACTATAAAATCGGCATTAACCCGGACTAGTACAAGCAGCCACACACACGCACGCACGCACGCACGCACGCACACGTGTATGCACATCGCTATATGAGTGCAATAATCTTGAACGCGACGTTTAACCCCATTTCACGTCACCTATGGTATTAGTTGCACATGGTGCAATGTACTCATAGAAACGCTATCACAGTAGTTGCACATGGTGTAATGTACTCATATAAACGCTATCATAGTTGTTGCACATGGTGTAATGTACTCATAGAAACGCTATCACAGTAGTTGCACATGGTTTAATGTACTCATATAAACGCTATCATAGTAGTTGCACATGGTGTAATGTACTCATATAAACGCTATCATAGTAGTTGCACATGGTGTAATGTACTCATATAAACGCTCACATAGTAGTTGCACATGGTGTATTGTACTCATATAAACGCTATCATAGTAGTTGCACATGGTGTAATGTACTCATATAAACGCTCACATAGTAGTTGCACATGGTTTAATTTACTCATATAAACGCTATCATAGTAGTTGCACATGGTTTAATGTACTCATATAAACGCCCACATAGTAGCTGCACATGGTGTAATGTATTGCTTCAAAAGCAATCATGTGTCATGTAGGTGTATATAGATAGAGATAAATAAACCTGATTGTGAACACAGATATATCACTTGGTGATTCTATATGGCAGTGTGCCTCTGTAGCTGAGAATCACTTGTTTGCTTTCAGAAATACAACATCTTCAACATGCTGTCCCGAAAGGACCGCGGCATCATTGTTGGTTCATGCGCAGTTGTGATGATGACCCTCTTCCTGCTGCGTTCACCTGTGGTAAGTGAGGACATCGTAATGGAGGATAATTGGTGACCCTCTTCCTGCTGCGTTCACCTGTGGTAAGTGAGGACATCGTAATGGAGGATAATTGGTGACCCTCTTCCTGCTGCGTTCACCTTTGGTAAGTGAGGACATCGTAATGGAGGATAATTGGTGACCCTCTTCCTGCTGCGTTCACCTTTGGTAAGTGAGGACATCGTAATGGAGGATAATTGGTGACCCTCTTCCTGCTGCGTTCACCTGTGGTAAGTGAGGACATCGTAATGGAGGATAATTGGTGACCCTCTTCCTGCTGCGTTCACCTTTGGTAAGTGAGGACATCGTAATGGAGGATAATTGGTGACCCTCTTCCTGCTGCGTTCACCTTTGGTAAGTGAGGACATCGTATTGGAGGATAATTGGTGACCCTCTTCCTGCTGCGTTCACCTGTGGTAAGTGAGGACATCGTAATGGAGGATAATTGGTGACCCTCTTCCTGCTGCGTTCACCTGTGGTAAGTGAGGACATCGTAATGGAGGATAATTGGTGACCCTCTTCCTGCTGCGTTCACCTGTGGTAAGTGATGACATCGTATTGAAGGATAATTGACAGCAACCGCATCAACATATAACTGATGTCAAGATTTTTCAACCGAACTCATGCACTCAACACAACATGCGAAAAAGAAAGTAGAAACGGTTTGCGTGTTATTTACTGTTTCCGAACCGACCACTAAAATTCTGATATTCGGATTTTCGGTGGGGTGAGGAATTGTGTATGAAGACTGAATAATTTTTGAAATAACACTATGAGCTTAAATATGTTTTTTCAATTATTTAATAAATTTTGTAGCTCATAGCACCTTTATTTTTGATAATATAAAATGTCCGGTCCCTAAAAGAACATATCATTCATACCAAGGAAGTAGCAAGTTGATACGTTACAGGAAGACAACAAGAATTCCCTCTTACAAAACGCCTTCATCCCAAATCTGGTTTGGTTTCCATGCTGAAAGGTCATTTGTTGTAAAGGCTGCGAGTGTACACCATCTCAAACTGGTATTCCAGCCTCCATCACTTTGTGTGGTGTCAACGGGTTTTTTTACCATTAAAATGCTGGGGAACTTCTATATGTTTTTTAGATAAGAAACCCGAAAGGTTTGATTGTCCAAACACCTGTCTCCAGCCCTGACCAACTCAGCGAGGATACAGAGTCACACAAACGGAGCATGCCATTGATTGATAAATCGCCACTCGCCCAGCTCCGCCATCTTGGTTCGGTAAGATTTATAGTGCCAAAACCCGTGACATGATTTTGGTGTTTATTTTCAGTGAAAGGAACTCTCTGGCAATATAGAAACTGATGTTGGACAACTCATCACTCTCGCAAACGTATTATCCTCCTCACATTTTGAAAGGGTTAATCCTTTATTTTCCAGCCGTGAAGATCCGGGTAGAGAATTTGTCTGCTTGAATCCATGCTTGCAGTAAAAGGCGACTGTGATTGTCGAAAAGGCGACTAACGGGATCGGGCGATCAGGCTTGCTGACTTGGTTGATGCATGCCATCTTATCACAATTGCGTCGAACGATGTTCATTATGTCAACTAATTATTTACAGACCGCTGCCATATAGCTTGAATATTGCCGAGTGCGGCGATACACGACAAACAAACACACAGAATACTTACATTTCAGGGATTGTTTCGTATTGTTTTCACACTTGATAAAGTAAACGGACTCCTATTGCATTCTATGTAGATATTTTTATCAGAAACATCAGAAAATAATTTAACATATATATTCTTGAAGCCACATGCAAATGTTCAAGATGGCCGCCGTGATTCACTGAAGTTCTTATGCATACATTTCCATTATAAATCATAAACAAATGTCAGCATTAATGTTTCGGTCATTTTCAAAACATTTTTTTAAAAACGTCACACTAATTGCTTCAATTATCACCTAGTATCTGGTGTATGGTTTTTTTTTTATTATGGTGGAAACACTGATAGACACAGTTAATAACAAACATTAATGAACAGATTTATTCACGAAAACACAATTCAACACCCTGAACAATATACCCTATCACTGCACTTCTTGCAGTCATGCCATATGTTAGGTTAGCGCTCCATCCAGATGTCATGTCACGTGTTAGGTAAGAAGTTCATCCAGGTGTCACATCTCGTGTAAGGCGAGGCATTTCCAGGCGTGACAAGTTGGTCGTATTGTGTGGGCTTCGTGCAGCTTCGTTGTGTTTCGGCAGGTGGATCTTCCTTCCAAGGACGTGCTTGAGAAGCTGAACAGTTCCACGTTGTTCAAGATCTACCACAGGTAACCCGCTTCATACTCTCCACACACTCCACACACTGAACAGTTCCACGTTGTTCAAGATCTACCACAGGTAACCCGCTGCTTACTCTCCACACACTCCACACACTGAACAGTTCCACGTTGTTCAAGATCTACCACAGGTAACCCGCTTCATACTCTCCACACACTCCACACACTGAACAGTTCCACGTTGTTCAAGATCTACCACAGGTAACCCGCTTCATACTCTCCACACACTCCACACACTCCACACACTCCACACACTGAACAGTTCCACGTTGTTCAAGATCTACCACAGGTAACCCGCTGCTTACTCTCCACACACTCCACACACTGAACAGTTCCACGTTGTTCAAGATCTACCACAGGTAACCCGCTTCATACTCTCCACACACTCTACACACTCCACACACTGGACAGTTCAACGTTGTTCAAGATCTACCACAGGTAACCCGCTGCTTACTCTCCACACACTCCACACACTGGACAGTTCCACGTTGTTCAAGATCTACCACAGGTAACCCGCTACTTACTCTCCACACACTCCACACACTGGACAGTTCCACGTTGTTCAAGATCTACCACAGGTAACCCGCTTCATACTCTCCACACACTCTACACACTCCACACACTGGACAGTTCAACGTTGTTCAAGATCTACCACAGGTAACCCGCTGCTTACTCTCCACACACTCCACACACTGGACAGTTCCACGTTGTTCAAGATCTACCACAGGTAACCCGCTACTTACTCTCCACACACTCCACACACTGGACAGTTCCACGTTGTTCAAGATCTACCACAGGTAACCCGCTTCATACTCTCCACACACTCCACACACTGAACAGTTCCACGTTGTTCAAGATCTACCACAGGTAACCCGCTGCTTACTCTCCACACACTCCACACACTGGACAGTTCCACGTTGTTCAAGATCTACCACAGGTAACCCGCTACTTACTCTCCACACACTCCACACACTGGACAGTTCCACGTTGTTCAAGATCTACCACAGGTAACCCGCTTCATACTCTCCACACACTCCACACACTGAACAGTTCCACGTTGTTCAAGATCTACCACAGGTAACCCGCTTCATACTCTCCACACACTCCACACACTGGACAGTTCCACGTTGTTCAAGATCTACCACAGGTAACCCGCTTCATACTCTCCACACACTCCACACACTGGACAGTTCCACGTTGTTCAAGATCTACCACAGGTAACCCGCTTCATATTCTCCACACACTCCACACACTGAACAGTTCCACGTTGTTCAAGATCTACCACAGGTAACCCGCTTCATACTCTCCACACACTCCACACACTGGACAGTTCCACGTTGTTCAAGATCTACCACAGGTAACCCGCTTCATACTCTCCACACACTCCACACACTGGACAGTTCCACGTTGTTCAAGATCTACCACAGGTAACCCGCTTCATACTCTCCACACACTCCACACACTGAACAGTTCCACGTTGTTCAAGATCTACCACAGGTAACCCGCTTCATACTCTCCACACTCTCCACACACTCCATATGTCACCGAGTCGTGCACGTGATGTTATGCTCTTCTTTTAAGTTGCCTTGTCCCTTTGCCGTGTCATACCAAAATACGTTGAAATATGGCACTTGTCACCCTGTCTTGCGTTCGGCATTAAGGGCATAAATCAAAGACACGTCGGCTCGAAGTCAGTATATATCTTGTCAAAAGATTTTTCACTGGAATATGTTCTGTGTTTCAGTTACCTTGACAACATCAACTACTTATGTCGCCGGAGATTGCGGATGGGGAAGGTCGGTGATGGAGGCTGGGAATTGTGTGACGATGAAGACTTTCGGCCAATCACACCGTGCCTTGTATATTCGTTTGGGTCAGTGAAATAGTTATTGCTTAGCTCAACTGGGGTTTAGGTCCAAATGAGTTGATGTGATCATATGTGTAATTGTGTATCTAAACCTATGTAAAGCTAGTGAACGTATTCTCCTCCGACACCTCATGAAACCTCTCTTGACATCACGGTTTAAACCTGTCCTGTTCTGACATCTGACAGAACCTCTGCTTTCTGACACCACAGAGGGGCGGTCGGGTAGCCTAGTGGTTAAAGCTTTCGCTCGTCACGCCGAAGACCCGGGTTCGATTCCAGATATGGGTACAATGTGTGAAACCCTATTCTTGTGTCCCCCGCCTTGATATTGCTGGAATATTAACATAAAACCATACTCACTCACTCACTCACTCACTCACTCACTCACTGACACCACAGATAAAACATGTCCTCTCACACGACGGATAAAACCCACCCCTCGCCGATATCACAGATGGTCGTCGTGGTTACCGTATACAATATTGATACATATTGAATGTTCCTCCAGGCACACTGAATACATACAAAACGTTCCTCCATCTTGAATGTGTAAAATATGTCTCTCCATACGCCGTAAAAGTTTATATATTGTTTATCCATACACCCTGAATGTATACACGCCATCCATCCATACACCCTGAATGTATACACCACGTCTATCCATACACCCTGAATGTATACACCACGTCCATCCATACACCCTGAATGTATAGACCACGTCCATCAATACACCCTGAATGAATACACCACGCCCATCCATACACCCTGAATGTATACACCACGTCCATCCATACAACCTGAATGTATACACAACGTCCATCCATACACCCTGAATGTATACACCACGTCCATCCATACACCCTGAATGTATACACCACGTCCATCCATACACCCTGAATGTATACACAACGTCCATCCATACAACCTGAATGTATACACCACGCCCATCCATACACCCTGAATGTATACACCACGTCCATCCATACAACCTGAATGTATATACAACGTCCATCAATACACCCTGAATGTATACACCACGTCTATCCATACACCCTGAATGAATACACCACGCCCATCCATACACCCTGAATGTATACACCACGTCCATCCATACACCCCGAATGTATACACCACGTCCATCCATACACCCTGAATGTATACACAACGTCCCTCCATACATCCTGAATGTATACACCACGTCCATCCATAAACCCTGAATGTATACACCACCTCCCTCCATACACCCTGAAAATACACAACGTTCATCCATACATCCTGAATGTATACACAACGTCCACCCATACACCCTGAATGTATACACCACGCCCCTCCATACACCCTGAATATATACACAACGTCCCTCCATACATCCTGAATGTATACACAACGTTCATCCATACACCCTGAATGTATACACAGCGTCCCTCCATACACCCTGAATGTATACACAACGATCTTGCATGTGCCCTGAACGTGCACACATCATCCCTCTATACAGTTCACTACTATGGTTTTAAGATGTATTATATTGTATCTGCAGCATCAACCACGACTTCTCATTTGATGACGACGTCGCGAAGAACTACCGGTGCCAGGTCTTGTGCTTTGACCCGAGGTAAAGTCAACAGATAGCTGTTTCAAACGTTTTGTAGACAACAATGTACATAATCTGCTTGCACTTTCGACAGTGTTCAGACGGAGATGCATATCATATATAACTACGAAGGTAAGGCGAATTGTCCGTGGCCTCACATAGAAACCCGTTCGAAGCAAATTGTTTACACGTTAATTTTCAATATAATCAACCTCTGACACCAATACACAATGCGCTGATCATCGCACCACCCGCCACCGCCACCGCCACACCCGCGACCGCCCCACCCGCCACCGCCGCCGCCCCACCCGCCACCGCACCAACCGCCGCCGCCCCACCCGCCAACGCCCCACCCGCCACCGCACCACCCGCCGCCGCACCACCCGCCGCCGCCCCATCCGCCACCGCACCATCCGCCGCCGCCGCTGCACCACCCGCCGCCGCCCCACCCGCCACCGCACCACCGCCATCGCACCACCCGCCACCCCCCCACCCGCCGCCGCACCACCCGCCACCGCACCACCCACCGCCGCACCACCCGCCGCCGCCCCATCAGCATAAAAAGAAACCACCGTCATTTGTGATCTTGTTAAAATTCTTTTACAAAACATGCCAAAAATTCAATTAACTTAAATCCCATCACCGTGTCTGTTTCGGGATTAATTCATCTGTTTAAGGACACACATGTTGAAACCTCATATTACACAAACCACTATCTAGGAGGCAACGAACTCTTCGATTTCCCCTCGTATTCAGACAGCCGTGGAAGACAATGTGAAAGAAGGGTAGGCAGATGTTTCATTTTTATTATTGCTCTTTTAAAATGATGCTATCTGACTATCACGAGGTGTAGGAGATAAAAGAGAGAGATAGGTTTTACTTTTATTTTTTAACTTTATTGAAATGATGCTATCAGACTGGCTAATCGCGTATAGTAAAGTGAGGACCCAAACTTCACACGTGGCGGTTGGAGGGCGTGAGATAGAGCTATACGCAACGAGATACCCTGGAAAACATTTATAAAAAGGGGATGTTACGCGATTCCTCTGATTTTGCAGTATGAAAGTGAAGAGCCACAAGAGGTCGCCACGGGTTCATTTCTATAAGCTGGGCATTGCTGGCAGCGACAAGGTGGTAATGAAGAAAGGCTGGGAACTACGATCACTGTCGTCATTCAAGCGGCAGTTTAAACATACGGAGGTAAGCCTCATCACTTCCATCACTACACGCAACGTGCAGAAGTAAGCCTTCTCCCTTCCATCAGTACACTCATGTATATAGAAGTCAGCCTTCTCCCTTCCATCACTGCACTCAACATACAGAAGCAAGCCTTCTCCCTTCCATCACTGCACTCAACATACAGAAGCAAGCCTTCTCCCTTCCATCAGAACACTCATGTATAGAGAAGCAATCCTTCTCCCTTCCATCACTACACTCAACATACAGAAGTAAGCCTTCTCCCTTCCATCACTACTCTCAACATACAGAAGTAAGAATTCTCCCTTCCATCACATCACTCAACATACAGAAGTAAGCCTGCTCCCTTCCATCACTACACTCAACATACAGAAGTAAGAATTCTCCCTTCCATCACATCACTCAACATACAGAAGTCATCCTTCTCCCTTCCATCACTACACTCAACATACAGAAGTAAGTCTTCTCCCTTCCATCACTACACTCAACATACAGAAGTAAGCCTTCTCCTTCCATCACTACACTCAACATACAGAAGTAAGCCTTCTCCCTTCCATCACTACACTCAACATGCAGAAGTAAGCCTTCTTCCTTCCATCACTACACTCAACATACAGAAGTAAGCCTTCTCCCTTCCAACACATCACTCAACATACAGAAGTAAGCCTTCTCCTTTCCATCACTACACTCAACATACAGAAGTAAGCCTTCTCCCTTCCAACACATCACTCAACATACAGAAGTAAGCCTTCTTCCTTCCATCACATCACTCAACATACAGAAGTAAGCCTTCTCCCTTCCATCACATCACTCAACATACAGAAGTAAGCCTTCTCCCTTCCATCACTACACTCAACATACAGAAGTAAGCCTTCTCCCTTCCATTACTACACTCAATATCACAACGAATGTGCCAGGCAATTTCTTTTTTCCAACAGTCTGAAGCATAGTGATTATTTTAAGATTTTTCTGGAACAATGTATGTTTTTCGATAAAATCACAGTCTATCAAATGGTCGGTCCCTAAGTTAACCGTGTTTCGCTGTGTTTCACTGTTTTACTTTTCAGCGTGTTTCACTGTTTAACTCTGTTTCACTGTGTTTTCACTGACGAGTGTGTTTTCACTATGTGTTTGTGTCACAGCGCATCATCGACGTGTTGAAGATGGACGTTGAGGGTGCGGAGTGGAGTGCCCTGCCGCAGATGGTGTCGTCGGGGCAGCTGAGCCGGGTGCGACAGCTGCTTGTGGAATTCCACGGGGCATTCAAGGCCCGAGCCGCGTCCGTACCTGCCCTTAAGCTGCTGGTGGACCTGCACGCAATAGGCTTCCGCAAGTTCTATGTCCACAAGAACCGCGTTTGTCGTGTCAAGTCTCCAGATTTTCCCGTCTTGAGAACCTCGTGCTATGAGGTTCACTATGTGAATATCAATCTACTGGAATAAATGTGTTTGTACTGTTTTTAAACATTAAATTGTTGGGGTGAGCGCCACTGTGCTGTTAATATTAAGGCATTGGAGTGAGTCCCACAACATCCCCACTACACCAAAACTGCAGCACGGTTACAGCACAAGAACGCATACTTTACAGCTACGTCACAGTAAGAGTGAGTGAGTGAGTGAGTTTGGTTTTACGCCACGTTTAGCAATATTCCAGCAATATCACGGCGGGGGACACCAGAAATGGGCTTCACACATTGTACCCATGTCGGGAATCGAACCCGGGTCTTCGGCGTGACGAGCGAACGCTTTAACCACTAGGCTACCCGACCGCCCCGTCACAGTAAGACAATAACTACATGACAGGTACACTATAACTGCATTGTACATGACAGGTACGTCACGTCTACATCATAACTTGTACATGACAGGTACGTCATAACTACATTGTACATCCCAGGTACGTCATAACTACGTCATAACTGCATTTTACATCCCAGGTACGTCATAACTACGTCATGACTGCATTTTACATCCCAGGTACGTCACATCTACATCATAACTTGTACATGACAGGTACGTCATAACTACATTGTACATCCCAGGTACGTCACTTTTCGTCATAACTACATTGTACATCCCAGGTACGTCACAACTACGTCATAACTGCATTGTACATCACAGCGATGACAGGGAGAATCTAGGACGCCAACCAACACGGGTGTGGCGATGACAGGGAGAATCTAGAACACCAACCAACACGGATGTGGCGATGACAGGGAGAATCTAGGAGGCCGACCAACACGGGTTCAGTGATGACAGGGAGAACCTCTGACGCCAACCAAAACGGGTGTGGCGATGACAGGGAGAATCTAGAACGCCAACCAACACGGATGTGGCGATGACAAGGAGAATCTAGAACGCCAACCAACACGGATGTGGCGATGACAGGGAGAATCTAGAACGCCAACCAACACGGGTGTGGCGATGACAGGGAGAATCTAGAACGCCAGCCAACACGGGTTCAGTGATGACGGAGAATCTAGGATGCCAACCAACACGTTGCAATGATGACAGGGAGAAACTTGGACGCCAACCAACATGGATGTGGCGCTGACAGGGGGAATCTAGGACGCCAACCAACACGGGTGTGGCGATGACAGGGAGAATCTAGGACGCCGACCAACACGGGTGTGGTGATGACAGGGAGAAACTTGGACGCCAACCAACACGGATGTGGCGATGACAGGGAGAATCTAGAACGCCAACCAACACGGGTGTGGCGATGACAGGGGGAATCTAGGACGCCAACCAACACGGGTGTGGTGATGACAGGGATAATCTAGGACGCCAACCAACACGGGTGTGTCGATGACAGGGAGAATCTAGGACTGCAGCTAACACGGGTTCAGTGGTGACATCGATACTCGAACCAACGCGTGTGCTTTGATGCCGAATCTGGAACGCCCACCAACACGGATGTTGCTATGAGAGAGAATCTAGGACTCAAGCTAACACGGGTGTGGCTATGAAAGAGAATCTAGGACTCAAGCCAACACGGGTGTGGCTATGAGAGAGAATCTAAGCTAACACGGGTGCAGCGAGAATCTCGTCTCTACCCTTGAACCCGTGCATCCTGCCAGCGTTGGGACGCGGGTCTCTTTCACAATGCACCCTTAATCGTTAAAGTATTAACATTTTTCAAAGCATTAAGTGAGTGAGTGGGGTTTAACGCCCCCTTTAACAGTATTCCAGTTATATCAAGGCGTGTCAGCTTAATGTGGGAGGAAAGCCCGAAGTGATGCAGGTCTCGAACGTTTACCACTTCGGTGAAAACCACGAGCATGGGTATGGTGCAGACAAGCCTAGAAACATAATCGGGGCGAATCGGGATTCGAACCCACAATCATAGGTTTCTGGCGTGCCCAAGGGACGCACCTCTGCAGAGCGTCCAAGCATGAAACTAGTTATTCTCAACAGGAATTTTCCGTTCATAAATTCTTGATGAACAGTTAAAAATCAATATTCGGAGAATGTTGTATCCTTTAAAAATTTAAAACAATACATGTATACTCAACAACAAAAGTTCCTGTGACACCAATATTTTAGTGTACTTTTCAAACAAAGTTTGGTTTTCAATATTGTAGTACATGTATGGAATCAAGTCACAAAAACTACAACAGAAAAGCATGCATTCCATGCAAAAGATGACTTTTATGCAAGCCCCATGTATTGAATGGGTATTAAAACGTGCGTTAACGGGATTCCATATGCATTGTTTAGTATCGTGCTGACAACAACCACTGAGAAAAACAACAAAATTACGCAATTTTTCAACATTACGAAATGCCACGCCTGTCCGAAAATGAGCGTCTGCGAGCCATTGGTATGCTTGAAGCAGGATCGAGTCAACGTGATGTTGCAAGACAATTTAACGTCCACAGAAACACCATTTGGTGTTTATAGCAACGTTGGCAACAGACGAATGCAGTCAGAGACCATCCTCGGCCACGCGTGACCAATAATGACAAGACAACTGGATTCGAACAACACACCTACGAAATCGATTCCAGCCAGCAACAGTGACTGCAAGAAGCATCCCTGGCCTTCGACGAATATCTTCACCAACTGTACGTCGTCGCCTCAGATGCGCAGGGATTGTCGCCAGAAGACCCAGACGTCTCATTTTGACAGGAAACTACCGTCAAGCACGTCTACAGTGGTGCAGACAGCGTCTACGCTGGACGGCCATGCAGTCGACGGATTCGAGTGTACCGACGTCGAGGTAAACGTTACGTCAATCATTGTCATGGAAGAAGATCAGTTCGGGGTCGGCAGCGTTATGGTATGAGGCGGAATTACAGGAAGACAGAGGACCCGTTTAATGCGGGTAGAGGGAAATCTCAATGGACAATGCTACCGCGACGAGATCATCGGCCCTGTTGTTCTACCGTTTTTACGCCGTCATGGCCCAGGCATTATCTTTCAACATAACAACGCCCGGCCTCATATTGCTCGACTTGTTCAGGCATCCCTTCAACAAAACAACGTGAATGTCATCCCCTGGTCTGCTCGCTCCCCTGATCTCTCACCAATCGAGTACATGTGGGATGAGATAGATCGGCGCCTTCGACGTCAACTACCTGTTCCACAGACACTCCAGGAACTTCGAAACATGCTCCAGCAGATATGGACAGATATCCCACAGGACTTTGTGCGACGCCTGGTCCATTCCATGAGACGAAGATGCGTTGCGTGCATCGCAACCAGAGGTGGGCACACACGCTATTGATTTGTAAATTGGCATTTTGGCATGTTCATGGTTTTTTTATGAAATCACGCATTTTCTGAAGTCAGTATGGCAAATTAAACCATTTGAACACTTACAGGAGTTTCATGGTTTAGCAGGCGTACTGGAATCAAGGTTTTTGGAGTGCAATTTTAACGCGTTTTCATTGTTTCCCACTCCTCAGCTACAAGTTTAAATGCTTCCTAATTTTTAATTAAAGGGTCTTCATATTGCATACATCCAAAACCTAACCTAACCTATCGGTAGATATTTGGTTACGGCCACATTGACGTCAAGTTCTAATCGAATATTTCTCATATATTTTACTTTAGAATTCGTACCTTCAAAGGTCCTTAATAGAACACATTGAAATAGGGCATAATGTCTCCATATTATATGTGAGATGTAGTTCCTTCTTGCTTTGAATCCAAAAGATAAATCGTGTAACGGGCATATTGTGTTTCGTCAAGTCATATCGCTCCAGCTTAAAGATTCCAAAAGAAGACTCTCAGCGGAGGATCTAAGACATAATCACGCAAAATCTCTATTATTATTAACGTAAAAAGTATATTTTTTGTTTTCGAATGAGGAAGTAAAAACGATTGTATGAAGTACATGTGTACTTATCACTTGGTAACTTGGTAAGCTAGAGCCATTGGAACCGAAGATCGATACTGGCATCTATCTATATGCTACATTATTCATGGAAGGATTACTCTGGGAGATATTGCATTT
Organism: Haliotis cracherodii; assembly: GCF_022045235.1. Classification (NCBI taxonomy): domain Eukaryota; kingdom Metazoa; phylum Mollusca; class Gastropoda; order Lepetellida; family Haliotidae; genus Haliotis; species Haliotis cracherodii. The sequence continues at coordinate 9,948,329 of NW_027266268.1, forward strand.
GTCATGGTGCCATGATCTTGAGGTATTAGAATTTCAAGGACGATATTGTAACTGATAGACATTCATCGAATTCATCGACATAAAATATTCATTTGGCAGGATGACGAATTTTCAGATATCTGAATTGATGGAAATCAGTGAGCCTAAGGAATATAAGCCACATGTTAACTCAGACAACGAGTTCGTCATCAGAGGATCATACACATATGGTCTCATGCTCTCGGGGATAACTGGTTCAACATCAAGGTTAGTCTTGTAAAATATGATTGTGTACGTTGTTTATTGTTTGCAGTCTTTTTAATCTTGTGTGTGTGTATATATACTCTTCAAAAAAGAAACTTGACATAGATGTAAAACCACTTTTTGCCAAATATCTAAAATAATTACATTAAATGAGAACCAAATAAGTCAAACAGAAAGATGATGTGTCTATAATTCGCGAAAACACATGCAAAGCACATAAACGTAGCGTTTGGGGATCAATTTTACAGCTTCATCCAAACGCAACCGCCTGTAAAAAACGTGCAGCAGAGGATCCTGCATTTAGGCATGCAAGCCCCCTGCTGAATGGGTATAAAAATCCACATCAACAGCTGTTCATACAGTCCTTATAACGGCAGTAGAGGCGGTGGCAGAATGTCAAGACTGAATGCAGCTCAACGGAACAACGCCACTGGGAGATTACAAGCTGGAGCAACTCAGCAAGAAGTGGCCAGGCACTTTGGCGTATCCAGACAGACAATCTCCGCACTGTGGACCCGATACAACAACACCAAAAGAGTTGACGACAAGTTGACGAGTTGACCAATGTCAGGAAGACCAAGGGTGACAACCCAAGCATAAATCGATACATCCGGCTGCGACAACTCCGAGACCGCACTACCACAGCCACGTCTACAACCACACAGATCCCTGGGGTACGCAGAATATCAGATCAAACGGTACGCAACAGACTGAGGGAGGCTGGACTTTTGCACGAAGACCTGTTCGACGTCATGTATTGACCCCATGTCATCTGGCGGACCGTCTGCTTTGGTGCCAACAGAGGGTTAGATGGGCACGTGCAAGGTGGAGAAATGTACTGTTTACTGACGAGTCCTGTTTCCTACTCAAACGTGCTGATGGGCGCGCACGTGTCTACAGACGTCGGGGTGAACGTTACGCCCCCAACTGTGTGCAGCAGGTTGTCCCATTTGGCGGCGGGAGTGTCATGGTATGGGCCAGAATTAATCACGGTGGTAGGACGCCTCTCGTGCATGTGGCAGGTGCATTGACAGGTGTGCGTTACAGAGACTTGATCCTACAGCCTTACGTTCTTCCTCAGGTCAACGTTCATGGCGGATAGTTCCAGCAGGACAACGCTCGACCGCATATTGCACGTGTTTGTCAGGACTTCTTACACCACAACAACATCCAGAAATTACCTTGGCCAGCCACCAGATTTGTTCCCGATTGAGCATCTATGGGACGAGTTGGATTGACGCGTTCGCAGAAGGAATCAACACTTCCGGCGCTTCTTGATGCATTCAGCATGAATGGCAGCACATCCAACAGCGTGTTATTGACAACTTGATTGCATCTATGGGTCGTCGGTGTCAAGCGGTGATTGATGCACGTGGTGGGCACAACCGATACTGACATTTTCTGTACCCCTGTGACATTAACTGTATCGTGCACGTGTGTTTTGAACATTGTGGACATTGTGGACTCTGTGTGTGTGTGTTTGTGTTTGTGTTTGTGTGTGTGTGTTTGTTTACCACAGTTGTGATATATTTATTTCTTAATGTATATGTTTACTGCATGTGTGATAAGTTTATGTTTAAATGTATATGTTTCTGCATGTGTAATAAGTTTATGTATATACGCGAAGGCTAACCCAAGAATCGACATTTGTGAAAACTAAAACTAAATTGTGAAACCACTTAATCACCACTCAAAAATTATACTCTGCAAAAAAAAACCGCAAAAGAGATTTTTATATATACTCACACGCAAAAGAAACGCAAGTCGAGTACGAGTATACATGTTATTAATTTTCAACAGTAAAGACAAGGAATATTAACAGGGCAATTTTGACAAAAAAATAGACTGAAGACAGTTTAATGGATTAAAAGGCAGATGACATGATTCTTTTTTTCAAATGTTTAGGGCTTACACAGTTTCGGGTCGATACCCAAAATGTCAGTCAATACCTGATGTGACCACCATTAGTATTGGTCACTGCCACACATCTCCTGTAAATTGAGTGGATCAGACGATTTGTGAAGGCCCTATGGATCCTCCTGCACACATCCAGAGCAGCTGTGCGTAGTTCATCGGCAGTTGTAGGGACTGGGCGCACATTGTGCAGACGCCTTTGAACCTCATCCCACAAGTGTTCGATTTGGTTCAGATCAGGGCTGAGGGCTGGCCACGGTAGAACACGGATGTTGTGTTGTTGCAGAAAGGCCATGGTAGCTCTGGCAACATGGGGACGAGCGTTGTCCTGCTGGAAAATGTGTAGTTGATGTTGTGCAAAAAAAAATGGAACAACGTGGGGTCTGATTACTTGGTCGATATACCGCTGAGCAGTGACACCATTCAGAAAGCACATGGGTCCAAGTCTAGCATTAAGTCCAATCCCTGCCCATATCATGACGCTAGGTCCTCCCCATGGATCCCTTTCCACAACGTTTCTGTCAGCGAAACGATCACCTCGACGCCGCTAAATTCTGAACTTCCGTCTGCATGGGAGACACAAAGGCGACTTTCATCAGAGAAGATGACACACCTGCACTCGCCAATTGCGATGACCCTGTGCCCACTGAAGTCGAGCTTGTCGATCCCGTGGTTGAAGAACAGGATCACGTGCTGGTCAGCGACATCTGAGGTTGTTGGAACGGAGAATGTCCCGGCTAATGTGTCGATTATGTGTTCCTATGGTCTGTCGAGCACTTTCACTTGCAGTTAGGAACGGATGTCGCTGGTGTTGACGGATAATCTGCCGATCTTGTCGAGGTGTGGTGACCCTAGGACGACCGCTCCGAAGAAGGTCATCTGTGATCTGTGTAGCATTGTATCGATGCCGGAGACGGTAAATTGTGGTTATGTTAACGTTGAAATGGGCAACATCTTGGACAGACTCTCCAGCTTCCAAACGTCCGATAGCATGGTTTCTCTGAATTTGAGTTAGGCGTGGCATTGTTGACCAAGGAGTGGTAGGTCGAAGAATCGACCACAGTTTTATACCCACTGCAGTTGGTGACAGTTCGTGCATTTTTGATTTCGCGAGAAATGGTTGCATGATACCCACATATTCATTGAAATGGTGCGTTTTGGCGATTTGTTTTTTATGTTGCGTTTTTATTCGGGGCTTCCAAAATACAACCAAAAATATTGATAACACCATCAGGCTTTATTACACGCTAAAACTCATCAATTTATGGTTCGGTGTTTGTTACCTATTTGCTTAAACCACTTGCGTTTCTTTTGCGTGTGAGTATATATTCCAGATGCTATCTAATACATCAGGGGCAGGGGGGGCCCAGTCGTCTAAGGCGCCGCGATTCGCTGTGCAGAGTTGCGTCCCATGGGCACACCAGAAACCTATGATTGTGGGTTCGAATTCCGGTTCGCCCCGATTATGTTTCTAGGTTTGTCAGCACCATACCCGTGCTCATGGGTTTCACCGAAGTGGTAAACGTCTGAGACCTGCATCACTTCCGGCTTTCCTTCCACATTAAGCTGACACGCCTTGATATAACTGGAATACTGTTAAAAGCGGCGTTAAACCCAACTCACTCACTAAAAACATCGGGACTTATGTGTGTCTGGAGTATATTTTTAGAAGCAAAGCATGTTTGAAATCAAAAATTATTTCTGCGGGATTCTTTGACTGAAGTACTTGAAGTCATACGCGCATTCTGATTGGTTTGTTGTATTTTCGCACATAACATTCATCGATAGGGGAACGAGTTTTCTTGCAGGGTACGGAAAGGGGCGAGTGGTGACGAATGATTCCAAGGTTTTGGTATGAAGGAGTTTATGCAGTCTATCGGGTGGTTTTTTTTTTAACCCTGTTCTTTCCTTGGTTTCGCACGCATTTCTCCGCTGGTGCGACATTATGTTGAGACTTAATGTATGACCAAGTTTAAAGCAAAACGAACCACCATGGGCCATCCTACACATACCCTGTTTACAATACAAACAGCTGAACCGAGCACCAATGTCTACGCCAACTGGAGTGAATGGGCCTTTCTTTGATGATTGCTCCGTCAGTCGAAGCGCCTTTGCTGCTGGTGTGTTCGGTGGTATTCCTGGTCATAAAAAACAATGGTCCATGTGTCTTGAGCGCAGTATCTGCGTATGTCCTGTATGCATCAGGTTATCATCCAGCTTTGATCAACTCACTCAAAACTCCAAGATTAGAATAAGCCCTTGCTTCTATTGTGACACTGTGACAGTTGTTTTGTTTTCGTCAGGGTGTATTCCAGTATAATACCATAATTTATGTCTACTTTCTGTCTTTGTTTGTCAAGTGACTCAACCCACAAGAAAACTGTGAAATCACACTGTTGACCTTTCGATCCATGGGCGCCGCCCTCTTGTTAATCTAATAAGTCTGACCTAAACCCACAATTTCACGCTGTGAACTCGAACTCGTAGCGCTCGCCAGGTCACGTGGTTCCGAATTTTACATCTCCAACCTCTCAATTTCTTACTTTAAATTCCTTCTTCGATGCTCTAATTTCAAACGTGCCAATTCATTAGTACGTTCAGTGTATTCTGCCTCAATCGTTTCGATTTCACTGATGAGTTCTTTACCCGCGCCATTCGAGATACAGAGGGGCGGTCTGGTAGCCTAGTGGTTACAGCGTTCGCTCGTCACGCCGAAGACCCGGGTTCGATTCCCGACATGGGTACAATGTGTGAAGCCCATTTCTGGTGTCCCCCGCCGTGATTTCGCTGGAATATTGCTAAAAGCGGTGTAAAACCATACTCACTCACTTACTCGAGATACAGAGTTCACTCCAGCGTCTCATGGCATTCACCCCGCTAGAACATGACGGTATCTTCAGTTTTTCTCATGCGAACGATGACTCTATTATTTCTGCCATTCTATGGTCAGCCATAGACCTCTTTGGTCGAACATCTAGGCCTAAGGCAGGTTTAGACATACTTATATAGTCCACGGGACTTTCGAGTAGACAGGATTATGTTATGTTTGGGTTATGCATTTGCGTTTCGGTGATTCAATAATTGGGTTGGTTATTAAATTGGCAGTAAATGACGTGATGGTAAAGCTTCATGTTTTGTTTGTGTCTTTCATATATGTTTACCAATATCATTTATAACCTTTCTTGAGTATATTTAAGTTTATGTGTTTTTTCTTTTCTCCGCCAGATACGCCGCCATTTTAAGGGACAAAATGGCAAATACAATGGGTATCGTCATATGGGTGTGTTCATTGATGTTTCTGTCACGGACTGATGGATCATCAGAAGATATCACCATCTCAAAGGGGTTATTCGGATCTAAGATGTGCGCATTCTTCTGTCGTCACATCTCGGGGTGCTCGCAGTTCCTGTTTTCCGATTCGACCTGCCAGATATATTCCATATGTGTTTATACAGAAAACGAAACTATGTGCAGTTCGTCAAGGGTCCGGATAAAGGTAACAAATAATACGTATAATTGAGCAACAATTTGATTTCAGGGAAGTGGACTGGGTTTTTCTAAAAACATTATCAAGACCCAGTTTTACTTATGATTTGTTATTCCTCGCAAAGTAGGAAAAGGCAATAATGTGTCAAGAATACAGTACGTTATTTTTAAAAAAACCCACAAATTGAGCAAGTGCTTTTGCTTGAAATAATATTTGGGCTCCATGAACAAAGAAATACTGATCTCAAACCAAAATCACACACACACACACACACACACACACACACACACACACACACACACACACACACACACACACCATCCCTCTTAAAACCAAATGGTCTGTGACTATTGTTTTAGTACCATATGCAGTGGCACAGCGGCATATTAACGATTTGACTATTAGTTGCCCATATATTTATGAGTTCTTCATTATTAGTGGGGGCGGTAGGGTAGCCTAGTGGTTTAAGCTTTAGCTCGTCAAGCCGAAGACCCGGGTTCGATTCCCCACATTGGTACAATGAGTGAAGCCCATTTTCCGGTGTCCCCCTCTGTGACATTGCTGCAATATTGTGAAAAGCGGCATAAAACCACTCACTCACTCATTATTAGAGACGATAGTTGCAGCGTTGCCCTCTTTTTTGGTTCTTTTCTTTTCTTTCTTTTCAGGTGATGACGATGGCCCGCGACATCCAGTGTTGTCCGATGTGTTATAAAATCATCCACTCGAGAACACTGTATACCACATGCGTCGCAGGTAAGTACGGCTACCATACGTCCCATCACGTCAGTAATACGTCGGTATTTATGCAGACAATTCAGGCACACACACGTCAGTACATAGCAGACTGTAAAGAAGAACCTTCTGACTATTGATTCCATCTACTCCAGTCATTGCAATGTCCTCGTCCACGTGAATTGTCTGGTCCAGATTAGATTGTTTACAGGCCGCCGCCGTATGGCACGATGCTTACAGTGATCCAATAACATAGGCTAATCCTATAGGTCTACCTGCAGTTATCTTCCCGAGGCAAGAAAGCTAACTGACTATAAAAGTCCAGTTTCCATCCTTGCCGAACTAGGCTGGTATTATGGAATTACATTTTGCCTGGACTACCGAGATGCATAGTTCAATCAAAATCGCGCACCGAAATCGAAATCCGGTTCGTAAACTGTCGCACAGATTTCGGTCGATTGCAGGATTTGCAAAGCATGTACACCGCCATCTCGTTGTCAACATATATTTTCCAAATCTTTTCAATTTTGTAATCAAGATGCTCACATGATTTGATGTAAGATCCGTTTTATCATAATATAGATCTTGATTGTTGATCAGATCGTCTCGTCTTGGCGCCGCCATTTTGTTTGAAACAAATGCAAGTGACACGAGAGGTGGAATCTGATTGGTCCATAGGAGAGTTTTAGAAGGGACATAACTCGTAACAGCCACTGGTGGCGTTACAATCGAGCCTAGTTAGGCAAGGGTGGAAACTGGACTTTTAAAGTCAGTTAACTCTCTTGCCTCGGGAAGATGACCTGCAATATTCACCTTTGATCTTCGTCAGTAACGCTTGGTAATACATTTATTTAAAGTCTTATCAGCTATTGCAGCTGCACCGACTATATATGACGTTTTTAAAAGTGCAATTGGGAACAATTCACCCCACACCCTTCAAAAAATATGGTTTAGATCACTAACACATGATCCTATTAACTAATATTAGCTGGCCAATATTGTGAATTCTGACTATTGTCTTAACCTTTTCGAGAACATCTGGTGTCGACCCGTGAAGATCCGAGATAGAATAGGTCTACAGCAACCCATCCTTGCCGTAAAGGGCGACTATGCTTGTCGGAAGAGGCGACTAATGGGGTCGGGTGGTCAGGCTCGCTGACTAGGTTGATGAATGTCATCGTATCCCAATTGCGTGGATCAATGCTCATCATGTCCATCACTGGATTGTCTGGTCCAGACTCGATTACAGACCGCCGTCATATACCTGTAATATTGCTGAGTGCGGCGTTAAACAACAACACAAACAAAAATGGTGTCCTCACCGATTTGCAGGATTCCATTGATATGATTTTTACCCTTTGCCACGTCTAATGGAATCTGTTTCGGCGTTGACGTTTTATATTTAATTTTGTACCCGACAGCATTATCAGAGCATCAGTAACGCGTTTGTCTGCTTAGTATTACTTCAGGGGCTGTGATCAATGTGTTTCAATAGAGATAATAAGATTATCCAAACAAACCCAAAAACCAAATTAAATCATTACCATATAAAACCTAATATTTATTACTAATTTTTGTCACTGAAATTCCACAGTATGTTTCGTAGCAACGCAAAGATAAGTTTTCCAGTTTCCAGAGATCTTTCTTTCTTCAGCATCGACTGAGGGGCCCATGGGGCATGGGAGGGAACCACTTGGTACTACAGACAATGGACAAGATGAACGAGGCACATGTAAGTGTATAAAACATAGAAAGCTGGACTGACATGTTTGTTTTTGTTTGTTTTTGTTTGTTTGTTGCTTACCGCCGCACTCAGCAATATTCCAGCTATATGACGGCGGTCTGTAAATAATCGAATCTGAAACTGACAATCCAGTGATTGATATCATGCGCATCGATCCAGGCAATTGGGATACGATGACATGCATCAACCAAGTCAGCGAGTCTGATCACCCGATCCCGTTAGTCGCCTTTTACGACAAGCATGGGTGACTGACACGTGGTCATACTTCCATTGTGATGATGAGATGTTGAAAAATGACGTTACAGTTTGTGTTTAATCATGTTTATTTTTGTATAACTATACCAAAATGTAAAACTAAAATATTATTTCCTTTTTTTAATTATATCAATCCGTTTCATTCTCATTGGTTTGCCCGACATGGGTACAATGTGTGAAGCCCATTTCTTGTGTCCCCCGCCGTGATATTGCTGGAATATTGCTAAAAGCGTCGTAAACCAAACTCACTCACTCACTCATTGGTTTGCGCCCATCATATTTCTTGGCTTGTCAGCAACATACCTGAGCTCGTGTGTTTTTCGTAATGTTTCTATCTTTTATTGACCAGGGACCCTTGCTCCTTCACAAACACATGACCCTAAAGCACACGCCAACTTCATCCGTGCCTGCAGGAAGGGGGACCTTGCCCAGGTTAAACGCATCTTGTCTGAGAGTGCAGTGAACATCAACAATTTTAAATCCTGGGAAAAGCCACCAGTGATGCTAGCGGCAAGGTGGGGACAGAGAGAAGTTGTTGAGTTCCTTGTGCATAAAGGTGCTGATTTGTCACTAGTAGACAATTTGGGTAACAACATCCTTCACTGCGCCTGTATAGGGGGAAATGTAGAGATTGTGAAGTATCTTCTCTCACAGGCCATGTTAGACATCAACGGTGTGGGATTTCACGACAAAACGCCATTGGCGATTGCAGCACGCTATAAGCATATTGATGTGGTGGAGTTACTTGTGAAAGAAGGAGCTGATGTGACACGAGTGGACGATTTCGGTAACAACGTCCTCCACTGCGCCTGTATTGGGGGAGACGTGAAAACTGTGAAATATGTTCTGTCACATGGTCTAACAGACATTAATGCCAGGAACAAAATCGGGAAGACTGCAGCCGATCTAGCAAGAGACAAAGGCTATACAGAAGTGTGTGATCTTCTGGCTTCAAGAGGCGCTTTTTAAAGTGAAATGTGACCCTGAAGGAAGAACCATGTATCGTTAAGTGTTGTGTACAACACATGGCATAGTCTTTAAGTAATTCCACATAATTTTGTATTTAGAAGAGGCATAAAAAGTTTTGAGTAGCTTGAGTTATTTTGTCATTGAATACATGATAATTTGCTTGGCTAGGACAACCGTTTGGGTATACACTTATGGGTATGATACGAAATATAAATGTAGAGAGCAATGGCCCCATGTTTATATGTTAGATACTTACGCGATAAATCGCAAAGAACAATGAAGAACGATGCATGGTTTATTTCACGATTAAACATTGTTCTATCTTGAAGTCATTTCTGGAGATTCGAACATGCGCTCGCAATTTGATGACGTCGTAAACTGGACGAACAATCAACACTGTTTGCTTTACTGCTAGTAAGAATCTGGCAATTCCATTGGTTAATCTGTACCACGTGACGAAACAATACAGTACACTGACCTAAGCTGGGCCCCGTCTCTAATATCACAATATAGCTTGGCGCAAGTTGACGACACGCATAGGAAGCCGGGAACCAGCTTATACACTGACCTCGAATATTGACTCACATGATCAAAGTTGACCTGTCACGTGATGAATGTTTACTCGTCGGCTAGAAAACAAGATGGTGTCTTGTAAGAACAGTTTACGGTGGGCAGCTGAAACTTAGGGTGGTTTAAAGACTTCATAAACTTTAAAGTGACTTCGGGATAACAAAGCGAATGATCGGGTCCTTGTTTTCGCACGTTTACCTCGTCAAGACTAATTATTTGTATAAAAAACTAGATTCAGGATGCCCCCCAAAACAGTCAAATTATCCATGGGTGAGGCTTCATTGAAGCAGTCAACACATGGATGCTACTTATCCAGGCAAAATGCCAATTTAGACCCTGTTATATCACGCTTTACTGAAACATTCTAGATTTGTCCATATTCTTTGACTTTTATCAAACAATCACCACTTTATTTCTCGCTGTAAACTCGTGAAGATCCGGGGTAGAACATGGCAGTGTATGTTTTTAAATATGACAATGATAATAAAGTTATGTTCTTCTAAATCAACTAGAAACGATAATGTAATAATATTTGATAATGTTATTAAAAGCCTTGTTCAATGAAATGAAAATTATTGATTGAACATTAAAAGATTAGATTAGCAATACACAGCTCATCAATAAATAATTCTATTTTCTCAGCAATTTCAGTATGTTAAATATGCGGCCAAGGAAACACATAATTCGGAGTAAATGATTACATACATAAGCATGATTGACTCTTCAGTTGTGGGAATAAAACATTGATTGTTTTCACTACTTTAATCATTTCAAATGTGTTCTACATCTATGTCTTAGGCGATAAAGTAATTATTTACCGACATCTATGCGTTATAACGCCTTGTTTTGTTTCTACCTGAACCTAACACAATGTCCAAAATGTAAATGCGTGAACTAATACATCAATATCGGTGAATAATTAATTTGTCACCTTGCCACTTCAAAGAGCAATAGTTATGTTCTTTCAAACACGCAATAAACAGGTGCTTGTAATTGAGTCACATGACACATCACGTGATATTTAATACTACTTCAATGTAAAAGAGCACTTCGTCTAATATTTCTTTTGTAAGGACAGGATTTTCCTTAGATTTGGTAGATGTTTCAGTTTCGCTTTGGTATTAGAGATGTTATAGCAACACTCCTAATGGTAACCCTTAGCTAACTTTTCTTAGCGAGTTCAGAGTATTCTTAAGAAAATTCTGATTTTTTTATATTAATACGGCCCCTGTATCGGATGTGCTAATGATCAGCATGTTACCGATGCCTGAGTGATTGGTTGGTTGGTTGGTTTGGTTTGTTGTTTAACGCCGCACTCAGCAATATTACAGCTATATGACGTCGGTCTGTAAATAACAGACAATCCAGTGATTAATACCAAGAGCATCGATCCACGCAATTGGGATCGATGACATGCATCAACCAAGTCAGCGAGTCTGACCACCCGATCCCGTTAGTCGACTCTTACGATAAGCATAGTCGCCTTTTACAGCAAGAAAGGGTTGCTGAAGACCTACTCTACCCCGGATTTTCACGGGTCTATGCCTGAGTGATCCAAGGCCTTACTGTTCCAAAACTTTGACGTTTTCAAGATGCTGTAAGACCTGAACTTGGTTATACGTGAAGATTGGGCTAGAACTCATATGTATCATCACTCGTCAATAGAAGAGGAGAGAGCGCGTCTATCTATCTATCTATCTATCTATCTATCTATCTATCTATCTATCTATCTATCGATCTATCTATCTGTCTGTCTGTTTGTCTATCTATCTATCTATCTATCTATCTATCTATCTGTCCCAACTACATACGGACATTTATACAATGGTGTGTCATCGTTAAATAAACAATTCTTACTCTTATTTATTTTTATATATTATTTTGTCCTATTTCGAAAAGCATTGTTTCATGTTCTAATAAAGTGCTATAAACGTCACCCTGAACATTATTCTAGCTCCATGAAGGAGATCTGTGAATAATGCCTAAAATATGGGAGTTACGATAACCTTAGCTCTGCGATAGCTTTGTGGAACGGACACCTGGATTCTAAATGGTGGCCGTCGTATGGTAGTAAATTATTACATGTCAACTTTTGACGTGTTTGAAATATTATTCCGTTAAGGCCAATTGATTGGATAATGCTTAGGATCGCGTAGATGTCTGCCTATTCACACACAGTGATTTTCAAAAAGTTATAAACGGCAAGCATATGAAACGAAAATATCCGCTCGGATTGACTCCATCAAAACAAGGAAAGTTGGCGATGGATTTAATTTAAGCTTCAGGTATATCAAGGTCACATATCATTCAATAATGGTTAAAGAACCAATTCCCATCCGCGGATTTACCCACCTGAACAAGAAATAAATGAGACCAGTGCAACCGCCTCATTTGTTTCATAACTGAGTTTCCACAAGACGGTTTGACATAGGGATGACATCAACTTTCCAATTGTCAATTTTCCCTTTATGTCGAGCTATACTCCATCTGCCCAAGCCTTTGGGTATCTACATTTCACAACTTTTTAATGTACAATCGAACATGCTCTTTCTACAAAGATTTCAAAGGGCGTCATACGACTCTTGCTTTGATAAGGTCATAGTGAGTGAGTGAATGAGTGAGTGATTGAGTGAGTGAGTTGGGTTTAACGCCGCTTTTAACAATATTCCAAGTATATATGGTCAGCTTAATGTGGGAGGAAAGCCTGAAGTGATGCAGGTTAGGACGTTTACCACTTCGGTGAAACCCACGAGCACGGGTATGGTGCTGACAAACCTAGGAACATAATCGGGGCGAACCGGGATTCGAACCCACAATCATAGGTTTCTTGCGTGCCCAAGGGACGCAACTCTGCACAGCGAGTCGCAGCGCCTTAGATGTCCGATGGGAGTCTGTATTTTCACTTGTTCCATATGTTCCCGTGTGAACGGATGCCATTGTAGGGCAGGATACGCTAACCTTTGCGCGAACACCTGGTATCATTACTATTTCATAGTGATTCGTAAACTCATGCTTACAGTATAGTCGGATCGTACAATGGAGATGAAGTATAATTAAGGATAGGCTTTTGTCTCTCATTTATTGTGTCTGACATTGATCTTGATAGACATGCATGTTGGTAGTGATGGTTATCTCTAGACTGATTGGCTGACAGTCGTGTGAGTATCGGATGATTGCTTTCACCACCACAAGGGAGGAATGATCACTGGGTACCGAACTTAGAAGGGACGACTCGATTAATGAAAATGAAGATTTCATGGCTTTTTTCTTTAGCGTTGTTACTTTGGTGTGTAGTGTTTAGTTGTTGTGTGCAATTAGAAGGACTTTCGCCACGACATGGTATCCAGGGCAGAATTTCAACAGGATCTGTATACAAGATATTTTGCAAAACCACATTTGAACACTGTTCCCGGCTGTGTGTGTTCTCGTCGAGGTGTGCGTCCATCAACTGGATATCATCAGCTGGCGAATGTCAACTGAACTCCCAAGGTATCAATACCCATGCTTGGCAGGCGTCGCCCGGATCTGTGTACCTACCTTTGATTCTAATTCCACCACAGGTAAGATATGTGTGACTGATCCTGAAGAGGCCAATACTTTGTCCACATTAAGGGTTCAAAACAGGCATTTTACTGTTATTGGTTTGGTATTCGAGTAACTAGAAGAATGACTGTCCTGTTTAGATTGCACTGAATGTTTTTTTCATGAAACAAGAAATGATGTCATTAGTGGAAGGTATGTCATTGTGAGAGTTAATGTTTATGCCAGAGTGTAAAAGGATTAAGTGTATCATGACGTTAGCTAGCGACATGTGCATTACATAAATACAGGATTTAATTGTTGTCTGCATATGCAGAAGGTCGAAACACAGGTATATGTGTTAACGTTTTGATTTGGAGTTGTCTCTGTCCAATTACTTCGGAAGACCCTGTACCAGATTGTACGACATGAGGAATGTTTTTTTTTTTAATTTTCGAGTGATGAATCGCCTCTTCACATTGAGCAGTATATCATCAGCTTTTGTCGTCTACGATCCTCAACTGTTTAGGAACTGTTTAGTGAGTTCTGTTTAACGCCGCTTTTCACAGTATGCCAGTTATATCACGGCGTGTCAGCTTAATGTGGGATGAAAGCCGGAAGTGATGCAGGTCTTAGGCGTTTACCACTTCGGTGAAACCCACGAGCACGGGTATGGTGCTGACGAACTAGAAACATAATCGGGGCAAACCTGGATTCGACCCCACAATCATAGGTTTTTGGCGTGCCCAAGGGACGCAACTCTTCACAGCGAATTGCGGCTCCTCAGACGACTGGGCCTCCCGTCCGTGCCGGTTATCACCCGGTGAAGTCTTTACAGAAACGTTATGACAGGCACGCGATGCTATACCATACTATGACCTTTCCATTTGTTATTTGGCATTGGGGAGGGCTGGTGAAGAGCTTGCGATTTTATTACAAAAAATTACATTGTCTCCGAAAACCTTAAAAAAAGAAGACATTGCCCGCCATAAAAATTACAACCGTCGGTACCATAATACCAAGTAGGGTGGTATAACTTTGGTTGCTGGTGGTCTACCGTTTGTATGCTGGTTATGTAAAGCTGCACTCATCAGCATTCCACTTGTAAGAAGGTGGTCTGTAAAAGTCGAGTCTGGACCAGACAATCCAATCAGCATCCATGCAGTTGGGATACGATGACTTACAATCAGCCAGGTCACCGAGCCCGACCACCCGATACATTTAGTCCTCCTATGACAAGCATGGGTTGCTGGGGACCTACATACTTACCCGGGATCCCCATGGGTTGCTGATTATTAACAGCCGGATTTTAGTTCATAAGATTTAATGTATGGAGCAATTCATTCCAAAGCTGTGATATTTACCTTTTTGTATGACTCACTATACGTTATATAGGTTTATTCATGTATGGGAGGCAATAGGCCCATGTACATTTCAGTCATATAAACAACAAACAATTGAGACAATTTAAATTGCAAACAATACTTAGGGTATAATATTAGGTCTTTGTACGTAACAATAGAGCTTCCATCATGGCATATAGTCGTTTTGGCTATGTAAGAGATTGCTAAAGGTATTGACACATAGATTGTTATAAAATCTTACAGGAACATACTTTTGTCTTACTGATGCGTAAAACGGACAAACACAAAATGGACTTTGTCCTCAGTAGAACCATTGTTACATAGCCGACAAAAGCGTTATGAATAAACAATATCCTTTCTTCTGCGCATATTACTTCGTATAGGCAATTCACTTAATCTCAACAGGCACAGCATACGTCTATGGTCTCTTTTTCTGAAAGCTGTAACATAATATTCCATATCCAATAATATCTTAACGTGTGAATAATACCTTAATTTACAGGGGGCACGGGTGGCCCAGTCGTCTAAGGCGCCGCGATTCGCTATGCAGAGTTGCGTCCCTTGGGCACGCAAGAAACCTATGATTGTGGGTTCGAATCCCGGTTCACCCCGATTATGTTTCTAGGTTTGTCAGCACCATACCCGTGCTCGTGGGTTTCACCGAAGTGGTAAACGTCTGAGACCTGCATCACTTCGGGCTTTCCTCCCACATTAAGCTGACACGTCGCGATATAACTGGAATACTGTTAAAAGCGGCGTTAAACCCAACTCACTCACTCACTCACCTTAATTTACAAGACTCATAAATTTTCATCTGGATACCTGTTTGTTACAATCCAAACAACGCTGTCTAAACAACTGCAACAAACAATTAACATCACCAATATTCTGCTCGTGCCACACATAACCAAATGCATAAATGTCGAGTAAATATTTAACATGGGTGGCCAAGTAATTCTACCAAATTCATCCATATTATTAACAAATAACACTGTCGGGGATATCTTTCATCATTCATTCTTATAAGTTTACACTAGTATTTAACACACTTCATATGATAATCCACTTGCAAACCATATCTTCCATATTC
Source organism: Haliotis cracherodii (assembly GCF_022045235.1). Taxonomy (NCBI): domain Eukaryota; kingdom Metazoa; phylum Mollusca; class Gastropoda; order Lepetellida; family Haliotidae; genus Haliotis; species Haliotis cracherodii. The sequence continues at coordinate 9,964,219 of NW_027266268.1, forward strand.
AGCCAATACTAGTTTTGCTGTGCTTGATACTTATTTACCAACTCCTAAAACAAATTGACAAAAATTAGTATGAAAAGTTTCGACAATTTGACAAGCTTTGCAACCCCACATCTCCGCACCATAAATAAGAATGGGCATTATCTTCATATCAAACAATTTTACAAAATGTTAACTGGCAAAGTGAAACTAACTGCAATTTTTTAAATGGCCAACAGAGCCTTTTTGGCTTTAATCTTGAGGGTATCAATGCATTTTGAAAACAGAACACCCAGATAACTATAGTAAGTACTAACATTGATACACCTTGAAGTGCCACCTCTTCTGAAAACCCCAATTTTAGACATGTTAATTTAAAGTCCCTACATATTACAAAAATTGGATCAAATACCATTTTTGCTGACCTATTACAGTGTCATCGAATATAAACAAATCGTCTGCATATACTAATATGTCTATGAACTCCTCTCCAATATAAATCCCTCGCAAATCACTACTTTCTATCATAGACTAGATAAACATCGTGACAATAATGATTATCTTCTTTTATCGTTTTATTTCTTTTTGGAGTACACAATGGTTAACTTGCTCTCATCGCTGTTGGTTGAAATACTGCCGTTGCAATATACATAGTTATCTCACTCGCCTGATCTTCTGTAGGATGCACTCGATCCATACTTAATAATATATGGCAGGAAGATCCCCATACCTTGCATGACAAAAGCCTTCCTCGGAAAGGTTAGATAAGCAAATATAGCATTACGGTCTGAACTAGAATCAGCATGCCTCTCTTGGGCATACAGGAAGAATGGACACGTCAAGGTGATTCTGTTAGTGTTGCTTTATACGTATTAAGAAAGTCGCCTGCGGTCGCCTTCATACAACCGAACCATATATCTAGACCTAATCTTCCTGAGTAGAATACTATAATAAAACCCTGTGGGATTTCAGGGTACAATAGGTACCCAGTACCATGGTTGTAAGAGGTGACTTAATAGATTGCGTGGTCAGGCTTGGTGACTTCGCTAATTGATTGCCACTGAACATGGTGGATGTTTGAAAAAAAAACTTGTGTTGGGATTACAAACAAGCACTTTGACACTTTGTTGTGTTCAGTTATGTATTATTTCGTTAAACATTATTCAAAACGGTACGTATTTTTCTATAAACTCAAATACAAAAATCAAAAATTGTTGTGATGCTTCAGAGTGTGACGTAAAACAACAAATTAAATTCAAATAATATTTTCTTGTAGGTGCATCCTTGCGCCGCGCGGCCATGTGGACCTGATGAAATGTGTGTCCCCGTAACTGCCTCTGCAACACACTTATGTGTAATTATTCATCCACTCTCGGATAGGAGCACTGCAACACAAGGGACCACAACTACCGTTCCAACAACTGCGAAAAGTGATGCTCCATCAATCATGACGCTCAGCGATGCTGCATCTACAGTAACTACTGCAACGATAGTAACAATTGCTACATTTATAGACACCGCCAATGATGCTGCCCCTACAGTAACCAACACTGATGCTACATCTACACTAACAAACACTGATGCTACATCTACAGTAACAAACACTTATGTAACATCTACAGTAACCAACACTGATGTTACATCTACAGTAATCAACACTGATTCTACATCTACAGTAACCACCAATGATGCTACATCTACAGTAACAAACACTGATGCTACATCTACAGTAACAAACACTTATGTTACATCTACAGTAACCAACACTGATGTTACATCTACAGTAATCAACACTGATGCTACATCTACAGTAACCACCAATGATGCTTTATCTACAATAACCAGCAATGCTGCTGCTCCTACAGTAACCAACACTGATGCTACATCTATAGTAACCAACACTGATGCTACATTTACAGTAACCACCAATGATGCTACATCTACAGTCACCACTAATGATGCTACATCTACAGTAACCACCAATGATGTTGCTCCTACAGTAACCAACACTGATGCTACATCCAGAGTAACCAACACTGATGCTACATCTACAGTAACAAACACTGATGCTACATCTATAGTAACCAACACTGATGCTACATCTATAGTAACCAACACTGGTGATACATCTACAATAACCAACACTGATGCTACATCTATAGTAACCAACACTGATGCTACATCTATAGTAACCAACACTGATGCTACATCTATAGTAACCAACACTGATTCTACATCTACAGTAACTAACATTGATGCTACATCTAGAGTAACCAACACTGATGCTACATCTATAGTAACCAACACTGGTGATACATCTACAGTAACCACCAATGATGCTACATCTACAATAACCAGCAATGCTGCTGCTCCTACAGTAACCAGCACTGATGCTCTATCTACAGTAACCAACACTGATGCTACATCTACAGTAACCACCAATGCGACATCTATATTAACCAACACTGATGCTACATCTACAGTAACTAACACTGATGATACATCTACAGTAACAAACACTGATGCTACATCTATAGTAACCTACACTGATGCTACATCTACAGTAACCACCAATGCTACATCTATAGTAACCAACACTGATGCTACGTCTACAGTAACCACCAATGCTACATCTACAGTAATAAACACTGATGCTACATCTATAGTAACCAACACTGATGCTACATCTATAGTAACCAACACTGATGCTACATCTACAGTAACCAACACTGATGCTACATCTATAGTAACCACTTATGATGATGCTCCTTCAGTAACCAACAATGATGCTACATCTACAGTAACCACCAATGATGCTACATCTACAGTAACCAACACTGGTGATACATCTACAGTAACCAACACTGATGCTATATCTACAGTAACCAACACTGATGCTACATCTATAGTAACCAACACTGATGCTACATCTACAGTAACCAACTCTGGTGATACATCTACAGTAACCAACACTGATGCTACATCTATAGTAACCAACACTAAAGCTACATCTATAGTAACCAACACTGGTGATACATCTACAGTAACCAACACTGATGCTACATCTACTGTAACAAACACTGATGCTACATCTACAGTAACCAACACTGGTGATACATCTACAGTAACCAACTCTGGTGATACATCTACAGTAACCAACACTGGTGATACATCTACAGTAACCAACACTGATGCTACATCTACAGTAACCAACACTGATGCTACATCTATAGTAACCAACACTGGTGATACATCTACAGTAACCAACACTGATGCTACATCTATAGTAACCAACACTGGTGATACATCTACAGTAACCAACACTGATGCTACATCTATAGTAACCAACACTGGTGATACATCTACAATAACCACCAATGATGCTGCTCCTACAGTAACCAACACTGATGCTACATCTACAGTAACCAACACTGATGCTACATCTACAGTAACCAAATCTGATGCTCCATCTACAGTAACCAACACTGATGATACATCTACAGTAACCAACACTGATGCTACATCTACAGTAACCAACACTGATGCTACATCTACAGTAACCAACACTGATGCTACATCTACAGTAACCAAATCTGATGCTCCATCTACAGTAACCAACACTGATGCTACATCTAGAGTAACCAACACTGATGATACATCTACAGTAACCAACACTGATGCTACATCTAGAGTAACCAACACTGATGATACATCTACAGTAACCAACACTGATGCTACATCTTCAGTAACCAACACTGATGCTACATCTACAGTAACCAACACTGATGCTACATCTACAGTAACCAACACTGATGCTACATCTACAGTAACCAACACTGATGCTACATCTAGAGTAACCAACACTGGTGATACATCTACAGTAACCAACACTGATGCTACATCTACAGTAACCAACACTGATGCTACATCTACAGTAACCAACACTGATGATACATCTATAGTAACCAACACTGATGCTACATCTACAGTAACCAACACTGATGATACATCTACAGTAACCAACACTGATGCTACATCTACAGTAACCAAATCTGATGCTCCATCTACAGTAACCACCAATGATGCTACATCTAGAGTAACCAACACTGATGATACATCTACAGTAACCAACACTGATGCTACATCTTCAGTAACCAACACTGATGCTACATCTACAGTAACCAACACTGATGCTACATCTACAGTAACCAACACTGATGATACATCTACAGTAACCAACACTGATGCTACATCTAGAGTAACCAACACTGGTGATACATCTACAGTAACCAACACTGATGCTACATCTACAGTAACCAACACTGATGCTACATCTACAGTAACCAACACTGATGCTACATCTACAGTAACCAACACTGATGCTACATCTACAGTAACCAACACTGATGCTACATCTACAGTAACCAACACTGATGCTACATCTAGAGTAACCAACACTGATGATACATCTATAGTAACCAACAGTGATGCTACATCTACAGTAACCAACACTGATGCTACATCTACAGTAATCAACACTGATGCTACATCTATAGTAACCAACACTGATGCTACATCTACAGTAACCAACACTGATGCTACATCTACAGTAACCAACACTGATGATACATCTACAGTAACCAACACTGATGCTACATCTACAGTAACCAACACTGATGCTACATCTACAGTAACCAACACTGAAGCTACATCTACAGTAACCAAATCTGATGCTCCATCTACAGTAACCACCAATGATGCTACATCTAGAGTAACCAACACTGATGATACATCTACAGTAACCAACACTGATGCTACATCTTCAGTAACCAACACTGATGCTACATCTACAGTAACCAACACTGATGCTACATCTACAGTAACCAACACTGATGATACATCTACAGTAACCAACACTGATGCTACATCTAGAGTAACCAACAATGGTGATACATCTACAGTAACCAACACTGATGCTACATCTACAGTAACCAACACTGATGCTACATCTACAGTAACCAACACTGATGCTACATCTACAGTAACCAACACTGATGCTACATCTACAGTAACCAACACTGATGCTACATCTACAGTAACCAACACTGATGATACATCTACAGTAACCAACACTGATGATACATCTATAGTAACCAACACTGATGCTACATCTACAGTAACCAACACTGATGCTACATCTACAGTAATCAACACTGATGCTACATCTATAGTAACCAACACTGGTGATACATCTACAGTAACCAACACTGATGCTACATCTAGAGTAACCAACACTGATGCTACATCTACAGTAACCAACACTGATGCTACATCTACAGTAACCAACACTGATGCTACATCTACAGTAACCAACACTGATGATACATCTACAGTAACCAACACTGATGCTACATCTAGAGTAACCAACACTGATGCTACATCTACAGTAACCAACACTGATGCTACATCTACAGTAACCAACACTGATGCTACATCTACAGTAACCAACACTGATGCTACATATACAGTAACCAACACTGATGCTACATCTACAGTAACCGCCACTGATGCTGCATCTACAGTAACCAACACTGATGATACATCTACAGTAACCAACACTGGTGATACATCTACAGTAACCAACACTGATGCTACATCTAGAGTAACCAACACTGGTGATACTTCTACAGTAACCAACACTGATGCTACATCTACAGTAACCAACACTGATGCTACATCTACAGTAACCAAATCTGATGCTCCATCTACAGTAACCAACACTGGTGATACATCTACAGTAACCAACACTGATGATACATCTACAGTAACCAACACTGATGCTACATCTAGAGTAACCAACACTGATGATACATCTACAGTAACAAACACTGATGCTACATCTACAGTAACCAACACTGATGCTACATCTACAGTAACTAAATCTGATGCTCCATCTACAGTAACCAACACTGGTGATACATCTAGAGTAACCAACACTGATGCTACATCTACAGTAACCAACACTGATGCTACATCTACAGTAACCAACACTGGTGATACATCTACAGTAACCAACACTGGTGATACATCTACAGTAACCAAATCTGATGCTACATCTACAGTAACCAACACTGGTGATACATCTACAGTAACCAACACTGATGATACATCTAGAGTAACCAACACTGGTGATACATCTACAGTAACCAACACTGATGCTATATCTACAGTAACCAACACTGATGATACATCTACAGTAAGCAACACTGATGATACATCTAGAGTAACCAACACTGATGCTACATCTACAGTAACCAACACTGATGCTACATCTAGAGTAACCAACACTGATGATACATCTACAGTAACCAACACTGATGCTACATCTACAGTAACCAACACTGATGATACATCTACAGTAACCAACACTGATGCTACATCTACAGTAACCAAATCTGATGCTCCATCTACAGTAACCACCAATGATGCTACATCTACAATAACCACCAATGATGCTGCTCCTACAGTAACCAACACTGGCGATACATCTACAGTAACGACCAATGATGCTACATCTACAGTAACCACCAATGATGCTGCTTCTACAGTAACCAACATAGATGCTACATCTATAGTAACCAACACTGATGCTACATCTACAGTAACCAACACTGATGCTACATCTATAGTAACCAACACTGATGCTACATCTACAGTAACCACCAATGATGCTACATCTACAGTAACCACCAATGCTACATCTATAGTAGCCAACACTGATGCTATATCTACAGTAACCAACACTGGTGATACATCTACAGTAACGAACACTGATGCTACATCCATAGTAACCACCAATGATGCTACATCTACAGTAACCACCAATGCTACATCTATAGTAACTAACACTGATGCTACATCTATAGTAACCAACACTGATGCTACATCTACAGTAACAAACACTGATGCTACATCTATAGTAACCAACACTGGTGATACATCTACAGTAACCAACACTGATGCTACATCTATAGTAACCAACACTGATGCTACATCTATAGTAACCAACACTGGTGATACATCTATAGTAACCAACACTGATGATACATCTACAGTAACCAACACTGGTGATACATCTACACTTACCAACACTGATGCTACATCTACAGTTACCAACACTGATGCTACATCTACAGTAACCAACACTGATGCTACATCTACAGTAACCAACACTAGTGATACATCTACACTTACCAACACTGATGCTACATCTACAGTATCTAACATTGATGCTACATCCAGAGTAACCAACACTGATGCTACATGTACAGTAACAAACACTGATGCTACATCTATAGTAACCAACACTGATGCTACATCTATAGTAACCAACACTGGTGATACATCTACAGTAACCAACACTGATGTTACATCTACAGTAACAAACACTGATGCTACATCTACAGTAACCAACACTGGTGATACATCTACAGTAACCAACTCTGGTGATACATCTACAGTAACCAACACTGATGCTACATCTATAGTAACCAACACTGGTGATACATCTATAGTAACCAACACTGGTGATACATCTACAGTAACCAACACTGGTGATACATCTACAGTAACAAACACTGGTGATACATCTACACTTACCAACACTGATGCTACATCTACAGTTACCAACACTGATGCTACATCTACAGTAACCAACACTGATGCTACATCTATAGTAACCAACACTGATGCTACATCTACAGTAACCAACACTGGTGATACATCTAGAGTAACCAACACTGGTGATACATCTACAGTAACCAACACTGATGCTATATCTACAGTAACCAACACTGATGATACATCTACAGTAAGCAACACTGATGCTATATCTACAGTAACCAACACTGATGTTACATCTACAGTAACAAACACTGATGATACATCTTCAGTAACCAACACTGCTCCTGCATCTACAGTAACCAACACTGATGCTACATCTACAGTAACAACCAATGCTACATCTACAGTAACTAACACTGATGCTACATCTATAGTAACCAACACTGATGCTACATCTACAGTAACAAACACTGATGCTACATCTATAGTAACCAACACTGGTGATACATCTACAGTAACCAACACTGATGCTACATCTATAGTAACCAACACTGATGCTACATCTATAGTAACCAACACTGGTGATACATCTATAGTAACCAACACTGATGATACATCTACAGTAACCAACACTGGTGATACATCTACACTTACCAACACTGATGCTACATCTACAGTTACCAACACTGATGCTACATCTACAGTAACCAACACTGATGCTACATCTACAGTAACCAACACTAGTGATACATCTACACTTACCAACACTGATGCTACATCTACAGTATCTAACATTGATGCTACATCCAGAGTAACCAACACTGATGCTACATGTACAGTAACAAACACTGATGCTACATCTATAGTAACCAACACTGATGCTACATCTATAGTAACCAACACTGGTGATACATCTACAGTAACCAACACTGATGTTACATCTACAGTAACAAACACTGATGCTACATCTATAGTAACCAACACTGATGCTACATCTACAGTAACCAACACTGATGCTACATCTACAGTAACCAACACTGATCCTGCATCTACAGTAACCAACACTGATGCTACATCTACAGTAACCACCAATGCTACATCTACAGTAACAAACACTGATGCTACATCTACAGTAACCAACACTGGTGATACATCTACAGTAACCAACTCTGGTGATACATCTACAGTAACCAACACTGATGCTACATCTATAGTAACCAACACTGGTGATACATCTATAGTAACCAACACTGGTGATACATCTACAGTAACCAACACTGGTGATACATCTACAGTAACAAACACTGGTGATACATCTACACTTACCAACACTGATGCTACATCTACAGTTACCAACACTGATGCTACATCTACAGTAACCAACACTGATGCTACATCTATAGTAACCAACACTGATGCTACATCTACAGTAACCAACACTGGTGATACATCTACAGTAACCAACACTGGTGATACATCTACACTTACCAACACTGATGCTACATCTACAGTTACCAACACTGATGCTACATCTACAGTAACCAACACTGATGATACATCTACAGTAACCAACACTGGTGATACATCAACGGTAACCAACACTGATGCTACATCTACAGTTACCAACACTGATGCTACGTCTACAGTAACCAACACTGATGCTACATCTACAGTAACCAACACTGGTGATACATCAACGGTAACCAACACTGATGCTACATCTACAGTAACCAACACTGATGCTACATCTGCAGTAACCAACACTGATGCTACATCTACAGTAACCAACACTGATGCTACATCTTCAGTAACCACTTATGATGATGCTCCTTCAGTAACCAACAATGATGCTACATCTACAGTAACCACCAATGATACTACATCTACAGTAACCAACACTGGTGATACATCTACAGTAACCAACACTGGTGATACATCTACAGTAACCAACACTGATGCTACATCTATAGTAACCAACACTGATGCTACATCTACAGTAACCAACACTGGTGATACATCTACACTTACCAACACTGATGCGACATTTACAGTAACCAACACTGGTGATACATCTACAGTAACCAACACTGATGCTACATCTATCGTAACCAACACTGATGCTACATCTATCGTAACCAACACTGATGATACATCTATCGTAACAAACACTGATGCTACATCTATCGTAACCAACACTGATGCTACATCTACAGTAACCAACACTGATGCTACATCTATAGTAACCACCAATGATGCTGCTTCTACAGTAACCAACATAGATGCTACATCTACAGTAACCAACACTGATGCTACATGTACACTTACCAACACTGGTGATACATCTATCGTAACCAACACTGATGCTACATCTACAGTAACCAACACTGATGATACATCTATAGTAACCACCAATGATGCTGCTTCTACAGTAACCAACATAGATGCTACATCTACAGTAACCAACAGTGATGCTACATCTATTAACCAACACTGGTGATACATCTACAGTAACCAACACTGATGCTACATCTACAGTAACCACCAATGATGCTACATCTAGAGTAACCAAAACTGATCCTACACCTACAGTAACCAACACTGATGCTACATCTACAGTAACCGACACTGATGCTACATCTACAGTAACCAACACTGATGCTACATCTACAGTAACCGACACTGATGCTACATCTACAGTAACCAACGCTGATGCTACATCAATAGTAACCAACACTGGTGATACATCTACAGTAACCAACACTGATGCTACATCTACAGTTACCACCAATGATGCTACATCTACAGTAACCACCAATTATGCTGCACCTACAGTAACCAACACTGATGCTACATCTGCAGTAACCAACACTGATGATACATCTGCAGTAACCACCAATGATGATGCTCCTTTAGTAGCCAACACTGATGCTACATCTATAGTAACCAGCAATGGTGCTACATCTACAGTAACCAACAATGATGCTACATCTACAGTAACCACCAATGATGCTGCTCCTATAGTAACCAACACTGATCCTACATCTACAGTAACCAACACTGGTGATACATGTGCAGTAACCACCAATGATGATGCTCCTTTAGTAGCCAACACTGATGCTACATCTATAGTAACCAGCAATGGTGATACATCTATAGTAACCAGCAATGGTGATACATCTACAGTAACCAACACTGATGCTACACCTCCAGTGACCAACACTGATGCTACACCTCCAGTGACCAACCCTGATGGTACATCTACAGTAACCAACACTGGTGTTACATCTACAGTAACCACCAATGGTGCTACATCTACAGTAACCACCAGTGATGCTACATCTACAGTAACCACCAATGATGCTGCTCATACAGTGACCAACAATGATGCTACATCTGCAGTAACCACCAATGATGCTACATCTACAGTAACCACCAATGATGATGCTCCTACAGTAACCACCTATGTCGCTACATCTACAGTAACCACCAGTGATGCTACACCTCCAGTGACCAAAATTGATGCTACATCTGCAGTAACCAATGATGCTACAACCCCAGTAACCACTAATGTCTACATCTCCAGTGACCAACAATAATGCTGCATCTATAGTAATCACAAATGATGATGCTCCTACAGTAACCAACAATCACAATGATGTGACATTTACAGTAACAACCCTTGCTGCGAAGACCAAAGGTATTCACAAGTTGAAGATTTCCCTTCTGCCATGATGAAACATTTCATGATCAACTGTTCGAAATTGCTCTTGCTTCAGTGAGATGCATGTCTTTATGGTTCAGGGTTTATATTGGCGGACAAGTAACACGATGGCACAGAGAGATAAGTTAGCATTGCCCCCAGTTCAAAAGGTGGTCCGTGATGTCAGAGATGTTACTGCTTCGTGACCTAGATACTTTTACCTGTGACATGAGCAGACACTGGTGTTGAGACAAGTAAGGGCCAAGTACTGTCAGGGTCACGTGGTTGGCCTAGACTTGATAATCATATCATATTCGACGTAATAAGCGACCAGGGCGCTCTCTAAATTAGAAATAGGGGGCTCTTATTACAATATAATTTTGGTGAGACAAAAACAGAGTTGATAGATCGTAACTTTCGGGGTTTATACTGTCAGCTCGAGATAATACAAAAGAAAAGTCTGTGCGTATTATACACAACAGATATATGTTCCTGAATTTAATTGCCCATAATTAAGGTGCATATAAAACACGAATGCGTATTATACACGAATAAATTAGTTTTGTGTACAGTGATCAGTCGGAAGGGGTGCAAATTGGGATTGTTCACAAGCCAATATCTCAACAAATATCGCCGTGGGCGCTTATTTCGTCGAATACGTCGGTTCTTTATGTCGGAACTTGGCATTATGGAAAGACGGTAACTTAGAACCTGAAGGGTTATCATTCCGCCTAAACACAGGCCCAACATAACGTCCGAATTACATCAATGTCATCCAAGAATTTCCCGATTGAAAGGGTTGGCAGGCAGCTATGCATGGTGTTCACATCTTGATAAAGTCTTGGAAGCCACTGTGTTCAAACAGAAACAGTTGCTTTATGTCAAGAACATAGACAGCCTCCTGGTATGGCCCCAATCCATCCGACCCGTGAAGATCCGGGGTAGAATAGGTCTTCAAAACCCATGCGTGCCGTAAGAGGCGACTAACGGGATCGGGTGGTCAGGCTCGCTGACTTGGTTGATGCATATCATCGATCCCAAGTGCGTGGATCGATGCTCATGATATTAATCACTGGATTGTCTGGTCCAGGCTCGATTATTTACAGACCGCCGTGATATAGCCGGAATATTGCTGAGTGCGGCGTTAAACAACCAACCAACCAACCAACCAACCAACCAATCCATCCATGTGAGTTTCCTAAAAACCTTGCTACCGGTAGGACAAGGTATGCTCAACCTTTTCGAGAACACCTGGTGTCATCACTGATTTTCCATTCATATCATTTTCACAACTATTTAGCGCCCAATGGCATCTATTTCGGTGGAGGGGGCACGGGTGGCCCAGTCGTCTAAGGCGCCGCAATTCGCTGTGCAGAGTTGCGTCCCTTGGGCAAGCCAGAAACCTATGATTGTGGGTTCGAATCCCGGTTCGCCCCGATTATGTTTCTAGGTTTGTCAGCACCATACCCGTGCTCGTGGGTTTCACCGAAATGACTTCGGGCTTTCCTCCCACATTAAGCTGACACGCTGGGATATGACTTGAATAGTGTTAAAAGCGGCGTTAAACCCAACTCATTCACTCACTCACTATTTCGGTGGATTCTCGTGACTGTTTATTCTCGTGTTTCACAATGGAAAGAGAATTAAAATTTTTATCCTCAGCTCAGATGAGTGCATTCTCCATCTTCCCATATCTCACATTCATGTTGTTATAATGAAAAGGGAGTGACAGTTTGTCCCAAGTGTTTATCCATGTTCTCGTGTGTCTGAAAGACAAATGGTATTCCCAGTGGAAAACAACATCGATAAAGTTCCCATGTACACTTTGATGTGAGTTGTTGGTTCCTTGATGCTGAATTCTTCACTTTTTCTGATTGTTCTCATTATTCGAGACAAACAGAGTATCGATCGTAACGCCGATTTTGTCGGATGAGAAACTAACAGTCCTATAAGCTGTTTCATTCGTATTGTGTTTAGCACAAAGATCCCGCATTGTGTGGAGGGAGGGTTACCAAGCTTGAAACATATGGCTGCTGAATGTTGGTTTGTTGTTTAACGCCGTTCTCAGCAGTATTCCAGCTATATGACGGCGGTCTGTAAATAATAGTGTCTTGACCAGACAATCCAGTGATTGACATCATGAGAATCGATCCACGCAATTGGGATCGATGACATGCATGAACCAAGTCAGCGAGCCTGACCACCCGATCCCGTTAATCACCTTTTACGACAAGCATGGGTTGCTGAAGACCTATTCTATCCCGGATCTTCACGGGTCGGCTGCTGTTTTGGCTTCAATTAGCTCAACACGGAAACGTGGTGTCTCTTTGGGAAATATGTCTCTTCTGAAATTTGTTCAGAGAATAGACTTGCATCAAAGGACAAAGTGTATATATACCCCCAGTGAGCATGAAACCAAGGGTGATAATATTAGCATCTTCTTGAGGCAAGGGAGTTAACTGTCTGTAAAAGTCCAGTTTCTATACTAGGCTGGAATTTCTTGGCTCGATCGTAGCTCTACCAGCGGCTTTTACAAGTTATGTCCCTTCTATGTCCTTCCTATTGACCTATCAGATTCCACCTCTCATATCACTTGCATTTGCTTAAATAAAAATCACTGCGCCCTTGATAATCAAAATATATATCGTGATAAAACGAGTCTTACTACGCGAAATGCATTAAATCACGTGAGCACTTTGATTAAAAACATGAAAGGTTTGGAAAATATCTGTATACGCCGAGTTGGCGGTACACATGCTCTGCAAATCCACCAGTCGACCGAAATCTGCACGGCAGTTCACGAACCAGATGTCGATTTCGTCACGCGACGATTGGACTATGCATACTCTAGTTAGTCCAGCCAATATATAACTCCTTAATTCCAGCCTAGTTCAGCAAGGGTGAAAATGGGTGGTGGTGGTGGTGTTACATTTTACGGGCGGCGACGGCCAACTAAAGGCCTATTTGCACCCAGCGCATTGGCTTAAGAACAATCACAAGGTATAATATCTCAAAATAAAAAATAACGAGATCGTTCAGATAACATAAAGGAGACGCAAGCATAAGTAATATTCATTTGGATCTATTCTACCCCTGGATCTTCAGGGGTACGCCCCAGAACTGCGGGGCGGTCGGGTAGCCTAGTGATTAAAGCGTTCGCTCGTCACACCGAAAACCAGGGTTCGATTCCCGACATGGCTACAATGTGTGAAGCCCATTTCTGGTGTCCCCCGCCGTGATATTCCTGGAATATTGCTAAAAAGGGGCGTAAAACCATACTCACTCACCCAGTACTGCAATCATTGGATGACTCTTTTCATCAGTGTAAATGTGTGTGAAATTAGAATAAAATTCAGACAGAAAGTCTTGAGTTATTACTTTTATTATGTTTAGGTATGTGACAAGTTTTGCTACCACCCAAATGACTAGCCATAAAAGTATCGGGTGCCAAACTCATCACTGAAGTCGTGTTTCCAAAATCTCTGCAGAACCCAAAGCTGGTGAAAATCCTATTCATAGCTTTAGATTGAATTTGTTGAACAGTGCCACTGAATATAATTTTTGCACTTGACCGAGAATAACTACATGAATAAACACTGCAAAGTAGTCGGAGTATTGTGTTTTCGCATGTTCAGCCTTTGAAAACAGTTTAATTTAACATGTACGAAATTGCAGAGAATGGTTGGTTTGTTGTTTAACTCCGCACTCAGCAATATTCCAGCTATATGACGGCGGTCTGTAAATAATCAAGTCTGACCCAATTATGTTTCCAGGTTTGTCAGCACCATACCCGTGCTCGTAGGTTTCACCGAAGTGGTAAACATCTTAGTGAGTGAGTGAGTGAGTATTGTTTTACGCCGCTTTTAGCAATATTCCAGCAATATCACGGCGGGGGACACCAGAAATGGGCTTCACACATTGTACCCATGTCGGGAATCGAACCCGGGTCATCGGCGTGACGAGCGAACGCTTTAGGCTACCCGACCGCCCCGTAAACATCTTAGACCTGCATCACTTCGGGCTTTCCTCCCACATAAAGCTGACAAGCCGTGATATAACTGGAACAATGCTAAAAGCGGTGTTAAACCCAACTCACTCACACTCACTATAACTCTTTCTCGAATGTCCTTAATGTGATAGTTAAAATGTAAAACGTAATTGTTCCCTTGCTCCTACATTCTGTCGTGAATGTCCTTTAAATCTCAAAGTTAAAGCTGTAACTCGTTCTGTCTTCAACAGTATACAAGAACACAGGACTTCACCAAATGTTCCCGTGTTTTTCCTAGTGAACATATGGCTTGCCTTTGCATATGTTTGTGACGGCAGTGGGGCAGGATACGCTCACCTTTTCGCGAACAATTGGTATCATCACTATTCGATAGTGATCCATAAACACAGGCTTATGATATTGACGGTATCGTACAGTCGACTCTGCTTTATGCAGAGATTACTTTTGGATATGGAAAGGGTTTTGCAGCCTGGTCCCTTAATTGGGTATGCTGCGCTGGCGCAACACTGATTAATTTCACTATGTAATAAGAAAACAAACAAATGCCAAATAAATGGCTTTTCAGGTGAATAAAATCCAGAATCCAAATATCAGAACCAATGACAAACCCTATCATTAAATACCATAATTACGGTTCATAAGTGTTAGATTTTTTAAAGGTAATTTATAGGCCTAGTGGGCGTTCAATAATTCCGCTAATGGGAGAAAGCGGGGCTTAATCGGCGACATTTGCGTCAACAAATTTGCTCAAATAAAGATGCTAACGGTATTCCATTAACGTGGTTGTTTAATTCGATGTATTATATGTAAGATTTCGGGACAACAGTGAGCTGTCACGAAATATTAACGCATATATCACTGTTGAAAATGGGGTGTGTCGTGAAATGTAAACAATGACACACACTCACGACCACTTTCGAGTCTCGAAACAGCTTAAATAATGTTTTCCTTCACTAACAGTAACAATGGACGTTATTCTCGCGACGTATATATAGCAAGAGCATTCATGAAAATATTAAGAAAAAAACATAACCACCCGTTCTAGCGTTTTTCGTGTCCGCCATGTTTGTTTGTCTTATGGAGGCCGCCATTGCCTGGGTCAAGCTCCTCACAGCGATAGCCCGTTCGCGGAGAGTGTGTAACGAAGGTGTCACGCGCTGGGAAGGAGCTTGTGCCTGGGTCAGTGTAGCTCCAGCATACCCAGGAAACCAGTCTGCGGCATTGATTGCATGTACCCGCATATGCACAACTACCTGGCAGGCAGCCAAGCGTCATGTCGTATACAAAGCGCCACGTCACTGTCTATAGTTTCTCTTCATTATGCGTTGTACAGAAAGAGTGGGGCGGCCATAGCAGCACAGCAAACATTGGGTAGCATGGCTAGCGTAGACAGAGAGGTGACAGCTCCGTACTTCACGGGGAGGAATAAGGCACTGAAGCTCACTGAAGTGTTGGAGATACTGGACAACCCTGATGACACACGGGCAATAGTAACACCCCCAGCTCAACCCCATGGGGGAGACGGGTACTTGTACAGGGTGGGGGCAGACTCGGTGGAAGGTAGGTTAAATACTGCATGTCTTGAAGTTTAGACTTAAATGAAAATGCATATTTCTGACAATATTAATGTTCACCCACATATGTGTTAAACGTTATATTTTTTTAGAGTGTAAACCCCCAGGATGCCACATCGACATATAGATGGAGAAACCGGCACTGTTTGTTTGTTGTGTAATGGCGCCCACTAAATGATGGCCGTCTGTAAATAATCGAGTCTGGACCAGACAATCCAGTGATTGATATTGTTACCCAGGTCATATTCACTCAGAATGGCTGAAAACTGAAAACAACAAGAATTTGGGTCACGTTTGTTTTATATTTGATAAAACATGGCTGACAAAGATACGTCATGTTAATACATGTTTATACTTCAAGTTTTCAACTTGGTGTGGCGCAACGGATAAAATATCAACACTCATTAAATATACTAGGCATACAATAAGTATTATAATACCCAACTAGTTCTTGGTTACTTATATTTTCGATGTCAACATTAGATGACAAGACCCATCAACACAACTTGCAATGGAACTAATTGATAACATTAATATCAACTTTCAAGAAACCATAAAAGATAAATCCATGCATTCATGGTAACCATAACACCAGTGAGATGCTAAATTTCCATACTGTATTACAACATTGCATAAATATCAAATACTCTATAAAAGTGAACTAATTATATACTTGGCATATGTTATGTGTGAAAATAATACCTTAATGAATTATACTTCCAATAGTTTGTTATTACAAATGAAAACTAAGAAATTACAGATTATCTTATAAATGAGTATTGAGTCAAACTGCATTACATTGTGAAGTGTCGTAAAATCAGTGTGTAAACAAGACAACAAGAATTACCTCCCTTTAACTAAGACATGCTATGCTATGAAATGGGATGTGTTGTAACTTATTTTGGTTCAGCTCAATTATAATGTTTTAATGCAGAAAAATTATATTTACAATGATTATGCTATATGCTTGAAGTGTGTTCTTACAATATATACAACGAAGGTATGCCAAATGATGTACATGAAAATGTGGGAGGTCACGTGACCTCAAATATGAACGATCAGCGAGGTGTGGACAAATATAGCTTTTTATCCTAACTTTTGCTTGAAAACATTGCCTGAGGAGTGTGTGTACATGTTTGACAGCGATACACATCATATATATTTGTGTGAGTACTCAAACGACAAATGACCTTGACTGTCCTTCGCTACCATGTCTTCCGCGAACACTGACTGGGCGCAGCGTTATCATTAAGCAAGTAATTATCTAATTACAACATTATCTATACAGCCAAATATGGTTATTTCAAATCTACATGTTCTTATCTACATAAATACCTATGTTGTGGTCTTATCTTTACCGTTAATTATCATACATACCTGAAAACAACAAGAATTTGGGTCACGTTTGTTTTATATTTGATAAAACATGGCTGACAAAGATACGTCAGCCAATGACGTCAGCAAATGACGTAAGCGCTTTCAATTTGACAGTGCGCTAAGCGGCACAACTTCCAGAGGACTGACAGAGTGATTTCCCTTAGACCGTGGACGAGCCACTCAACATGTATCTACTTACACCCTTGAAAATATGGAATATATTACACAGGGGATGCAAAATTTAACTGAATGCACTTACAATGGGTGAAAGGTACTATAATACAACACCCTCCCCCCATAAAAAAATGACCCAAAATTCTTGAACAACAGACCAAACTGGGTACATAATATAGCTAATGAGAATACAACATCAAGTATTTACATCTGCTGTGAACTACTAATGTGATACATTAGTTATGAACATATGTGTTCACCTTCCAAGGTACTGCAGTACCTGACATCATTAAAGACTTAATCTGATGGATAACTGACATTGCCATGTGGCCAATAGGCAATACAAAACCCTCAGTATAGTATATAACTACAACATTGGTAGATGTGCCATACACACACACATAATGTTCATTGACTCATTCACAACATATTACGCAAACTTGCATTGCTAACTATATCTCTAAATTATGCACAAATATTACTAGCTAGCATCTGACTAATCATGATAATCTGCATGTGCCGACAACTCATTACTGTTTCTCGAGTTATTCACATGGAACACTGGATAGCTGATCTGTACCATATAGGGTACATCGCTGGTCTGTGAGAATTCTGTAGAAGAGAACTGAAGTTCTGATATGGGTTTGCTGGACAGAACCACATAAATCTTGTTGCCGGTGACATTGTTACGCGCACAGGTTGCAATCGGACATTTCTTGGTGCATATCTTGGATTGCCCATAGTGTCATATGTCAGAATATTTGGTGTTCTTCTGATGCGTCTACGTTGTCCAAGTCTTTCAACTTCCTCTTCATCATCTGCCAGTTCAGAGTCACTTACTGTTTCACTCGGCCTATCTAGTTGTACAGTCCCTTCAGACGCATTAACGTCTGACTGTGTTCCATGTTCAGTTTCTGATGTTGACAAGTTGTTTTCTTCTTCAGTTTCCCTTCCAGATGTAACTTGTTTGAATGCTCCTCCTTCTGTTCATCTGACTCACTGCCAACATGTGATGATTTATCATCATTATCTGATACAGAGGGTGTGCTGCAAACTGCTATGTTGTCTGGGCTAGAACTGTCACTGCTACCTTTTGACTGGTTGTCCAACATGGTTCTTTTCTGTAATAGTTTCCTAGGTTTAGGCGTTGGAGCTGTGACAGCTTCTTCAACCGGCAAACTGTCACACGGCAATAGTAGGTTCCTATGTAACACCCTATTTCGACCGATTCCATCTTCAGCTTCCAGTTCATATACAGGACTATCGTCCGATATTCTTCTGACTACAACATGGATCCTTGATTCCCAATATCCTCGTAATTTGCCTGGACCTCCACGTTCAGATAAGTTTCTGACAAGTACTCGGTCACCTGGTAGTAGAACAGAACTTCTCACTTTTCGATCATAGTTCCTTTTCCCTTTGATAGCAGATTTCTCTGCACTCTTGCTTGCCATCTCGTAAGCTTCCTTCATGCAGTATTTCCATTTTTCCACATACTTCCTTGGATCCCTACTTTCTTCATCTGGGTTCAGACCGAACATAAGGTCTATAGGCAATCTGGGTGATCTACCAAATAGAAGGTAGAACGGAGAGAAACCGGTGGACTGATGGCGTGTGCAGTTGTAAGCATGAACTACTTTGTTCACATGATCCTTCCAGTTGCTCTTCATTTCCTGTGGTAGTGTTCGAAGCATTCCCAACAGCGTTCTGTTTAGTCTCTCAACTTGACCATTTCCTTGTGGATGGTATGGAGATGTGCGTGAGCGAGCCATACTACAATACTTCTGAAGATGGTGGAATAGTTCATTCTCAAACTCCTTACCCTGGTCATGATGAAGTTTCTCCGGGAAGCCAAAGTGAAGTACGAAATCATTGAATATTTTCTCAGCTGCAGTTTTCCCAGACTTATTTCGTGTAGGAAATGCTTGCACAAACCTTGTGAAATGGTCAGATATCACCAATATGTACTCAAATCCACCAGAACTTCTTTCAAGATGTACAAAGTCAATCGATACCATTTGGAATGGTGCTGTTGTTCTGATAGGAGTAAGCGGAGCTCTTTGAGTGAAAGTCGGTGGTTTGTCCTTTATACAACTGCACTCTTTAGTCACATATCTTTCTATGTCACGCTGCATGAAGGGCCAGTAAAATCTCTCCCTGATTAGGTCAGTCACTCTATCGATACCCTGATGACCCATGTCATTGTGGAGTTCTTTCAACACCAATGACCTGTACACTTTTGGCAACACCATTTGAATTCTCTCTTGAAGACCAAACATTGAAGTTTTGCGACACAATATACCATTCTTGTCAAAGATGAGCTTATTGAGTTCTCTGAGTAAACAGTTCAATTCAGGGTTGGCCTTGTCATAGACAACATCCCGTCCTTCTCTCCTACTCCGTTTGCGGCGCAGTAGCTGTAAAGTTGGACTAATAGCATCATCATTCTTCTGGGCTTGTCGAATGTCTCTTGTTGTAAAGCACTGGAAGGGTTTTGAATCATCAGCTGATGAGTCAAGATCTGTTAAGTTGCTGTAACTGTCTGTGATTGCAGATATCCATGCTACCTCATTTGTTTCCCTAGCATTCACTACCTGAATAGACGTACCTATAACATCTGGGTTTACTTCTTCTGTGCATTGGGACATGTATTCATTGAAGTCTAATGGCATTCTACTTAGTCCATCAGCATCATTGTTCTGTTTCCCTGGCTTGTACTTTATAGAGAAGTTATAGTCTGCTAGCTCAGCTACCCATCGATGTCTGGTTCCATCCAGCTTGGCTGTTGTTAATACATACGTCAGAGGGTTGTTGTCGCTATAGACAACAAAGTTGGGTGAATAGTATAGGTAGTCCCTGAACTTTTCAGTTATTGCCCATTTTAAAGCTAAAAACTCCAACTTTCCAGAATGAGAATGATAATTTTTTTCTGCTGGGGATAGCGATCTTGAACCATAAGCAATAACACCCAACTGCCCATCTGCTCTTTGTTGATACAGGATAACACCCAAACCTTCTTGTGAAGCGTCAACATGGAGTATGTATTCTTTATCCCATTCAGGATAGCACATGATTCTGTCACTCAAGAGTTCATCAATGAGATCATTTATTGCATCTTGATGTCTCTTAGTCCATTCAATCTTGTAGTTGGATGACACTTGACCAGATCCTTTCTTAGATTTGTACTTGTTCTTTGCAGATTTTGCTGGTTTTGTTTCGGGTTTCCGTAACAGTTCAAATAAACACTGGGCTCGTCTGGCAAAGTTAGGAATGTACTTTCGGTAGTAGCCTATGAATCCAAGCAATTTACGGACATCACCAACAGTTGATGGGTTGTTCGTTTTCAGCTTCAGAACTGCTGCTTTATCCTCTGGGTCCATTCCTATTCCTTGTTCAGATACCATGTGACCTAAATATCGTATCTGCTTCCGAAAGAGGTTACATTTCCTAGCTTTGAGTTTCACACCATGCTCATGTAGGCGATGTAATACTGCCCTAACATCTTCTATGTGTTGAGAGAGATCCTTGCTGAAGCAGATTATGTCATCTAGATAAGGTATGCATATTTTATCTCTGAGTCCATGAAGGCACTGGTCCATGAATCGCTGAAATGCACCTGGCGCCCCACTGAGTCCAAACGGTATGCGTGTCCATTCATATAAACCCCAGGGACTGGTGAATGCTGTGTATGGTCGACACTCCTCTCGGATGAATCCTTGGTGATATGCTTTTCCTTGATCCAGGAGAGTAAACCATCTGTTTCCACCTAATCTGTTCAATGCATCTTGAACACGAATTATCGGGTATCTATCCGGGATACTTTTACGATTCAGAGCCCTGAAGTCCACACATAGTCTCAGCGACGAGTCCCTTTTCCGTACACACACAAGTGGGCTTGAATATGGTGATGACGATGGGGTCACCCACCCTTTGAGCAAAAGATCCTCCAGGTAAGTCTTAACTTCCTGATAAAGTTGCTGAGGAATAGACATGTAACTCTTCTGTACTGGTGTGTTATCAGTTAGGCGAATGTCCATTCGCAGTTCAGTAATAGTGCCAATGTCATCATCACTTCGACTAAATACATTTGATTCCTCATACAGCATTTGACGTACCTGCCCCTTCTCTTCTGCAGATAGATCTGTGTTGTCAAGATCCACTGGTGGATGCCAGAGAGTTCTCCATCTGTAACTGGTATCTGTGATGATGGAGGATCATCCGATGCACGTTCAGTTGCTTCCTGCAGTGGGGTCTCAAGGTTGTCTGGTGGTTTCAGTGGTGTCACTGACTGTATTTGTTGGATAGTTCCAAGAAGTGTTTTACTCTTAACTTGTATGTCCCGACTAGAATGGTTCATCAGAGTGACTGGAATGCTGGCCTTAGTGCCTCTCTTGATGTGGAGTAGTGATCCTGAAACTGTTAAATCTTCATGCAAAGAGTTATCATTACTTGGTTCAAACACAGCTGTAATCGGTTCTTTGAGGTTGGACTTGACTTGACATTTCACACGCATACAATGTCCTGCGCTAACTGTGATACCCTGCTTGCTGCTGAAAACTTCAAACAATATATCAGATTTCTCCTCTTTCAATAGATTTACAATGGCATTTAGTTTAGATTTAGCTACTGTCGGCAGACCAGACTGTATCACATGAACACTATCTGCATCAGTATCACTAAGATACTGTTCTATCACATTAGAACCAATGATTGGACAATCAAAATCTGTAAGATTTGTGACTAAAACTGGAACGTTCAGGGATTTGTTAGGGTCTCCCCTCAACAACTGAAATTGCACTTTTGTCCATCCCAGAAATGGTATATTTTCCCCATTGGCGGCTTTGACTGTCAGGTCTTCACCCAGAAGTTCATGAATGTCCCTGATTTCACTGTCTCTGAAGTTTTGGTCGAGAAATGACTGTGATACTATCGATACCTGCGCACCAGTGTCCCATAAGACCTCTGTTTTTATACCATTGAATAGGCAGAGTACCTTGCACTGTTTACCAACTAGCCTGACCAGTTCCTGCTTCTGAGTTGGTGTTAGTGAAGCTGTGTCACCCATATCTATCTTGTTAGCTTTGCTCTCAAGTCCACTTATGGCACTGCATACCCTCTTGTGGTGGTCCCAGTGGACAGCTTGACAGCTGTAGGAGCAGTAGGGAGTAGTATGGCATTTAGAACATCTCTGATATCTAGATCCTTCAAGGTTCTTTTCACACTGACAACAGCTAACATTCAGGGTCTTTTCCACACGAGTCAGAGGGCCCCTGACATCACTGACTCGCTCCCGTTTTCCGACCGACGATTTTGCCTTCGCTTCTTGCACCCAATCTGCAGATGTTCACTTGAACCACAGGCAAAACAATGATCACAATAGCTCCTGCCGGTACTTGTGCAACTGTCGCATAATCTCTTGGGTCTCCTTTGTGCCATTCTTGATTGAGCAGTATTGTTCATCTTTAATGCAGCCACTTCAGCTTGTAGTTCCTTAATCAGGCTTTGAGTTGCATCATCTTTCACCGGTGTACTTGGGTTTCCAGTTCTGTTTTCTGCTTGAATTCCTCTCACACTTGCTGATTTGGTTTTGCGATTTCGCTCGTTGAGGGAAGAAACTGCACTACTAACCAGAGTAACAATCTCTTCATCACTTGGGTCCCTACCAAATGAATTCTTCAGTTCCTGAGCCAATATAGGATCTCTGAGACCAGTCAGTATACTTCTTTGTGTGACCTGACGAACCAAGATCGGATCATATGTCACATCAGCGCCTTCTTCAAGTGAAGAGAAAAGAATCTTCTGGCCGAGATCAAGCATCCTCAGAACAAAGTCTAGGGCTTCTTCTTTCTGTGACTGTACCCCATTGCTTAGGTCTTGGTATAGCTCTGTAGCTCCTCGTTCTTGAAAGTATGATCGTAACAGTTTACGAAGTACAGGTATGGATAACTTGTCGTTTCCTTCCAGGTACCCACGGAACGGATCTGTAGTGCTAATTGCTCTGATAACTCCATCAATAATCTCTGTGTCAGAATAGCCCCGTTGTTTCCCAGAATCTATTTGCCTAACCAGATTAACAAAGCTGATTCCCAGTTTTCCGTTGATTTGTCCATGTACCTTGAATTCTTTCCTCCAAGAAGCTTGAGTTTGGGAACGATGAACTCCAGAATCAGTGTCTACAGGCATGCTGTCTTCCTTACAGAATGTCAGAAGTAGGCCTAACTTGGTAGCCCCTTTGTTCTCATCTGTCTTGCAATCAGTAATGTAGGACTCTATTGTTGTCAACAACTGTCCTTTATCTTCGGTAGACTTGACTGTTACTCCTAGTCGATCGAGGATCTCACCCAGTCGGGTTGGACTCAACCCATATATAATGGACTTGATTTCCCATTCCGCCATGTTGTTCAGTGCTGGGTAACGTAGAATCTTCTGATCCTGGCACGCTCGCCAAATGTTACCCAGGTCACATTCACTCAGAATGGCTGAAAACTGAAAACAACAAGAATTTGGGTCACGTTTGTTTTATATTTGATAAAACATGGCTGACAAAGATACGTCATGTTAATACATGTTTATACTTCAAGTTTTCAACTTGGTGTGGCGCAACGGATAAAATATCAACACTCATTAAATATACTAGGCATACAATAAAGTATTATAATACCCAACTAGTTCTTGGTTACTTATATTTTCGATGTCAACATTAGATGACAAGACCCATCAACACAACTTGCAATGGAACTAATTGATAACATTAATATCAACTTTCAAGAAACCATAAAAGATAAATCCATGCATTCATGGTAACCATAACACCAGTGAGATGCTAAATTTCCATACTGTATTACAACATTGCATAAATATCAAATACTCTATAAAAGTGAACTAATTATATACTTGGCATATGTTATGTGTGAAAATAATACCTTAATGAATTATACTTCCAATAGTTTGTTATTACAAATGAAAACTAAGAAATTACAGATTATCTTATAAATGAGTATTGAGTCAAACTGCATTACATTGTGAAGTGTCGTAAAATCAGTGTGTAAACAAGACAACAAGAATTACCTCCCTTTAACTAAGACATGCTATGCTATGAAATGGGATGTGTTGTAACTTATTTTGGTTCAGCTCAATTATAATGTTTTAATGCAGAAAAATTATATTTACAATGATTATGCTATATGCTTGAAGTGTGTTCTTACAAAATATACAACGAAGGTATGCCAAATGATGTACATGAAAATGTGGGAGGTCACGTGACCTAAAATATGAACGATCAGCGAGGTGTGGACAAATATAGCTTTTTATCCTAACTTTTGCTTGAAAACATTGCCTGAGGAGTGTGTGTACATGTTTGACAGCGATACACATCATATATATTTGTGTGAGTACTCAAACGACAAATGACCTTGACTGTCCTTCGCTACCATGTCTTCCGCGAACACTGACTGGGCGAAGCGTTATCGTTAAGCAAGTAATTATCTAATTACAACATTATCTATACAGCCAAATATGGTTATTTCAAATCTACATGTTCTTATCTACATAAATACCTATGTTGTGGTCTTATCTTTACCGTTAATTATCATACATAGCTGAAAACAACAAGAATTTGGGTCACGTTTGTTTTATATTTGATAAAACATGGCTGACAAAGATACGTCAGCCAATGATGTCAGCAAATGACGTAAGCGCTTTCAATTTGACAGTGCGCTAAGCGGCACAACTTCCAGAGGACTGACAGAGTGATTTCCCTTAGACCGTGGACGAGCCACTCAATATGTATCTACTTACACCCTTGAAAATACGGAATATATTACACAGGGGATGCAAAATTTAACTGAATGCACTTACAATGGGTGAAAGGTACTATAATACAACAATATCATGAGCATCGATCCATGCAATTGACATGCATTAACCAAGTCAGCGAGCCTGCCCACCCGATCCCGTTAATCACCTCTTACGACAAGGATAGTTGCTTATTACAGCAAGTATGGGTTGTTGAAGACCTATTCTACCCCGGATCTTCACGGGTTTTGATATATATGTCCTTCCTCTTCAACCCTCACTTTGAAATTAAATCAAATTCAAAATACATCACGCACACTAGATCTAGTAAACTTCAAAGCATTTTTACTGAAAGTGACCTCTGAAATTTAGGCACATTGCAAATCTCGCCATTTTTGACACATTACTAAATCACCATTCACAATGTGTTTAGAAATCTAAATATAAGATATTTACTCGAAGAATTGAATTTCAACAGTAGCATATTAGTGATCATGGTTATCTGTTTTTTATCAAATGACTAATCATAATTCTGAATCGTCACCGATGAGTCTAGAATTGTTTAGAATGTTTTGGAAAATATGCAAACACGAACACTGAAGTGTACGTTCTGCCATATTGGATAATGTTTACAAAATCATGTTTCTGCATGCCGGTTATCCCAGAGACGCCTATCACATGTATTTCAAAATTAACTGTGATACATACATCCCTGAATTCGAAAATGATAATTGTTGTACATACTTTGTAATTACTTTGAACAGTATTAACTTGGCATCCAGCCAGTTCTTTGATCTTATCTAGTTTGCATAATCAGCCTCGCCTTGATAATCCACAGATATGGCAGCAACCTTTTTGTGTAGGGTCATCATATTATTTATGAGAAGTAAGCAGTATGTCAGATACGCTCGTCAGATAGGTTTTGAAACAACTCGTAAGATAAATGGTATCTGTCAGACACTCGTGTAGTAATCTCTATTTATCATCTCCCACTGGAGATCAAGCGATATCTACATTGTAGATACAGAGGATATTCGATGTGTCGAGTGAAATATCATGTTTCTTTCATCGAGTGATGGGGGGAAAGGTGAGTGAAAATATCACCTTTTCACCCTGTCACGAGATGAGAGAAATATGACATTTCACGAGACACATGGAATATCCTATTTGTTATATATATACGGTATACTTATTGTGCAGTTGTCTACCCGAAAATTAAACTAGTTCATTACAAATGCAAAACCTTGAAATGAAAATTCTCCCTAACTGACACACAGGGGCAGTTCACCACCACTTAAAAAATGTAAACAAAAGTATCAAAAAATATTTAGGATGACGGTTGTTCTTTATGATACATTTCGATAGGATTATATACCAAAAACAAAAAAAACTTCAACAAAAAAAATTCTTGAATACTAGGAGAGATCGCTGCGAGAAGTGAAAGAATACACACTGGTCAAGTAACAAAAATGGCGCTTTGCGAAACGAAAAACCTCGATTGACGAGTTAAATGAGAGATTTACAGTTTATAATGAAGGATTTTCAAGTGAAGAATAAATGGCTAGATGCGTTATCAACTCCATAAATGAACCGCAAAAGAAACTTCACCATGGATAGATATATGAGAAACCTTATTTGTCCAAACACTGTAAACATACTTTGAGACATATCAAAAAGATGAAATTTGACAAAACTGATCATCAAGGTTGAAATTAAAGTGTCAAATGTACTTAAAGTGAAACACAACACTAGTCTCTGAGAAAATAGCATCACAAGTCAGTATCTCGTGTATCCGCCATGTGCATTGATTACTGCCATGTAACGTCGATACATGGAATGGATGAGGTGGTTGATGAAGGCCAAAGGCACTTGAGATCACACTCTGAGGAACGCCTGACGCAGTTCAGCTGCAGTTGTCAGCCTTTGAATCTCGTCTCGAGTGTAAACTTACTCACTAATAACTTTAAACGATCACTTACCTTAAACTATTGAATTTGGATTTAGATTTAGACGTGAACAGCGTGACATCCTGATAGTTGTTGGGAGACACTGAGATCCTTGTTGATCATTCTATTTTGATGGATGGACCTGTGTATATAATAATGTATTATGTTCATTGCAGCAGATCCGAGTAAACACTACTTTAACTAACGCGAACCGTAGGAACAAAAAAAATCACAAAAAATGTACATCTTGTGAGCATTGCGCTATGACATAGTTGTAACTGGTTGGTTTTTGCTCTACAGACTCATGGAAGAATGACAGCTACCACTTCAAGCATATCGGTTCCCAGGAACAACCCAACCCTGCACCCAAAGTTGTCAAGCAGTACTTCGTGGCTTATAAAAGTGATGGCAGCACCACCAAGTCTTTTAAACGACAGGCATACAACTTGCTCGGGGCAGACGTGAAATATATGTTAGTACACTACATAGGAAAACACACAGAAGCGTTATCGGATCCAAAATATGAGAAACGTTTGAATGCGGCCCTCCCCCATGGATCTGAGGTGGTGAACCCTGGCGTAAGAATAGCTGGTTCTGGAGATGAAGATGGTGGAGAAAGGGAGACAAGTGATATGGAATGTGGTCATGATCCTCCAAATAGCAACTCTCCTACTTCCCAGCCTTCCTCAGGTGAAGTTAGCTCGAAGAAAAGGAAACATGACCCTGATATTGCGAATATGTGTGTGAAAACTCCTAAATGTTCAGAAAGCGAACAAATAACAGAAAACAATTCCATGGACAACATAACCACCGAATGTGTTAGACATCAACATGATGAAAGACCGACCAATCTCAGATCATTCACCGAAAGTGTGCTGAACAAACGTACACATATCGTTATCGCAAGGTATGTGTTGAACCTGACACAATACTGGGAGAAAAACACCACGTATACTTCCGTTGACAGTCCCTGTTTATCATTAATCGCTGACATAAACAGTCAATGGAGAAATGACCTCGCAGAAGTCAGTGACAGGTTGAAGTGGTCACGACTTAGCCCGGACGTTCTCGGTGATGACCAGTGCCCGGAGACCTATCTCAGTCTGATATCAGCTGTCATAGTAGGTGCATATCACATGAAGACGGACATCACAGAGTTTGTTGACACCCTCTATGTCTATCCACCACATGTGATGAGTGACAACGCCGTGACAGATGATGACGATGGGACGGATCTTCAGATGTGCAAGGTGGGGCCCCACAACATCCAGAGGAATCATCTCCTCGATCAGACAGCATGGCTTGGCGATGAGGTAATTTTTTGGGTTTTTCTAGCTTTCTCATCTTTTGCTCTTCATGAATTATGTCATTCAATTCTGCCAAGTTTTATTCTAATATTTTACCAAAACTTGGACAAATCAAAAGTCTAAAATCGATCAGGACTATCTTCTTCTCGCTCGTGATTGGTAGGCCATTTCAAAAAATGATATTAGCAATAACATTATTAAAGATGAAAATCATATAATATTATGAGGTAATGAAAAAATGTTTGTTCCAATACATGTAGTTGAAATTGCTCTCAGGCCAAGTAACATATTAAATCGCTCAGTCGTTGTTACCTGAGGATTTCAGACAGGATACATGTTGCAATGATGTTTTTTTGTAAGTTGCTAGTTAAAACATGGGACGTAGGGGTTTTGCAATATGAATTTGTTTTGTAAATACCTTTGTCCCTCCATTGTAGGTCATGCAAGCATACATGCATGTCCTGCAGACCACTTGGAATAGGTGCAGCAGCCATCACTGCATTGTACTTGATTCCTTCCTGGTCAGCGATTGGGAGAAAGACGGGTATGACGGGCCTCCTTGCAAGGTATGGACGGGCATAGTCATGTTCATTCATGTGTAAAGGAATGAGAAAAGTACTCGCATTAGGTTTTTAGACACATGGTAAGATCTTTGATTCGGTTATGAATCTTTGTTAAGCATCTAATTTCAGCTCTGAGAGATATGAAGTCGGTTTTGTAACAGTTCCTTGAAGGTTTAGATCAGCATTTTTTTAACAAGAATATCCTCACTGTACATATGTCAACACGCCATGTATAACTTAATTGGTCATGTGTGTGAAGTCAATGCTGATGGTAAAAGTAACATGGACAGTCACATGCAGTTTGTATGTCCCTTGTTGGTCCATGTTATCATTGACTTCACAACCATTGAAGTCGACGATCACAGCAGTGAACACACTACGTGTCTTGGCAAAACCGATTCGTCAAACCTCAGCACGGAAGGGTCTGGTTTACCTTGGTGGTTCACTTAAGAATACTTTCATTTTAATGTAGATGCATGTATTTTCTGAAGCATTATCCTTTCGAATAATGGTGGAGGCACGGGTGGCCCAGGTGTCAATGGCACCGTAATTCGCTGTGCAGAGTTGCGTCCCTTGGGCATGTAAGAAACCTATGATTGTGGGTTTGAATCCCGGTTCGCCCCAATTATGTTTCTAGGTTTGTCAGCACCATACCCGTGCTCGTGGGTTTCAACGAAGTGAAGTGAACATCTGAGACTGCATCACTTCGGGCTTTCCTCCCACATTAAGCTGACATGCCGTGATATAACTGGAATACTGTTAAAAGCTGCATAAACCCAATTCACTCACTCACTAGAATATCGATATTTTTATCAGCTCGGCAACGACATTTTGATTACCAAAAGCATTCTCAGTACATCGGCGCACCAGTTGAGTTTAGTTAGTGACTGAGTTAGGTTTAATGGCCGCTTTGAACAGTATTCCAATTATATCACAGACTGTCAGATTAATGTGGGAGGAAAACCTGAAGTGATGCACGCCTCAGACCTTTACCACTTTGGTCATTGAGTTTAAAATGTTCAATTACTTAGCCATTTCCAAAAAAATGTCATACACATGTATTGAAAACAGGGGAAAAGTAATTGTATGGATATGATTTTGAAAGAACACACGCGATCATGGAAATGTATTTCAAGTACAGTTGATATTTAAGCATATAATGTTAAACTGTAACCATAAGATAATATTAGCTAATATCTGTAAAATTGATCAAATGAAATTATAATTCATTAATGTAGATTACAATACAGCAGTCTGTAGATATCCATATGACTCTGTGGTTAAAGAGCATCTTGCTTGATCAGGGTAAAACACTCAAGACCATATTATTTTCCTTTTCAACCAACCCTTACTGTAAATAGTGGTTAAAGCGTTCGCTCGTCACGCCAAAGACCCGGGTTCGATTCCCGACATGGGTACAATGTGTGAAGCCCATTTCTGGTGTCCCCCGCCGTGATATTGCTGGAATATTGCTAAAAGTGGCGTAAAACCATACTCACTCTCTCACTTACTGTAAATAAAAGTGACAAAGCCCTTTCCACATTCTAGATTGTCCCCATCTCACTGGAGGTCCTTTGTCAATATAAATGTGGGTGCTTCTTTCTATGTTTGGGGACTAGGCGTAAGTGTGGAGAGCATTGAGAAAGTTCTAATGTATGCTTGTGAAGGGCATTGAGAAAGTTCTAATGTATGCATGTGAAGGGCATTGAGAAAGTTCTAATGTATGCATGTGAAGGGCATTGAGAAAGTTCTAATGTATGCATGTGAAGGGCATTGAGAAAGTTCTAATGTATGCATGTGAAGGGCATTGAGAAAGTTCTAATGTATGCTTGTGAAGGGCATTTCCAAATCATGATTTAACACATCAGTGACAAAAAAGATGTCCGATGCAATTCCACATTTTGACTTGTACCATAATTATTTTCCTGTGTTTCTCGAGCAAGCAGTTGACTTGCCTTCGCATGTGTTTGTGACGGGTGCAATTGGTGGGCAGAATATGCGTATTCTTTTCGCGAACAACTAGTATCATGACTACTTGCTCGTGACATGGTCGGTATCATTCCTATTTGTGAGAGATTTATTAACACTTGCTCGTGATATGGTCGGTATCATTCCTATTTGTGAGAGATTTATTAACACTTGCTCGTGATATGGTCGGTATCATTCCTATTTGTGAGAGATTTATTAACACTTGCTCGTTATATGGTCAGTATCATTCCTATTTGTGAGAGATTTATTAACACTTGCTCGTGATATGGTCAGTGTCATTCCTATTTGTAAGAGATTCATAAACACTTGCTCGTGATACGGTCGGTATCATCAAGGTATTTCATTGATTCTGGCAATGATTTTGTGGATTTTATTTTATATTAGGAGGAACTTGGAACTTACACGTGGATCCTGATGCCAGTGAACATGCCACTGATTAAACACTGGGTGCTTCTGGTCGCCAATGCCCAGGATGGAACCGTGGGCGTGGTCAACTCTAAGTCTGCTCTTAATGTAGAGGACAAACTTATTCAACATTGGAGGTAATTTGAGGGCGTGGTCAGCTATAAACGTGCGATAGATGTAGAGATTAAATGTGTACAGCACTGTAATAAGTGGGCTTACAGGTGATGTCAGCTCTAAGCCTATGATTGATGAAGACTCAAGTGTGGAGCACAGCTAAAGGACACACTGATGAATGCGATAGTCTTCAAGTCTCAAACCGATTTTGAAACAAGAGCTGCAGTCTGCCTCATCTACAAACATATGTAGTTAACTTGTCCTAAATGTATATCGCTAGGTTGAAGTTTGGTTTGAGGCAGCAGAAACAAATAGAGGTAGTAAACTCTAGATCTAATATCTATTTTTCAGAAAATATACACACAGTTTGAGGAGAGCTGATGGATCAGTGGTCACATGGATGACGACAGAATATCCAGTACTCAGTCAAACAGATGAGCATAGCTGTGGCATCTTTGTGAATATGGTACGGCAACTGAATGGGAACTTGTTTGTTTGTTTTTTAACACCGCACTCACCAATATTCCAGCTATATAACGGCGGTCTGTA
Source organism: Haliotis cracherodii (assembly GCF_022045235.1). Lineage (NCBI taxonomy): Eukaryota > Metazoa > Mollusca > Gastropoda > Lepetellida > Haliotidae > Haliotis > Haliotis cracherodii. The sequence goes on from NW_027266268.1 coordinate 9,997,319, forward strand.
AATAATCGAGTCTGGACCAGACAATCCAGTGATTAATATCATGATCATCAATCCATGCAATTGGTATATGATGACATGCATCAACCAAGTCAGCGAGCCTGACCAGCCGATCCCGTTAGTCGCTCTTACGACAAGCATAGTCGCCTTTTATGGCAAGCATGGGTTGCGGAAGACCTATTCTACCCCGGATCTTCACGAGTCGAATGGGGACTAGATTTATGAATCTCATTCATCATTGTATAATAACAATTATAATATGAGCAATATACAGAAAATTATTATGAATCGCTAAAATATAATATGCAGCATGTATTTCTCATCATTTAGACTTTTTTCACTGCATCTTCTAAAATCCCACCCAGCACGGAAACTTTATTTCAAATGTAAATCGCATAAGCATGCTCTTGGTTACTGACCAATCAAATGTGTCAATATCAAAACAGAATATTCCAATTTCTGTTAGTATCTTAACATGCATATCTATATTAATAAACTGATCTGTTTGTACGACATATGTATGTTTATTTAAATTTCCATAGTACTAACAAGGTTTTTTGGTGGGGAACAATATGCTTGTATTAAACACTAAAGAGAGGCATCTCTGAAAGAAAACTAATAACAATGTGGGTTTTTAGATTTTCTATAATATCATTCTATATGTACAATGTACTCTATCACTCTTAATCAAGATTGAACATTTATGTGTTCATTATCCCATGCCACGATTGGTTGGTTTGGTTTGTTCTTTAACGCCGCACTCAGCAATATTCCAGCTATATGAAGCGGCCTGTAAATAATTGAGTCTGGACCAGACAATCCAGTGATTAATATCATGAGCATCGATCCACGCAATTGGGATCGATGACATGCATCAACCAAGTCAGCGAGCCTGACCACCCCATCCCGTTAGTCGCCTTTTACAACAAGCAAAGTCGCCTTTTACGGCAAGCATGGGTTGCTGAAGACCTATTCTACCCCGGAATCTTCACGGGTACCGATACAAAGTGGAAGGGGATATAGGAATGGATGCTGTCCGCCAGCCCTTCCGTCTGTCCGCAACAGATGGGTCTAGTGGGAAAATAGTGCCTTTTGATAGTTTAGGATTTCTGATAAATGTTTTTTTCGAGTTTCCAACGACTTTGACTTAGAGTGAAAATGGCGTCAGGGCTCATTTCCGGAGCAGATCTTGAAATCGTACAATATTTCTTGCCTTGCACACAACCGGTCATGTCATATTGGTGGGGGATATGAGTATTTCATGCTTGTTTTCAACAGGATCAGAGTGAGTGAGTTCATTTGATTTCACGCCGCCCATTAGCAATGTTCCAGCAATATCACAACACAGGGCCCAAGAAATGGGCTTTAGACATTGTACCCATGCATGAATTTGAACCCAGGTCTTCGGCGTGATAAGCGAAAGCTTTAACCACTGGGCTACCCTAATGCCCCAGGGTATAGCTCTAGTTGACGTATTATGGTACACCTCAATATGGGTCAAACACTTAGGAACAATGCGTCGTTTTTGTTGTCAATAATTCGTCACCAGTGGCTCTATATTGTTACAGGCACTAGAGGCTGTACTAGCAGAGGTGCCTCCCAGTGTCATGAGGAGCTGCCACACTGTCTGGTACAGGAGGTACATCTGGCGCAGACTGCGGGAATATGCAGATGAACATACACAGCCTGATATTGACACAGACAGTTAGTATAAATATTGTTTTCCAAATATACCTCAAAACCCCAAAACATGCAAAGGACAAAACCCTTTCCATATTCTTAAAAATAATCACTGGTAAAATCAGACGACTATATCATGCGCATGTGTTTATGAATCACTATCAAATAGTGCGTTCGCGACAAGGTGAGCAGATCCTGCCAATAGCAATATATATATTCCACAACAAAACTAGAATCCACAAACCCAAGAATCACAGGGCGTTGTTCTAATGTCAATTTTATTATTATTATACGTTTCCCGGCATTCTTGCTAAGTCTAGCATTGTCATACTACTTTTCTGTCCTGTAAGATGCAAGCTGTAAGGGATAATTCATAAAGCAGTGTTCTTGAAGAATGTTCGTAGTTTGTTTGTTTGTTGTTTAACACCACACTCAGCAACATTCCAACTATATGACATGTATCTACAAGTCAGTGAGCCTCATCACCCGATCCCGTTAGTCGCCTCTTTGGTTTGGGCCTCGCATGGAATGACTTGACCCAAATCCCTTTCCACATTGATACACTTCGACTGGGATGTTGAGGGATTTTATCCCAGTTTCGTAGATATCCGTTTTTGTTTCCATTAAGTTCTCAACAGCTTCTTTGATCACATCGTTTGAGTCGATTTGGGGTCAAGCTGGAACTTTTGTTATGTTTGGAAATGGATGGAAGTCTGATCATGCTGATAGAGTGAGTGAATTAAAATTTTCCGTCAGATCGGCAATATTTCAGCCATTGACAAAAGTATTTATTAAAAACAAATATATTCAGAGTGTATAAAATCCTGTCATCGAAGGACAGAATGATAACTAGATTATCACAGATTGTATTTAAAACTAGTTTGAGAGCATGTAAAAGAATAAACTACCAATTAACAGTTCAATATAAAAAAGGGGCTAAAGATCATGTAGATCGGCAGCAACAAAAATTAGCCACCATACCAGGGGGCACGGGTGGCCCGGTCGTCTAAGGCGCTGTGATTCGCTGTGCAGAGTTGCGTCCCTTGTGCACGCCAGAAACCTATGATTGTGGGTTCGAATCCAGGTTCGCCCCGATTATGTTTCTAGGTTTGTCAGCACCATACCCGTGCTCGTGGGTTTCACTGAGGTGGTAAACATCTGAGACCTGCATCGCTTCGGGCTTTCCTCCTACATGAAGCTGACACGCCGCGATATAAATGGAATACTGTTAAAAGCGGCGTTAAACCCAACTCACTCACTCATTCACTTAGTTTAGATATATTGCCAAAATGAAAAATTAACTTGTTTGGTTCTGTATTTGAAAGATTTTTGTCCTTCTTGCAGTGGTTGAGTCCCCATGTGAAAAGCTGACAAATAATCCAGCATCAACAAAGGCCAGAACGTTTGTGTATACAATAGTCAATATGTCGACCAGCATAGATGATACGAGATACAGTTTACATAAAGCAGCCAACCTCGGAGATATTAGACGCATGCATTTGTTGATAGACCAGGGCGAGTTTGTAGCGAGTACCGATGACCCAGGATGGACCCCTTTGCACTGTGCCTGTGAAAACGGTCATGTCGAAGCTGTTGCTGTTCTTGTTTCCAGGAGGAAGGGCGACGTACAAAATAGAGCTAAACTTACATTGTACAGTCCTATCATGGGTACAAAGTATGCATATCTAGCGGGAATATATCCACTGCACATTGCTTGTTTAAATGGACATGAGAATGTAGCACACATTTTGATCAAAAGCGGTGCAAATGTTGACGACAAAAGCAAAACTGGAACAACGGCTCTTTTTTTTGCTTCTGGTAACGGACATAAATCTGCAGTCGAATTTCTGATCAAGAGTGGTGCAAGTGTTACGGCTGTTAATAAGGACGGATGGACGGCACTACATCAAGCTTGTCAGAATGGACATGAATCTGTAGCCGCTCTTCTGATCAAGAATGGTGCAAGTGTTACGGCTGAAGACAAGGAAGGATGTACGGTTCTACATATAGCTTGTCAGAATGGACATGGTTCGTTAGCCGCACTTCTGGTCAAGTATGGTGCAAGTGTTACAGCTGTTAATAATGACGGATGGACGGCACTACATCTAGCTTGTCAGAATGGACATGAATCTGTAGCCACACTTCTGATCAAGAATGGTGCAAGTGTTACAGCTGTTAATAAGGATGGATGGACGGCACTACATCCAGTTTGTGAGAATGGAAATGAATCTGTAGCCGCACTTCTGATCAAGAGTGGTGCAAGTGTTACAGCTGTTGATAAGGACGGATCGACGGCACTACATCTAGCTTGTCAGAATGGACATGAATCTGTAGCCACACTTCTGATCAAGAGTGGTGCAAATGTTACAGCTGTTGATAAGAAAGGATCGGCACTACATCCAGTTTGTGAGAATGGAAATGAATCTGTAGCCGCACTTCTGATCAAGAGTGGTGCAAGTGTTACAGCTGTTGATAAGGACGGATCGACGGCACTACATCTAGCTTGTCAGAATGGACATGAATCTGTAGCCGCAGTTCTGATCAAGAGTGGTGCAAGTGTTACAGCTGTTGATAAGGACGGATGGACGGCACTACATCCAGTTTGTCAGAATGGACATGAATCTGTAGCCGCTCTTCTGATCAAGAGTGGTGCAAGTGTTACAGCTGTTAATAAAGACGGATGGACGGCACTACATCTAGCTTGTCAGAATGGAAATGAATCTGTAGCCGCACTTCTGATCAAGAGTGGTGCAAATGTTACAGCTGTTAATAAGAAAGGATCGGCTCTACATCTAGCTTGTCAGAATGGACATGAATCTGTAGCCGCACTTCTGATCAAGAGTGGTTCAAGTGTTACAGCTGTTGATAAGGACGGATGGACGGCACTTCATTCAGCTTCTCTGAATGGAAATAAATCTGTGGCTGCACTTCTGATTAAGAGTGGTGCAAATGTTACAGCTGAAGACAAGAAAGAATCGACGCCTCTACATCTAGCTTGTCGGAAAGGACATGCATCTGTAGCCGCACTTCTGATAAAAAGTGGTGCAAATGTTTATAGTCGGAATAAGGACAGACTCACGGCACTACATGAAGCGTGTATAAATGGACATGAGTCTGCGATCTCACTTATGATTAAGAGCGGTGGAAGTGTTAAGATCCGTTAATAAGGACAGATGATCGGCACTACATAAAGCTTGTGAGAATGGAAATGAATCTGTAGCCGGACTTCTGATCAAGAGTGGTTCAAGTGTTACAGCTGTTGATAAGGACAGATGATCGGCTCTACATAAAGCTTGTCAGAAAGGACATGAATCTGTAGCCGCACTTCTGATCAAGAGTGGTGCAAATGTTTATGCTCGTAATAAGGACAGATTCACGGCACCACATAAAGCTTGTCGGAATGGACATGAATCTGTAGCTGCAATGATTCAAGAGTGGTGCAAATGTTACAGGTGTTAATTAGGACGGATGGACGGCACATCTAGTTGGTAGTTCAGGCTAATTTTGTACATACATTATTTTGTACAGGTTTAGGGATCTACTTTTGGTTTATGTGAAAATGAATAAAAAACACTTTTCATTTTAAATTTATGTCAAAAACTTTTTGGTCGGTCTGACGTGAACCCTAATGGGATGTCCTCAGATCTTTGTTTAGCGGTAGCGAGAACTAATGACAGCATAGCTTTCTATTAAACACACAGTTTATGAGTTTTAGGTCTTCCTTTCATCATTTAGACCCGTGAAGATTCCGGAGTAGAATAGGTCTTCAGCAACCCAAGCTTGCCGTAAAAGGCGACTATGCTTGTCGTAAAAGGCGACTATGCTTGTCGTAAAAGGCGACTAACGGGATCGGGTGGTCAGGCTCGCTGACTTGGTTGATACATGCCATCGATCCCAATTGCGTGGATCGATGCTCATGATGTCAATCACTGGATTGTCTGGTCAAGACTCGATTATTTTACAGACCGCCGTCATATAGCTGGAATATAGGTGAGGGCAGCATTAAACAACAAACAAACAAATCCTATCATCATTCATTCAAAAAGCATTCAAAATGCGCAAAACTGTTTTCAGTCGACTATAAATAACATAGACTTTCTGTTACTCTGTACACAATATTATACTATGTAAAGCTACATGGTATATGAAAGCAGTCTGTATATAATCAAGTATGGACCAGACAAATCATTGACTGATGTCGGTTAATGATGACACACAATCAACTAAGTTACTGAGCCTGACATAAAGACATCGTGTTCACAATTCACATATAGTCTATGTGAGCTAATGCCTTTTATATATGCTAACCAACATTAGCTCTCATTGAGAGGTGGGAACAGTAGAACGTGTTCTAATGTCCACTTTCGGGCGTGATTTTCATTTGTTACGAGAAGGTCATAGGAGTTGCCTACCATGTCAGTTATCGCAACTGTCCTTGAGAAGTTTGATGCACAGAGTTTCATATATACCACGAAATGTTTACTGAAATACTTGTCTGAATTTTATTACTGACTATGATATTTAAAATGTTTTGAATAATAAAAAGAAACATATATATAATTGTATTGGTGCCCTTCAGCTAAATTTTAAAATATTGATATTGAGTTACTTGTGTTTAATACCTGAACATGACCTACATTCAGTTATATGTTACTGATGTCAAAATGAAATATTGAGTTATAGATTTTTGATTGACATAACGCTTGTGGCACACTTTTCTTGTTTTTATCCCATTAGTCATAACCGTTTTGTTACACCTGCAAAATAAATGTATACTTTGAGAAATGATTACACCATGTTGAACATTTATTCTTCTTTGTCAGGAAAAAAATTAATGAAACTTTAAATGTTCATACAATTCTGTTAAATCATTTCAACTCTGGGGGAGAAGAGGTGGCCTAGTGTTTAAAGCGTCCGTTCATTCTGGGAGTTTGATTACCCCATGGGTACACTGTGCGAAGCTCATAGCCGGAATACTAAGAATAAGAGTGTGTGCTTTGTTTGAACTGATTAGTTGATAAAACATGATTTATTTCAGTTTGTCTGACTGGTCAATTCGATTTGTAAATTTCAGTAAATTCAGTTTCCAAGAATAAAACATGTCAGTAGAGACAATATCCTATGTCACAAGTCACAATATATTCATGATGTGTATCTAAACTATGTGTTCAGACTTTGAGTATCTGAACTTCAGAGCGGGGTTACTATCCATGATTGTCATGAACAATTTCAAGCAGTAATCATCGCTGTGCAAAAAAATGAAATAGGATATAGATTGACAGGCAAAATTGACCTGGAGTTTGTCGCGTTCAAAACATTCCAAGGGGATTTCAAGAGGACATGGATGAGCGAGTCGTCCAACGCGCTGCAAATCGCTGTGCAGAGTTGTGGCCCTTGGGCACCCCAGATGATTGTGGCTTCAAATCTCGGTTCGCCCCGGTTCTAGGTTTGTCAGTACCATGCCCATGCTAGTTTGTTTCACCAAGTGGTAAGCCGGGATAGAATAGGTCTTCAGCAACTCATGCTTGCCGTAAAAGGCGACTATGCTTGTCGTAAGAGGTGACTATGCTTGTCGTAAGAGACGACTATGCTTATCGTAAGAGGCGACTAACGGGATCGGGTGGTCAGGCCCGCTGACTTGGTTGATGCATGTCATCGATCTCATTGATGTCAATCACTGGATTGTCTGGTCCAGACTCGATTTTTTTACAGACCGCCGTCATATAGCTGGAATATTGCTGCGTGCGGTGTTAAACAACAAACCAACCCACCAACCAACCGTCTATAATTGTACTGTCTAAGTGTAGTTACATCTTTTTCACGCCCTTTTTTCACGCAACTTTTGTAATGTCCATCGTCGACAGTTTTATATATGTCACTACTTTATAACATGTTCTAGGTACGATATGGTCGAACTACCTGGAGAAAATCAGGTGTTCGCACTGTGCGTCTTATGTGAGCTAATGTCTGTATACGTAAATGTATGTTTTGATCAGAGTATGCGTGGGCAAATTTATGTTTGTAAGGGCATATGCCTGTGTGGTAAATAGTATGTGGATAAATGTCTGTGTTGACAAATTTATGTTTGTGAGGGCATATGCCTGTGAGGGTAAATAGTGTATGGATAAATGTCTGTGTTGACAAATTTATGTTTGTGCGGGCATATGCCTGTGTGGGTATATAGTCTGTGGATAAGTGTCTGTGTTGACAAATTTATGTTTGTGCGGGCATATCCCTGTGTTGGTAATAGTGATTGAATAATTGTCTGTGTTCACAAATATATGTTTGTGCGGGCATATGCTTGTTTGGGTAAATAGTGTGTGGATAAATGTTGACAAATTTCTGTTTGTGCGGGTATATGCTTGTTTGGGTAAATAGTGTGTGGATAAATGTCTGTGTTGACAAATTTATGCCTGTGAGGGCATATGCTTGTATATGTAATAGTGATTGAATAATTGTCAGTGTTGACAAATTTATGTTTGTGCGGGCATATGCTTGTTTGGGTAAATAGTGATTGGATAATTGTCTGTGTTGACAAATTTCTGTTTGTGCGGGTATATGCTTGTATGGGTAAATAGTGTGTGGATAAATGTCTGTATGTTTGGTTTAATGTTCGTGTGTATAAATGTATTTATGGGCAATGGTATGTTTGGACAAATATCGAACGGCGTTAAGGTAACCCTATGGTCAATACGCTCGCCCGTCACGCTGCAAGTCTTGATTCCACAAACGGGCACATGTGTGAAGCCCATTCGTGTTGTTTTCCCGCCGTGAAATGACCGAGTTCGTGCTTTCAGAGAAGTAAATTCAAAACATCTCAATTTTCGGCCGAAACAGATTCCATTCAGGGTCAAAGACGAGATCACTGAAAACACAGGTGATGACGCCAGGTATATGGTGAAGCAGTTCCTAGGAAACTATGCTTCTCACCAAAGGGCGATTTAATGCATCGGGTTTTCAGGTTCTGTGACTTTTCAATTTCAGTGTCAACGCAACCCGACCACGTAGATCGTTATTCATTATATCAATCACTGGTCTGTCTGATTCATACCCGACCATTTACAAGCCTCCGTCCAATAATTGTAATATTGCTGACAATCAGCTTCTGCACATCCCAAATCAAAGAAGATGTATATACTCCCGATTGTCCTGCTGATACGTAGCCTGACCTGGAGGAACAGATGGAGCTTTGTTTTACATCACTCCAATACAATACTCTTACAATACAGGTAAATTATCTTATATCAACTCATCATCAATATTTGTATACACAAGTTCTTCCACCACACGTTGACACATTTGCAAAGCGATGTAGTTGTGAATTCTTGTTAAAATACAACCAGTGATATGCATTTAGCAAAACCAAACGTTATAATTATCAATAAATTATGTATTAGGTGTTCAATGAAGTATTACAGGTATTACAATATCAATGTATATATGAATAACATTATGCAACATTATGAGTGCCATCAAAAAGTTAATTGTAAGTAATATAATGTTACCATTCTCGTGTACATGTGAGCCGCCATTTTTCACAAAGTGGTAAGTGCAAGAAGTTCAAATAATGGACTTTTACCCCTTATATACATGTACCTGCAAAGTAGCACATTGTGTAAGCTGTTTAATAGTCAGGGGATCGAACCACTGACCTTCCGCTCTCCGGGCAGATGCAATAACTTCCACACTCCCCCAGTGCACCACGAAGGCGGTCTTAGAAAACCAGTGAGAATGTGTAAGTAATTATGAAAAGTGTCCTTGAGATTTTTTAACTTTGCTGGAGGTCTTCTCAAACCACGACACACCATAGTGAGATATTCTGTTTTCTGGCAATAATATCAGATCATGTAATTCGTCGATATGCTGTAGATCTTGTACAGTTAGCTAATATATATATTTATGCGATTCACAGTTGAAACAGTGGTCCCAGTTGAAATTGGAAGGTGTTCTTGTAAAAGGCTTTTGAAATATGAAGCAGTAGGTTGCAAGCACATGGCACTGTGGACCCTGTTGCAGATCCAGAAGTAGATACAATCCCCATCAGATCAGCAGTGTTAAGTGTTAAGACTATTATAGAAAACCAAGAATTAATGGTATTTAATATGAAATCTGCTTTGCTTCAGAGAAAGAAGCATGAGTCCAGATACCATAATGCCATTGCCAATTACATGGTGGGTCAACACAGCAAACTTTGGACAGGCACATCACTATGACTATGATTGCCATCATTATGGGCACGCTACAACAACATCGGAGCCGTTTGTGACTGACCTAGGTTAGGCCAACTTGGATTTACCACCCCTGCACAAGATCTCTGTATTGTGATTCACGATTCATTTGCTAAGCTATGAAGAATATTGAATTAGACCACCAGTTAACGTTTGCGGGTAGTCCTTTCCCATAAACCTGTGCGACGTCCTGACATTACGCATAATCTTGCTGAGCATCTTCCGTGACGTTTTGACATTAGGAAGTCATTCATCTTTTTATGCCCATACTTTGTGAGTTATTGTTTACCAAATCCTGAAACTTTGTCAGCTTTAGTATGTTACTTTCTTTATTTGAGTATATGTAGTCTTGATTACATTTGGAAGCAACAATTGACAGTTGTCACAGCTGTCAAGCAAATAGCAATTCAAATCCATCCATGGGAGTTCCCTTTCAAATCTTTGGACTACACATTGATTATACATTTCTGATCGAAGCATACTTCAAGTGATCATTCACTCCTACGTTTTTATGATAAACCAGTTTCATAAGTAGTCAGAGACAGTCGTGTCAGACACAGTTACATCACATTCTATCACATGATCTGCCAAGAAAATCCTCCTGTTTGATACGTGATGTATCAATGTACCATGAATATATACCTATTACAAAACTGGTCCTTTATCTGTCATATTTGACACAACTGAATTAACTGCTATAATAATCATACATGTATATAGTACACCTTATAATACGTAAGTATAATAGGCTCGACAAAATACATTTCTTGTTTCACGTGATCCCTTACGTCTCTAATTGCAAATTAAAATGAAGAATGTTAGTGGTCACCCAAGATTACAAAAGAAAAGGCATAAAATAAACAGTGTCGGCAAACCCTATTGTCACCCAAATATTTAACAAGCACTTTTTAGTTTGTTTTAATTGTGCTGCTTTTATCATATAACTACTGACATCTTAACTGGAATGTTTAAATAAGTCTATGATTCCTAACAGGACCCACGTCCAAGAAAGAAGATGAGAAGTGGGAGACCTAGAACTAAGTCCAATAGTGAAGGTAATGCAACAACATTAACTAGGCTTAATTGCGGCTGGTGAACTGCAATATTCTCAGCTGTTTTATCTGAACTCTCTTTCGGATTGTTGATGTTTTGAAGCAAAAACATTAGTATCAAATCTTAGGGAAAACAGTGTACTGTTGCTGTTGTTATTTCTAATTGTTTGCTTCAAAGTGTTACCAGAATTGCAAAAATAGGTGAACAGATACATTTGCAGTTTATACACTACTATACTCAAAGGCAAAAGACATTGTGATGCGGTTGTTTTTCACTTACAAACCTACATGTAAAATTTGTTGTTTTTTTTAACAAGGGAAGTTGTATATTAAAAAGTTCTAAGAAACGCAACCAACCTATATTGGATTTTATTTTCAAGAAATAACGAATATTCTTCGTAACAGGACAGGTATCAAATCCATATTATTGCCGCTCAAAACAATCTTCGGAAGAGTTCAGAAAAAACGCTATTTTTTATTATTTTGACAAGAGTTCATGATGCGTTACCAAAGTGAAAATAGCCATGGCCACAGGAAAGATTGTATCCAGTATGTCGCAGCTTGACGTCCCATGCCAATTCAAGGTGTACAGGAACACTGTACAGCACTTACCACGACGTCATCAACGGAACTAGGTGGGCGCCAAGCCATGACGAACCCTCGCCAGGACATATGGATTCCAACCATGTATCTTTTAAACAGGTTCCACACAACAACTCTCACAGCCTTCAATAGAAACACAGCATGATCTGCGAGGACAGTCTGGCGACGTTAGCTCATCTATTCCATCCATGCGATGCGCCCAGCCAGACGACCAATCGCGGCGGCAGAGCATCACCATGGACGTCTCCAGTGATGCAGACAACACCTTTCAGTGGACAGCACGTCAGTAGAGAAGTGTCCACTTAAATGGTCAATTACGTTTCCTTCTGCCTGCAACATCCCTGAGCTCTTAACAATCAAACAAGTTGGCAAGATTCGGCTTATTCTCCCTCAGACGCATAATGGTATTCCCGGGGCCTTTCTTCAACGTTTGGCGCCTCAATGCACCCTTTCCTGCATCAATGTACAAGATGGACACGCTCGCTGCTGTGTGAACTTGCCTCTGGAGCCCCTCATGTGACAGGACTTATGACAGGAACTGTTGCTCGTGACCTTCAGACAGTGTTATTTCCATGCCATGCCCATACTTCCCCGGCAGTAATTTTTCAAATTCAAATTCAATGTTTTTTTGTATGTCACAATAACATGCCTTTGACTGTACATGTACATACATAATTTCGTTATTTGTATCATGTTTTATTCCCTGAAGTCATTTTTAGTCGCATCCAAGAGATAATGAACATGCATGTTTCAAGCAAACGCGGTACATGGGGTGGCATGTGCAACACGTTTCAAGTAATTAATTGCATAACTGCCTCCAATGAGTTAACTTTACAGACCTGTGACAACATCTGTGTCTATTAGCATATGATTGGTTGGTTGGTTGGTTTGTTGTTTAACACCGCACTCAGCAATATTCCAGCTATATGACGGCGGTCTGTAAATAATTGAGTCTGGACCAGACAATCCAGTGATTGATGTTATGAGCAATTGGGATCGATGACATGCATCCACCAAGTCAGCGAGCCTGACCACCCGATCCCGTTAGTCGCGTTTTACGACAAGCATTGTCGCCTTTAACGGCAAGCATGGGTTGCTGAAGACCTATTCTACCCCGGAGTCTGTTAGCATATGAACATCATCCTGTATGCCAAGTATGCACTGCATATGTATTACAACGTACTTCATAGCATGGAGACACTTTTGCATTATTCATGAATTATTTATGGGGACAATTATGTCGCCCACAGTGGAAAGTTACAAGAAGTCCCTGTTTAACTGGCAAGCTATTAATAGCAACACACTCGGGACACAGGGACGGTTATCACAGGAGGGCTGACACGGTTAGTATCTAATTTTAAGTCTAAAAATGAAATGTGTTGACATGTGAAAATGTTCACTAGAATCTCATGTCCAAGAGAAATTCGGTGACGTGGCACTATTCTGTATGTGGTATTTTGGTACATGATTAGTACATAGCGCAGATCATTATTAGTGTTTCATTTTCTTTATCAATCTGACCAGTTGTGACAGTGATGAATCAAGATATTGGCGGGTATGCCCCTCCTAATGACGACTGTAATTTTCTTTTAGAAATTCTGATTCAATTTTCAATGTGGTAGTGATGTTAATAATTGACATATTATTTACATTTTAGTTAAACGATAATATTAATGTTATTTTACATTGATAAACAAGATACATGTTTTAAGACAGCTTTCATCCGATTTTCACCCCGCCTCACATTCTTTTTTAAAGGAAGCATTAACTCTATACTGATTATGATGCAAAAGTGAATGTTTAAAATAATCAAGTCATTTATCCCTTTAACAAATTCAAGTCGTGTCTCAACATTTGCATCATTGATAAGGGGAAGAGTTTGTGTGCTGCAAAGTTTATTGTAATGTAATATTTGGCACATTCGAGGTTCAAATAGTTTATCCTGACATTTAATTAATGTATATACAGAAGCATAACACGCTTCCTGGAAATAACTCCTACCAATAGTAAAACGGAAGACCACAAGAACTGGACGTACGAACTGAAGTGTTCATAAAATATGGTCAATAGTTTGGTATTAATAACACTATGCACCATCTCCCGTCTTCAAAAACCATATTTCACAGACACAATTAGGGTAGGGCTATTTGATTTCTAAGGGGGGTGGGGGTGTTCATGTGTCAAGGTCATTCTACAGAAGTGCAAACAGGGTTGAATACCTGCAACATAGAAATACAGCTCATATCTGCTTCAAAAAAATAACTCGGCCTCAATAAAACGTTTCGACCACAATATGGCCAATACAGAATATTCCGTGAGCAAAGCCATAATCTTGTAACCTTGTATCACTATTGTGTGATAAGGCAAGTGAGTGTGTCCTAATTCAGACCAGTCTGACGCAAAAACTGATCATTGTGATTGGAAAAATGCATTTTACTGTGTACTTTGACTTTCAATATTTTAAAAATGCTTTTGAGGTCAAAAGCGCCATGAAGTTCATGGGTATTGTTATGGTGCATGGCTAGTTGTGGTGTCGGCCAAGTCCACCACCTCACCAAAGACGTTGCCAATGAAGTATCGCCTGTCTCCCTTCCACCCAGTGTGCCTATAACAGACCAATGATCTGGCTCTTGAGGTTTCCACAGATGATAACAAATCCCGTGCGTTGGTTGACACAAATTCTTTTCCAAATCATCACCCTACCGCCATGATGCGGATATGTGTTTACTGAATCCACCCGGGCATATATCCTTCTGCTCTGCCACAATAAACTCAAACACAATTGGCCGGGCATGGATCTGCAAGAATTGTATTGTCCTTGCCTTGGTGTCTTCTATATTGATGTTCATGTGTCAAGGTCATTCTACAGAAGTGCAAACAGGGTTGAATACCTGCAACATAGACATACAGCTCATATCTGCTTCAAAAAAATAACTCAGCCTCAATAAAACGTCTGGACCCCAATATGGCCAATACAGAATATTTCGTGAGCAAAGCCATAATCTTGAAACCCTTATTTATCTTATCAAATCTTCTATTTCAAGAGGCCATAACAGTTGCTGACTTGATGGGAAATGACCATAAAGCATGGAAACTGACGAGCAAACGAAACGTTACCAATCAGCAACGTTTGTTTCTAAAAACAGAACAGGAGGATACTTGTTTGGCCAAAGACATGAATTAAGAACATCATTCTAAGTTACACCATGGAATCAAATTGGCCTAAAATGTACCCTATTGCAGTTTGAGATGCATCAGTTGTGAGGATGAAGGGTTTGTTGTGGTTGGGATATGCAAGGAAGGGGGCTTATCGAATGCCTGTTGGCAATTGTTGGACCATTTAAAAGACACTTCTTTTTTCAGATGGTTGTATAGGCGGGAGGCGATGCCAGAAAGATTGCTAAAAGTTTGTGCTACTAGGAGACCAAATCTAAGAGAAGACACACGTCATGGACATTTTTAGAGGGTGGGATCTGTGTAACTGAATCAATTTTTAAAATAGATCAACATGGATGTCATCTTAACTGAAGATATACCCTAAGTAGGTGACTTGTTTTGTCGCATATTTATGTTTGCTTTGTGTTTTGTTTTTGCCTGTTGAGTGAGTGAGTGAGTGAGTGAGTGAATGAGTGTGGTTTTACACCGCTTTTAGCAATATTCCAGCAATATCAGGACGGGGGAAAACCAGAAATGGGCTTCACACATTGTACCCATGTTGGGAATTGAATCCGCGTCTTCGGCGTAACAAGCGAACGCTTTTACCACTAGGTTACCCGACCGCCCCTTTTTGAAATACTGCCTTGAGGTGACTCAAATATTCAAAAAACGTTTTAGAGTGAGTGAGTGAGTGAGTGAGTTAATGTTTAAAGTCACATCGGCAATATTTCAACCATATCGTGACTAAATCAAGTTGGACATTAATCATTTATAAATAAATACATTTTAATCTGTCGACGAAGGACAGTAAAAACACTAGACTATCACAGATGTAGATTTAAAACTAGCAGATCATCATAAAAAGTGTAACAATTCAAAACAGTACACAATAAAAAAGGGCTATAGATCACCAATAACCAAAGGTAGGTCACCATACTAGGTACCATGGGGACTTACGATACTTCTGCTACCTACATGGTAACCCAGCAGGATTTACACCATCGCTCTGGCTACTGGTGATTGTCAGTGAGTTTTAGCCACATCAGTAAAAAACAACAAGAATTCTACGATTAAGAGCATGGAAAATGAAAAAATACTTTGAATGAAATGGGACTGACATACCTTCTCAGGGGGACAATTTTTTACGTTACTTCAACCCCCTTTAAAGGTACAGCCACTAACAATCACAGTTATATAATCATTTTACCAAATTAAAAGCACATACTTTATACAATACATATCAAAATTTATCAATCAATTCTATGTCTTTCAAAAAACCAAGAATTAAATGAGAATTAATATGATTAAAAAGATCCTTGATGGATGAAACTTTGAAATACTTATCCCTTGTGATGGAAAAATCAATACAGTCAAGCAGGACATGCTTGACCGTGATTCTTTCATCACAAGGGATACAGAACGGAGGATCTTAACCTTTTAATAAATATTCATTTGTATACCTTGAATGGCCAATTCGACATCGTCGTAAAATGACCTCTTCAAACCTGGACTGACAACCCAAGTAGGTGTAACCGATATTTGGCTTAATTTGATGTAATTTATTGATACCTACTTGGGTGTCCCACTTCTTTTGCATAAGATCTCTGATGTAACATCTGATCACAGGTTTGTAATCACTGTATGGAATTAGAAGTGGTGTCACAGATTTGTTGAGCGCTGCTTTAGCTGCAGCATCAGCCATTGTGTTGCCTTTTATGCCCACATGACTAGGCAACAAACAAAAGACGATGTCGTATTGGCCAGTTGAAAGATCATTATAAAGTTCTAAAATGTTTAAAATAATTGGATGATTAGAAGAGACGTTTTTCAGTGCCTGAAGGCAAGATAGAGAATCAGAAAAGATTATAAATTGTTTACATGCAGACTGTTTCTGAATGTATAACAAGGCTGTAAGGATGGCATTGGCCTCAGCAGTGAAAATAGAGCTATTGTCTGGTATTCGAGATGATAAATGTTTTGATCCAACGGCAACGGCACTTGCTACTTTGCCACCGTCCTTGGATCCATCAGTAGAGATTGAACGGTGTGTATCGTATTTAGATCTTAATTGTAAATATTCCGTGAGGAAGAAGGACTCCTACTATTGCTCTGGGACGATGGGGTTACATCCATGTCCAGAGCACCAAAGGAGTTTTGGAGAAGAACCTCTGAAGACGAGGATTTTATGGTAGTCTGTTTTCTGTTTATTTTTTTCTTTCTTTTCTTGTTAGAGTAGTAACGGCAGATTTGGTAGTAGCTGGTTCTGCAGCCTCTGGCTCTTTAGGACCAGACTCAACATCAGATTCATCAGTCAACGGTTCAGATGAGCTTATTGTTTGAGTCGAAGAACTATTGGAGGTTATGACAGAAGATATCCTAACAGGTTGATCTGACGTAATCCATGTCAAATCAGTCTGGATAGAAATTGATACTGTGGGAGGAGTTGAAGTAGAGATAGCTGTAGCAGCAGAATAGGTTCTGGTCAGTGGAGTTGGAGGAGATTGATTTTCAATAAGTTTCTTAGCTTCGTAAAACGAGATATTGTTCTCATGTTTGAGTTTCAGGATTTTTGATTGCTTTTGCCATTCAGGACATAATCTTGATGAAGCCCGATGTTGACCTTTGCAGTTTACGCATTTTATGTCAGCTGTACAGTCGGTGTTGTCGTGGCCGTCACCACAGCGTTGACAGACGACAGAGTGAACACAAGATTTTGATCCGTGTCCAAACTTTTGGCACTTGAAACCTCGGAGTGGATTGGGGACATACACCTCCACTCCGATGTTAAGATAACCAGCTTTAATAGATGTAGGTAGGGTGGACAGTGCAAAAGTTAGCATATAGGTGTTAGACGGGATGGTGCCACCGTATCTAGATTTCATTGTAAAGCGCTTAACTGCAGTTACCCCTTGACTTGTCAATTCATCTGTAATGTCTTGCTCCGACATGTCCGACAGGCAACGAGCTCTGTCTCGAACAATGCCTCGGCAAGAATTCAAGGTTTTGTGCACGGAGACAGCAACCTCAATATTAGCAAACGTAGTTAAAGATATCAGATTCAGAGATTGCTGTCTACGTGAACACTCAACAAGTAGAGCGCCACTATGAAGCCGTGTCACATTTTTAACCTCTCCACATATTCCTGAAACAGCTTTTGAAATAGCGAAAGGATTAAGCTTCAAGGGTTCTTTATCAGCTGCCTCGATCACAATAAATCGTGCCCAGGAGTCCAGTCCACGAGATAATTTATCATTTTGATCAGTGTCATCTAGAACCACATGTCTACGTTCCAAAAACGTTTTAGAAAATATTATGTTATCTACATATATTAGTATCTAAAGCCAATTCATTTCTTGATTACCTATGAATGATTTGAAATGCCATCCGCATGTCTACCTTTAACTTTTTGAAAGGTTCGCTTTGTTTTGCTGTAACTATTGAGCAACAGTTGTATAGCATTTTAGAAAACTTTGTAGAAAGGGGGCATTCTCTTGTCATACGGCGTTTTGGATAGTTATCACTCTGAAACTTTATGGATAGATCTTTATATGAAACAGGTGATGTGGTTTCCACCGAGCTCTTTTATTTCTAGTCCAGGTTGGTAAATCAGTGGAAGAAAATTGACTACAATAAACTACAGTTATAACGAACTCCAAGAGACCACTAATTTTAGTTTGTTATAAGCATATATACAGCATAACTACAGCAAATTTTAGGGACAAAAAAGACAATTCGTTTTATCCGCCAGTTCGTTATAAGCGTGTTCGTTATAAACGTAGTTGACTGTATTTGACCGTTATTGGACCGAATTCCCATGTTTTGATTTTGCCAACCCGAGCAGAATTTCTAAATTCCATTAGGTTCAGGAAATAGATCAGCAAGGAGTAGACAACAATGAGTGCCAATGGGGATGGCTACTTTGCCTTAATGTCATCTCCCTATTCTTCACATAGATGGTATCTATGCGAAACTCCAGCATTTCACATATTGTTTCGTCATTTAACTTCATATAAGTAAAGATTGGCTTGAATTTTTTACCATTTTTCCTGCACCTTTGAAAATGGACAGAAACGCAGAATTGCGGAAAATTCATGTAATTTGCTCTTTTTTTAAATCCATCAATTAACTAATTTTCATTATTTTAAGCTTACCTATGTAATTCTGCACTCGAATGATGCCAAACGTTTAACATGTGATTCAAACATACAAAATACGAATCATATAATAATAAAACAAAATTGGATTTTAATTATGTAATTAATTAAGTAATTTTGACTACATACAGTTGAAAAGTCTAAATATTTAGCAAGATATTTAATACAAATAGAGAAGAAATTGAGTTTGTGTTAATTCTTGCGAGAAAATATGGTAACGTTTTAACCGCAAAATGTGCAGCAGATGTTTGTAATTTTAGCTGAATAATTTTGAGAAATTTACCTCTGAATTCGTCTGGGACTGGATTAAGATGTAAGTATGACAAATTAACCACAGATCAAGGAAAGAAATTGTTCCTTAAGTTTGTTGTGTAGAAAAGAGGTGTACTGCAGAGTGGAAAAACAAATGTTTGATAGAACTGAATATGGTTCTTTACCTAAATATTCAAGCATATCAATGTTGACGAAAAGTTGATGTCTCTGTTGACATTGGGGGTACGGATGGGCCAGTCGTCCAAGGCGCCGCGATTCGCTGTGCATAGTTGCGTCCATTGGCTACGCCAGAAACCTATGATTGTAGGTTCGAATCCCGGTTCGCCCCGATTATGTTTCTAGGTTTGTCTGCACCATACCCGTGGGTTTCACCGAAGTGGTAAACGTCTGAGACCTGCATCACTTCGGGTTTTCCTCCCACATTAAGCTGACACGCCGTAATATAGCTGGAATACTGTTAAAAGCGGCGTTAAACCAAACTCACTCACTCACTGTTGACATTGTACACTTTTTTCTACATATGCACGTGAGCTACAGTGCCGTAGCACTATTTTTACATGCTTCTTTCATCACAATGAAATCATTTCGTTCTTCACCGCATAAAATGTCTGAATAAGTCAACATTACAATTTCAACATGAAACAAGATCCCAAAGTATGTTTTAAAATATTATAAGGATTCTTTTCTTCTTAATTCAGGAATGCGATTCTTTTCACATGTTTGTGTGAAGGAACAAGCCTGTTTGGTGGCCTTGTTATCTTCTCCATCCTCGGGTTCATGGCCCACGAGGCCCACGTGCCAATAACGGATGTTGTTTCATCAGGTTTTTATGTCTCACACATGCCTAGAACAATTTAAATCGTATACTAGTATTTGTAACGTTTCAATCAAGCCTAAAACAAATCTAAATACTTATTTATCAATTTCACAACCCCGTTTTACCTACGGTATCCATATTGTGTCATACTGCAGACAAGATTTTAACCTGACAATCCTATATTTCGACAATACCCTGTTTCAGATAACAAGTATCTACCCTTTACATTCCGGGGTAGAAAAGGTCTTCAGCAGCCCATGCTTGCCGTAAAAGGCGACTATGCTTGTCGTAAAAGGCGACTGACGGGATGGGGTAGTCAGACTCGCTGACTTGGTTGATGCATGTCATCGATCCCAAATGATCCAGTCTGGTCCAGACTCGATTATTTAGACCGCCGTCATATAGCTTGAATATTGCTGAGTGCGGCGTTAAACAACAAACCAACCAACTACCCTTTACAGATGACAGGATACAATACCAGCAAAACACTAGTGAATGACGTTTACTGTCTGGAATCCTCCTTCATTGGGCTTGTGATGACCACTGAGGTCAGTATAGGTATTTTTTCAGCATAACATTATACATGTATTCAAAATGTCATAAACCTTTGTTTAACATAACCTCATACATGTGGTCAGAATATCACCAGTCCTTTTTTCAACATATAATCAACAGATAAATGTTCAACATATCACCAGCCATATGTTTAACATGTCTCCGGATATTTTTCAACATACAGTCAGACTTTTGATCATCATATCATCTGATTTTTGTTGAACAAATACCTATTAGTAAGTATAGGTTCAATATATTCCTAGACATATGTTTAATTCGGGTCTTTCTTGTAACGACGAAATGCTTCTTTGTCCAAAATAGATCAAATCATCATCAGAAAAGGAGCCAGCCCCATCACAACCATTCTCTGAATCCCTCAAATCTTGCCCACCAGACGCTTGTATCATGAACCATTTTGACTTCACCATTTCAGATTACAGTTGACCTCACCAGTACCTCTCCTTTTACGTCTTTGACTACACATCTTCTCTAATGCCAAACAAAATAGCAAGCGTGTGACATAAGTTATAAGCACTCTGTTTTAATGACACCAATTTGGGAAACACGTATCTAATGCAATACTTTAGATAAGGTGGTTAGGTCAGTACAAAAACCGGTAGAACTACATTACCGACGATCCTTCCTGTGACCTTGTCCTTGAAAGCCGTTCAACACGTTACAATACAATACCACTGTCTAAGGGTGATGTACACCAAATTTCATCCTATTACAGCGTATACTTCTTCCGTTTACGTACGCGAACAAAGTATGCTGTTTTAACTTCATGTTATTGATAATTATTTTGACTTTTGATAAATGATCATTCCAAGATTGCTGTCACTTGTTATACATATGTATTCAAATGATATAACGAAAACATACATAAGACTTAAAAAAGAAAAACGCATTTACTGAAAACTCAAAAATACATTTACTTTACGAATGATCTTCACTGTGACCTTGTGGTTCAACACCAAAGATGATATAGAATAAAATAGAATATGCTACTCATTGAAATAAGGTCACCTACATCTGATTTCATAAGATAGAATGCCATCACTTGTCCTTCAGGATGCGTCCTTCACCCTTGACATGACCAGTCAATGTGTCACCTTCCCATGACTAGGATTTGGCTGTCTGTAAATAATCGAGTCGGGACCAGACAATCCAGTTATTAATATCATGAGCATCCATCCACGCAATTGGGATCAATGACATGCATCAACCAAGTCAGCGAGCCCGACCACCCGATCCCGTTAGTCGCCTTTTACGATAAGCATAGTCACCTTTTACGGCAAGCATGGGTTGATGAAGACCTATTCTACCCCGGAATCTTCAGGGGTCCCATGACTAGGAAGGGGAAATGCATGATGCCGTATCCCCGAAATGCCCACGCTCTTTGTAAACTGTTGGTCACATTTGTACTAAACCTTAATGTATCACCATTTACATGGGCAACATAACAGCCTTTCGTAACAATTTCCCCCTATGCTTTTTCAGGGTGGAGTGTACGTGTTCCAGTTGCTGGACTGGTACCTTGTCGCCATTTTTCTCATTTTCACAGGTTTGGTGGAGTGTGTCACAGTTGCATGGATCTATGGTATGAATTGAATAATGCTTTCAAATAGTTCAATGTAGCAGTGATTGAATCTTTTCCTCATTAAGCTCATGTTTTTATTGTAAACAATACATCCAACAAAACACCTTGACACTTGAAAAGATCACAAATGGTAATCTAATCTCGTGTATGTAATTTGATAATGTTAATAATATCGAATTGGATAACAATTGGACTGGACGTGAAGGGCGGAAGGGCACGGGAATACTGTAGGCATAATCGTGCCAGCTGAGGGTTGGGTCCAGACATGATAAGGTGCAGAAGAGAGTCCAAACCCGCCTACAGTATTCCAAACATGATCGAATGGTCAAACAATCTCATTGAAATCAGACCTCAGTTCTCGCTACCGCTTAACAATTATCTGAGGACATCCCATTAGGGGTCACGTCAGAACGACCTTTCACCCGACCAATCAGAGCATCGCCTACCAGATTATGAAAGTGACAGTCGGAATGTGATTTCTAGTCATGCAACCACGAAAACTTTAACACAGGGTATTCCGAACGATAGTTACGGGTTTAACGACTGAATCCATACAATCTATTAGCCATTCCAGAATATGCTTTTGTTCAGGTTTCAAATTTGTAATGGAGAATTTGTCAAAATATGTTTCGAAGCGAAGTCACCAATTTGAAATTAGTGCCGTAAAGCTGGAGAAAGCTGCCTTCTGATTGGTCATTCCATTGGTCGGTCAAAGTTAGCGCAATGTCGATCTGACGTGACCCGTAATTGGATGTCCTCAGATCTTTGTTCAGCGGTAGCCAGAACTAAGATCTGATTCTAATGAGATTGCTATGAGGTAAGATTCTGTTGTGTAAAGCTGCTTGTTGTATTTCAGAGAGTCAAGAAGTCTCTTGCATCAGATGCATTTTGGTGTCCAGCTGAGATATCCTACTATGCACTAGGACCAGGTCCGTGACCCAAGGTGATATCATTTTCAATATGTTTGTACCTTTTTTATATCTGTATCTAAAAATCAGCTTGCTCATGTTCAAATATTAGAAATATGCCACTTAACACTTCAAAAGTTGACATTTTGGACCCATAAGCTTTACATCTACATGTACATGTAGTTGTGTCATTATTCCCAAACATGCACATGCTGACGTCGACATGATCAGAAAATGTCAAATTCATATTAATATCAATATATCAACATATCTGATAACTCTAAAGCTGAAAAATGTGATTTACACTTAAGGTTACACACAACCAAATGTTTTCCCATAGACTTCTATAGTAACGTTATATATTTATTTTTTAAATAACTAAGCATTCAACAGCTATTACCTGTACGTGTGTGCACAGTTTGGCCTTAGAACAGCAATAAAAACATAAAAAATGACAAGCTTAGCCAGCTCCTTTTCCGAGTACAGGAAGCTAAACACACCACCCCCAGTTTCGCACCAAATATCACCTCCTTGAAAATAGCTGTGGTCACATTCAGCATAAGTCATCATGTTGAAAAAGACAGTACTAAATATAGAAAAACTGGATGGATGTACATTTGAAAGACATAAAACTCTTGCACAATATCCTCCAATCACAGCCTGAAGAAAACCGCACTGTCCCAACTGGTTCTGATTTGGTGTAGTAGAACCTTAAGGGCCCAGCCTAGCATAGTAATAGTCCAAACTTCGTGCTCTGCATGCTTAGTGATTACGATGTATATCTATCCAGCAGCTCACATTTGACTTCAGTCCTCAGAGACAATTTAGATTTAGACTTATAATGTGACTGAGACATGTTCACACTCCTTAAATGATCTCTACATCATTCGTATGCATAGCTATATGTGTATTGTAACTGTTATATTCATATGCCCTTTATTGTATATAGAGATTACAACATTAATTTGTATCGTAATGATAGAGCGTCTCTCTCGCTGGGGAAATACAAAATTGTGACACAAGTTTGTAAAATCTGCTGGACAAACTAGATAATATATTTTCTCAATCACAATCTCTAAAACAATCCCATTTTATGGTGCACCCTACCGTGATACTGCTTGAATATAGCAAAGAGAGGCGTAAAATCATACTCACTTTTTAGCAGCAGCGAATAATGAAACTGATTTGACTAAAGTAGTGTTTTTCATGTTTATGTGTTAAAACACAGCCGCGTTGATTAGGCGCAGCAATTAGCTCTTCGGAGTTGAGTCTCTTAAGCGTGCCAGAAACCTATTACCGTAGGTTCAAACCCCATTCTGAGTAAAAAACAACATCGCTATATTACCGTTGACGACTGTTTATTGATAATCTAAAGCTGACAAAGCTTACGTTAACAATGCTGTAGTTGTGAATTAAATAATGCGCTTCGTTCATGTGTAAAATACATACATGTATGAACAATGTTGAGTCTTGAATCAAGTTTTAGACTTCTACGCAGTCTTTTTAGATAACACATTCCTATTGTCATCTGTTTCTTAGATAATGTTGCAGATTAATTCATTTATATTTTTCGTTGCTTTTGAATAACATTACACACTTCCATCAATTAGTATTATGTATCACTTGTTTAACGCCGCAATATTCTATCTATTTGTATGTCAATAACCGTGTTTGGACTAGACAATCCAGAGTGAGTGAGTGAGTATGGTTTTACGCTGTTTTTTGCAATACTCCAGAAATGGGCTTCACACGTTGTAACCATGTCGGAAATCGGCGTGACGAGCGAACGCTTTAACCTTTAGGCTAATCGACCGCCCCGGTAATCCAGAGATTAACTGGTAAAACTTTATATTTTTTATTTAAAATGTATTAATACAATCGCCAAATAATCAGTTGGGGACAAAAACGTTCTCGTTGCAGTGCAACCAGTGTACTGACCTAATTTACATATCTGTAAACATGCCTCATTATTAAACAATTACATGTCGTATTTGACAGTTTTTGCAAAACTGTTGTAAAGCAGAACAGCAACACAAATAACATTACGAACTTAAAGGTCACTGTTCATGTTGGTGCTCCAGTGGGTTTCCATTACTCCAGTGATGGAATGTCGGGCATTTCTATGGAAAGTGTACATGTCAGTATAATTAAGTTAAGGAAAAGACACCTCGCGGGTTTCGTTGAAAATGTAAACACTATCCGAGAGAGATGTTTACATTTTCAACCTTAACCGAGAAATGTATTTACTTGTTTATAAACTGTCGCAAACAAATTCGAAGTGACAAAGTATTTTATTCTAAAACGAAATCCATTGCTCCAATGGAAGGTGTTAAACCTAAAAGGGTTACAAGTCTCTTCTTACTACTTTTGAATAAAAACCGAAGAACGTCAATTGATAGATGCCTTCATTATTCATTGTAAAGATTGACTGCATTTGGTTTTTTTACATCTCTTTGTCTTAAATTCGTTATATCAATGCAGTTTTTAATTGAAATTAAGACTTTTTATTTAAAATGTCTTCTTTAGAGCATTTCTTAAGTCCAAAAGGTACCTAAGTCCACCTTTGGGAAATATGAATGCCAAACGAAAACAAATGGCATGTCTTGTGACAAAAGTACAATTTATTAAAATTTGCAGTTTGTCAAATTCATAAGTTAAGAAAATCAAAAGAATAATCTTGACAACTTGACGAAACAAAGCAAAGATGGTAGACCACATAAAGGCCTGAAAGGCATTTTGCACTGTATATTCCTGTCATTACAATCTCGTAATCAGAACTTATAACAACCTGTCTCGTGTAACAAAGTCTTCATCCCGAATACATCAACATACATAAACTTCAGAAAGCTGACAACGAACAGAACCTGAAAGAGATTGTGAACGGTATATATCCCATACATTACCATCAGACTTCTTCATCAGAATCAACTGCAACGCAGATCATGTAACATTGACAGGCACCACAGCTTTTTCAGCATGATAAAAGCGAGCATGATTATTTGTAAGGTTCTTGTCAGCAGGATCGTTGAGATTTTTCAACTTAGCAGCGTTCAGTGGAACAGGACCTCCTGAAGGTCTTTGGTCAGATTGATCACTCCTGTGTTTCCTTTGGATGAATTCACTATGGCTCCATTAAATTGAATTATTATACCCCCGTTTACGAAGTAAATCAGGGGTATATAGCGTTCCGTCTGCCCGTTCTTCCGTCCGTCCTTCCGTCCGAGCTTTTGTACGGCCCATAACTTTTTAACCATGCACCCTAGCTTCACCAAACTTGCTACACACATTTACGACAATGAGTACGTGTGTCTTTTGCTAGTTTGAAGATTATGAACTTTTTAATTTTTGGCGTTTCCATGGAAACATTAAGAAACTTAAACTTTTAGGGTGGGTGTTTTGTACGGCTTATATCTTTTTAACTATGCACCCTAGCTTCACCAAACTTTCTACACACATTAACCACAATAAGTACTTGTGCCTTTTGCTAGTTTGAAGATTGTGAATTTTTTAATTTTTGCCGTTTCCATGGAATCCTGGTGAAATATAAATTTTGGGTAGAGCTTTTGTACGATCCATGTTTACAATATGCTTCAGCAAACTTGCTACATTAACCACTATGATTGTTTTTTATCTTTTATAAGATTCTGAAAGTTTTCTCTTTTGCTGTTTTCATGGAAACATGATGGAATTTAGAAATTTTGATGGCTAGTTTTGTATAGCTCATGGGGTTACAAAGGAAAGGGCAGTTCCTCTGACTTAAAGCAACAGGTATATTTCATTAATTAACAAAACTATTTACTATTTGTTGTTGACCAGCGGGGATAACGGGGGTATGTGAGCTTTGCTCACATCTTTCTTGTTTTCTCTTCAAGATCACATCCTTGTGGGGGGTCTCTAGAAAAGTGTCCAAGGCAAAGTTCTCATGCTTCTTACGATAGCTTATCCACTTCAAGGCTGAAATTGGAACTTTCTGTTTAATGTAGTCAAGAAACAATTTTCTGTGAGAACCTAACAATCCAAACAGCGGGACATTCTGAACATCAACCACTTTATAACAGCCAAGACACAATGCATTGGCATTCTTGACGATCAATGGTCTGTACTCCCTCCTTTCCTCTATTGATTATGTTGGAAATCTTTTCGTAGCCCGGAGTGACCCTTTTCAGGAGACATGTGGTCAACTGAGATAAATATGTTTAATAAACAATTACACAAAACCAATTGTTATTTTGACCAACATGTCCCTCGCTGTACAATATGAAGTTTTTTGCACCATAAGAGTGATATTCAAGGTAATTTAGAAGGCAACATAAGTACCTCATCAACACCTCTACTAGATCTGTTTACAGGTCGCGGATAGATCGGTGCGAGTATGTTGATACAATCATGAAATCCAAAACTGTAGACCCACCGTTGTCGTTGTCGTTGAACAATGCACACATCTTAGTATGTTTAGTGCAAGATCTAGATACAGGATAGGTATGAGACTCAATGTGGGATTTTATCTTCTGAATAGTTTCCCCAGATGTAACTTTCCTGTTCTTGTGTCTCCCTCCTGTGTCTTGATGGAGCACTGTTTCCAAAATCGACTGCGGTTTGGGATTCACATAAATACCTATTTGAATACATGTATGCCAGTGGTTCCTTCCTTGTGAGTGAGTGAGTGAGTTAGGGTTTAAAGCCACTTTTAACAGTATTCCAGTTATATCGCGGCGTGTCAGCTTAATGTGGGAGGAAAACCCGAAGTGATGCAGGTCTAAGACGTTTACCACTTCCGTGAAACGCACGAGCACGGGTATGGTGCTGACAAACCTAGAAACAAAATTGGGGCGAACCGGGATTCGAACCCACAATCATAGGTTTCTGGCGTGCCAAAGGGACGCAACTCTGCACAGCGAATCGCGGCGCCTTAGACGACTGGGCCACCCGTGCCCCCTTCCTTGTGGACGTAGTAAGTATGGTATAATCGGAATGGTCCGATTGCAAAGCCATAAAGCCTCGCCATTATATTTCTGTAGAAATTTAATCTTCCTGTCATTATAGCACAATGCCATCTACAACAAATCGCGATTATAGCTGTGGTGTGTTTTCCTTTGCTAAAGTTGAAATTTTCGAATGAAAAAAGCCGAATCGCTTAGATAGCCGACCATGCATTTCTAATATACATTTGGCGATCAAAGTTCATTGAGGGTTCACCGGGCGCGATTATCTATGGGAATGTCGTCAGAAGTATTGTTTCGCTGTAAAATATCTGACTTTAATGTACATGTGCGCCCTCAGCCGTGATATTGCTAGAATTTTGCTATACTCACTCACTCAAAATATGATCGGGATGTTGAGCCAAGCTGTGACCACTGAATCGCGAAATAGCGAAACTATTATTAGAAGATTATTGAAAACGGTTTGCCTAGGACATCGTCATGTGCGGTTCATTACGTTGTTATTGGAAGGTGTATTTTCTGGCATTGTGTGCAGCAACCGTGACATTAAGCGCCAGCAACGCCTCGATAAACATACAACACTTTGAGAATGGGAACAAGGGGTGCATACCCTATTGGCCTATGTGTCAGTTGGCCTATACCAAAAGTGAAGGTGATTCCCATATGGTCTGCTCAACACTTTTTCAATAATGTAACCGTCTACTATGATTTGTTCTCATCTACTAGTACATGAATGCAACATTGATGGCATTTCAATTACTCAACTTTTCAGGAAATGGATAACGTACATGTATTTTATTAATTTTAACGTCTTGACTAATTTATTTCTTTTCAGTGTCAAGTTACTAATCTTTAGGAGTGAGTGAGTATGGTTTTACGCCGCTTTTAGCAATATTCCAGCAATATCACGGCGGGGGACACCAGAAATTGGCTCCACACATTGTACCCATGTCGTGAATCGAACCCAGGTCTTCGTCGTGACGAGCGAACGCTTTAACCACTAGGCTACCCGCCCGTCCCTCATCTTTAGGAAATCTAGATTATTCAATTAATGATATCTTCATCAATCAACTTTTACAGGAAATGGATACACTGGTTTCTTCCGGATTGTCTTGGCATTGATTTATGCTTTGCTATGTATACTAAGTGAGTGAGTGAGTTGTGTTTAACGCCGCTTTTAACAGTATTCCAGTTACATCACGGCGTGTCAGCTTAATGTGGGAGGAAAGCCCGAAGTGATGCAGGTCTCAGACGTTTACCACTTCGGTGAAACCCACGAGCACGGGTATGGTGCTGACAAACCTAGAAACATAATCGGGCGAACCGGGATTCATAGGTTTCTGGCGTGCCCAAGGGACGCTCAGCGAATCGCGGCGCCTTGGACGATTGGGCCAACTGCCCCCTATGTATACTAAGAGAGGCTAAGCATCACTGGTTTTATGTCTGTGATTGATTTGCATTACACGTAATTTCATGTTGGGTGCCCCCTATGTATACTGAGAGAGACTAAACATCACTGGTTTTATGTCTGTGATTGATTTGCATTACAAGTAATTTCATGTTGGGTGCCCACTATGTATACTAAGAGAGACTAAGCATCACTGGTTTTATGTCTGTGATTGATTTGCATTACAAGTAATTTCATGTTGGGTGCCCACTATGTATACTAAGAGAGACTAAGCATCACTGGTTTTATGTCTGTGATTGATTTGCATTACACGTAATTTCATGTTGGGTGCCCCTATGTATACTAAGAGAGACTAAGCATCACTGGTTTTATGTCTGTGATTGATTTGCATTACACGTTATTTCATGTTTGGGGATTAATCGTCACTGGTTTCATATCTTGGATGAAAAACAACAAAGACGTCAAATAAGTAAATGTAATTAAAAAACAATATTTTTGGTTAATGTTCATTGTATTGGTATATGTATTGGTGAAACGTTTGTTTGTTGTGTTTGTTTGTTATTTTGTGTGATTGTTGTTTAACGACGCACTCAACAATATTCCCGCTATATGACGGCGGGATGTAATCGAACGTGGGTCAGACAATCAAACAAGTCATCGATCCTGAACACCCGATCACTTTAGTCGCCTCTTACGACACATTGGTTGCTGAAGACCAATTCTAACCCGTAATATTCACTGGGCTCGATCGTTGCGCCACCAGCGACCAACCTATTTGACATTTACCATAATATTATCTGTTTACGATGCTCACCTTTCAAGCGCTGGGACGGAGTTTGGCCTGTACGTAACCGGGGATGGGGGGTGTTACTCTATTTAAAGGTCACTACCACATCATACTTTTGGGAATAGGGGTTTGTTTAAAATGATCCCCTCTTATCTGTCTGTACCAAAAGCTTCCTGCTCTCAGTCCCTGCAGTTCTCCAACCATCCGTGCCAAGCCTCTGTCCCCACAATATTATTAACTGCTATTACTGTTTACGTCTGTGCGAAGGGAAGGTCCCCACTGTCCAGCTATATTGTGCCTAGCATGTCATGAGTATCCTTGTTGTGGCTTCGCGAACACCTGGTATCATCACTATTTGGTATCATCACTAATAGTGATTCATAAACATATGCTCATGATATAGTCGGAATTGTACAATCGACTCTGCTTTAGGCAGAAATTTCTATTGGATATGGAAGGAGTTTTGTAGCTTTATTTAAACATTTTGAACAATGGAGCAAACAATGTAAACAGTAACTATGTATTCACTTTTATGTTATCATAATCTATCATTTAATCCTATTTTGAGGATACCATAAATATAAATTTAGAATGAATATCACAAAATAATTGGCAAATGCTGATAATTTCCTCTACACCCGCTGAAAGCTCTGATTTTGGCTAGGGTACATTTCTGTATATTGAAATGTACCTGAGTTACATATCTGTAGTACCCCTGACCATAACGACCCCTTCAGCTCTTCTCCCCCATGCGGTGATCCTACATGAAGTATTCTTCACGACCACTGTAGATCATGAAACAAACTGCTTTTGAAAGAGATATCTTATGATTATGAAAGGATTTTGTTCGCTTTTATTTAGCAAGTGTCACATCAGTCTGTTTAGATAGAGTAAATGTATGTTATGATTTATAACGTCTTGACTAGTTTCCTTTTTTTCACTGTTGAGTTACTTATCTGAAGGAAATCTAGATTATTTCAAATGGGGTGATCTTTGCATGTAACAGTGGTTAATTGTGCCATTGTCAAACTCGGCAATTTATAACTTAATATTATGGCATGTAATCCTTAATCTATTATCCCCTGCGTCATGTCGTTACACACATTCACATGTCCCGCATCCACATGGCAACGTCACAGTCTCTTTGTTGTCCAAGACTATGCACATTCTTAGTAATCCAAGATGGCGTCGCACACTGTACAAATGTTTGCCTTTGACTGGAATCGAAACGATGCCTAAAGAATAATATTTTAGACTAGATCCACCTTTCAAAAGCTTCATATCCTTTATAATAATTTGACCCGTGAAAATCCGGATAGGTGAGGTGAGGTGAAATTGGGTTTAACGTCGCGTCCAAGATTATTGTACTTATATAGCGACGTGCATGTACGTGTGTGTGTGGCTGCTTGTACTAGTCCGGACTGATGCCGATTTATAGTGCTAGCTCACTGAGATACCATGCCGCAGTTTAACATGAATGCCCCACTCAGACACAGTATAGTGACTCCGAGACGACCAGTCCTCGTTTTATCCCCTTAACGCCGAGCGCCAGCCTGTAACAACAGGTACCATCTTTTAACGTATTTTGGTATGACGCGGCCGGGGATCGAACCCCGAACCTTCCGCTCTCCGGGCGGACGCTCTACCTCCAGACCACGGAGGCGGTCCGACAATCCGGATAGAGAATAGGTCTTGAGCAACCCATGATGGCCGTAAGAGGCCATTATGCTTGTCAGAAGAGGCGACTAACAGGATCTGCGGTCAGGCTCGCTGACATGGTTGATGCATGCCATCGTATTCCAATTGCGTAGATAGATACTCATGATATCAAATCACTGGATTGTCTGGTTCAGTCTAATTATTTTGTTTGTTGTTTAACGCAGCAAAATGCCAAACAAATATTTTCAATATCAAAATTAAACCCTTTGTGATCATGAACACTAAAACATGAACCCATTATACTGATGAAATTAAATGTGTGAACTTGGCTGGGATGGGGCTGCTTTGATCCCCCGCGACGCCATTTTGGATGCTGTGAGAGCGATTACTCGCCTTCCGTTCAGAAGGAGTTATATTGCCTCGCTGTACCCTCGCGCGATCGCCCTTCCCTCCTGCACACGCCTCTGTATTCAAATCACGGCCTCGCCCTTATGCTGCAAGTCTGAAATAACCAGTCTCGATTATCAGAATCCATCGGGCGTAAAAGACAAAAAAGCGACAGAAAGTACATGAATGGATCACTGACAATCTGTCATGACACCAGGTGTTCGCTAAAAGGATAAGCATGTAGTACCCACCATTCACACATTTGCAAAAAGAGTATGTGTTTTCTTCCCAACACCTCACAACGTCCAGTGCATTTCTATTTTTGTTGCTGGACAAAGGTATCGCGGTGAATGGGGCTATTGTATTTTTCTCAATAGAATGAAGATATAATAGCTGGGTAATCGAGGACCCTTGACCCGTGAAAATCCAGGGTATAATAGTTCTTCAGCAACCCATGCTTGTCGTAAAAGGCGACTATGCTTGTCGTAAGAGGCGACTAACGGGATCGGGTGGTCAGGCTCGCTGACTTGGCTGATGCATGTCATCGATCCCAATTGCGTGGATCGATGCTCCTGATACTAATCACTGGATTGTCTGGTCCAGACTCGATTATTTACAGACCGCCGCCATATTGCTGTAATATTGCTGAGTGTAGCGTTAAACAACAAACCAACCCTCACAAATATTATGTCTGAGTCGATCCTTTAATGTACAGTACAACTCTACTTTCGCTTCACAGCTGTTCACGGTCGTCCCAGCTGGTAGAATCATATCACCAGGAAGGCCTGCGATAGATATGATAAGTGAGTAATATATTGTGCTGTGAATATCAAGATCAATAAATGCAATTTAGCGCACTGTTGAATTTTGCGTAAAACCTAGAGATGTGGTAAGCGCGGTTATATTGGTTGTTATAACATTTCAAATTGCGGACAATATAGGTTTCAGTCAGACAATATGAAGTTTAAACATCATATCAGAGTGAACATGACAAATTACCATAGCAAGTGAACGATCAATCCAGCAGCTGCTGTTGTATACAATTAATTTGGAAATTGTTTTCATTACTTCCTAGAATATATAGAAACCAAATAAACAAAACATAAATGGAGCATTGAAAAATAACAAATCTCTTCCATAATCAAAACAGAACTTTGCTTAAAGAGTTCATTGTACGATGCTGACAATATGATGATCATTATGATGTGTTCGGGACTTTCCAACCATGATGCAACTAGCTGTTTGTAAGGTTGATGTCACACAGCAATGCAGACGTTTCTATTTCTGCTGTATCATTAAAACTGTCAAAAAATATTTCACGAGCAAATGCATAAACTGTATTTAAAATGTTCATGCATGTCAATGTCTGTGAGAGGCCATCTAATACCCCGCCGTTCACATTCACAACATTTACTAACGTTAGTAATTTACACATGTGTAACTATACCTACGTGTGTATATGTAAATTTACTATGCATTCCCATGAAAAGCATCTTATTCCCCGTTCACATGCACAACATTTACTACTCTAAGTAAATTTACACATGTGTAACTATACATACGTGTGTATATGTAAATTTACTATGCGTTCTTAAGAAAAGGAAAAATACGACATCGAAATAAGAATGCAATAACGTGTTTGTTCAGCACTAACATTCTGTCAAAGAAATATGACATATCTTCTTACAACCCTAAACTGACATTAACAGTACATGTTCTCGACGGGATTTTACATGCATACATGCAAAACATGTAACATGCAAATTCGAAAAGGGAGTACTTTGCTTTAACTATAGTTTCCATTGCTTGTTGTGATTTTCTATTTTTTTTCTATTTTGAATAAAATTTATTCATCCATGTATAAAGAATACCAACGTTATTATTATGTTTTGTTTAATATGAGTGAGTGAATTGGGTTTTACGCCGCTTTGAAAGGTATTTCAGTTATATCATTGCGTGTCAGTTTATGTGATAGGCGAGCCCTTAGTGGGGCAGGTCTCAGACATTTACCTCATTAGTAAAGGCAACGAGTACTGCTATGGTGCTGACAAACCTAGAAACATAATCGAGGCGAACCGGGATTCGAACCCACAATCATAGGTTTCTGTCGAGCCTAAGGGACGCAACTCTGCACAGTAGCTCAGACGACTGGGTCACATGTGCCACTTTTGTTTATTATAAATAATACGGGGCAATAGCAATGGGTGACCCCATACTTGGTCAGATTTTCGGTTTTATCCAATTTATCTTGACAAATACATGTACATGGAGTCAGTGCTTACTGTTGTACCCCATGCAAATAACCGGATTTGTTGTGTAAGAAAACACATCATGAATATTATTTCTCAAGGTTTGGAGCGAGGATAAATCAACTTATTGTTCCCATCTCTATATTGTGTTATTGACTGGGGTTCTGTCTACCACACGAGTGGATAGGCTAGGGCCGATTTCTCGTAAGCTGCGACTGGTCAATAGTATCGATTGAAAACCGATAAAGATTAATTATACAGTAAATTTGCTATCTCAATAATTAACATTGTCAGAGATGTTTGTTATTATTTTTATCCAACCCGTGCAGATCCGTTGTAGAATAGGCTGTAAAGGTTACTGTGCTTTAGGCGACTAACGAGATCGGGTGGTTCATGCATGTCATCGTATTCCAATTGCGTGGATCGATGTTCATGATATTAATCACTGGATTATCTGGTCCAGACTCGATTATTTACAGACCGCCGTCATATAGCTGGATTATTGCTGAGTGCGGCGTAAAACAACAAACAATACAAATTTTATAGTATCCATGTATATTTACATCGAGAAATGAAGGATGCCAGGCATGCGCACCTAAAAATGGCTATGCTTATGCCTTGGGGCTTAAACAGCTGAAGCCTGTTGTGCGGTCTAACAGGGGACGGTTTAATTGTAGTCCTCGATGTATACCTGGTGTCATGTCCAGAAGAGCTATTAACAAATAATTGATTTCTCCCCCTCCGTTTCCCCACCCTAGGGAACTCGTGCAGTTAATGATTTAATGACTATTGATCACTACTGGACGTGGCTAGACAGGTGGTGACAGGTATCGACGAATGGTCTGGTCATCACTGTTCCCCAGTGGTACATATAGCGCAGGTAATCCATGCAATGATTAGTTTTGTGGGAGACAAGCTTAAGACATCACAGTAAAATGTTAATTAACATAAATAATCAATTAGCAATATCTTGAGTTGTTTTGCTGAATAGAACCGTTATAACAGATGAGATCGATATATTCATTTGCGCTGTAACATTGTACTGTTTGTTTATGTGTATCTTTGTTTGTCGTCAAACGCCGCACTCCTTTTTCCAGCTTGATCAACAAACCAGTGATTGACGTGATAAGCAACGTCACATGCTGTATGTGTCCTGGGGGGTCTATTCGTACCCAGAACACCAGCATGGGTAATATTCCTCTGGGACTGAGAACAAGAGATTGGAAAAATAGGTTAGATAACACAACTTGTATAGTGGTTGTAGACACATCTTATTCAAAAATTTTGATACACAAAAAGCTCCTATTCTCTCCTATGGTTCGGAAATATCGGGTTTTGTAGAGGCTAAAGACATTGAATCCATACATTTATACGCATGCAAAAGATTTCTTGGTGTTAGACATAGTACTTCTAACGTAATGGTTTATGCTGAATGTGGTCGCATGCCCTTGTATATATATCACTACTTAAAAATCATAAGATACTGGTTAAATTATCTCTTTCGATGTGAAGTTCGTCTTCAACAAAGATTATTGTATACACCAAACATCACTACTGGTATAAAATACCCGCACTAAATAATAGCGTAAAACGCCTTCCATAAAACACGCCCAGGTATAAGAATGTTCTGGAAACAGATCACCTGATGAAAGAGTAAGTAAAACTAAATTGACCTCAAATAAATTTTCTTCCTTATGTGTATCACTTCTAAATGCCTTTCAAATACTTCTATCTACATATCAATGTATAGATATAGCTCCTGTTCTGCCGTTGGTGGTTTATTGAAATATAAATTAATCTTAATAGCACAGAAAATCCTGACACGAATGCTAGGCAGAAAAATACTTTGCAGGTCGGATATAATATATTCAGAGTCATGGTCCATGACCCTTCACGATTCTTTGTCCAAGTATGACAGGCGGTAGCTTTACAAAGGGCCCCACTGTTTGTGTGTCTGTCAGTTCACAATATAGAAACATTATCACTAATCCATAATTTGCATAAGAAAAATCAACATGTTAACGTGTTTCTACCTGCTGTTCGGTAAATAGCTACGCACAAGCATATTCTCAATGGAGAACATCTATGTTTTCTTTGAGTGTTGTTATTAAGGTGTGGAACCATATAAACCATGGTTACATACATACATACATACATACATACATACATACATACATACATACATACATACATACATACATACATACATACATACATACATACACATTCACACACATACATTCACACACAGAGACATACATTCACACACAGAGACATACATACACATACACACACAGACAGACATACGCACACACACACAAACAAACACACACACACAAACACACGCACGCACACACACACACACGCACGTACATATACACACACAAACAAACAAACAAACAAACACACACACACACACGCACGCGCACACACACACACACACACACACACACACACACACACACACACACACACACACACACACACACACACACACGCACGCACACACGCACACACACACGCACGCACGTACATACATACATTCATGATACTGAGTGATGACCCATAAACCCATGCAGTACTGAGAGGGTTGTACCGTGTGAATGAATGTTGCAATCACGATCAGTAGCGATCGGGTTGTTTCGGGATGCGATCGGGTTTTTTCAACATTTTTTTATTGCCGCTTGCTGATGCGAATAGTGTTCTACACATTTATCACAGTCGTTTTTCTGTGTAGCAATGTAGCAATGCAAAACCATGTGGGTTTGCAAGACACATCAGCTCTGTCAGTCTATTGTTGGAACGACGTCATATGAAATACAAGCGACAACATCAATTCCATAGTCATAATAAATATGGAATTGTGTCTCAAAAGTTGTGAAATCATCTGTGACCGATTCATTCCGACAATAATGTGACGACGATATCGATGGAACTAGCCAATAACCATGAAAAAATAATGATAATCCTCGGTTAGAAATACGGAAAACGCTTTCACCGACATCCGTAACACCTGTTGGTATTGCCTTGACCTGCCACACTACCGCTTCAGTATTACGCTCGGAGCATCTCAATAGAGTCTGTCCTACCCGCTCAATCCAACAATGTGACTAATAGCAACTAACATATATTGTCATGGAATAAAGTTTATCTTATTTCCCCCCATAGTTGCCTCAGTACTTTAAAGCCCTTCGAATCCATTGCGAACAAACTCGCGCTATCCCTTCGAATCCATTGCGAACAAACTCGCGCTATCCGCTAACAGTGCATGGTTGAGTGAGTCACGACTCACCCGGGCCATATAAAGCCACCAGCCGAGCACACAGCCACGCGTCAACTGGGCTGCCGTTCACACAGAAATATATAGGACATTCTGAATAGAAGGTAAGTTAAATATATTGCATATTTTGTATTTTGTGATTCGATAAGTATCTGTTATGGCATGAGACTGACTGCACACAAATTTAAACCGATTTCCAACTGGATTTCACATTAAAAGTTAGTGTTTGGTTGTTGCCTGACGCCATACGGCAGTACTCCCGCATACGATAAAAACTAATCGAGTCTTGACCAAACAATCAAGACTAGACAGATTCATGTTCAACATGTGTTGTATATTTGGAAATACCATGGAACTTTCATTGACATCATCATCAGCAGCAGCAGCAGCAGCAGCAGCAGCACCGTCGCCATCGTTTAATTTCAATAAGACCACTCACTTACAGTTACAGATATATACACGATAAATATGTTGATTGGAGTTTTCATGTTAAAGATTTTCTGAATTAAACACATTTTGTTTGTTGTTTAACACCGCACTAAAACACATTTACGCTGGACGAGTTCGTTGAACTTGTGTATTACAGATATAGTTTTAAATAATCGTA
Source organism: Haliotis cracherodii (assembly GCF_022045235.1). Taxonomy (NCBI): domain Eukaryota; kingdom Metazoa; phylum Mollusca; class Gastropoda; order Lepetellida; family Haliotidae; genus Haliotis; species Haliotis cracherodii. The sequence continues at coordinate 10,035,659 of NW_027266268.1, forward strand.
ACGCTAACTTCGAAAGTAAAAATCAACACTGTGTCACACTCGTCTTTGCTTTGCAAGTTATGGTGAATATGAATCATCTGTGCCACAATCTGTAGTCATGGCAAGGTAGTTTATACATCAGATGTGATATCTTCAAACGATATATGCTCTAGATAAACCCATTTACGCATCGATTAGTTGTCCCCCGTATCCCATAGTGATGTCCACTTACACTAGCACAGCTTAACCAGTGTTGATTCCAACGAACCTGCTATGACCTTCACTAATGTATCTTGTGTTGATGGGTATTGCATGCAAATCGACACCGCGTCAAAATGGCACAGCCGAAAACAGCTACCCGTCAAACGACACCAAATTGTCCAAAACTGCATCATTTTGTAACTATAGCGTATTAATAAATGTCACGAAATCACAGTACTCCCTGAGAGACCATTACGTAGACACGGAATAGTTAGGATATACACTCTTCAAAAAAAGAAACGCACACGTATTATGTAGTTCATTGAACCTGACTACACAAAAGAATCCGGAATATAATTTGGATATGTGTTATTAGAAAATGTTGGTGGCACTGTAGACTACCTTCATAATGCCAACATGAACGACTTGCCTTGGCCGTCGAGATCTCGGGGAACCACTTGCACAAAGCGATCTTAGCGCTACGACTATTGTAAGCCTATGTTAAAGTATGTGAGTTACGATCACCTTAGCGCTAAGATCGTTTTGTGCAATTGGGACCAGATCTCAACCCAGTCGAGCACCTCTGGGATAAACTCGACCGACGTGTACGTCAACGTCAGACCACGCCGCAGACACTCCCACAAGTGGCCAACGCGTTACAAGCAGAATGACGCAGAATTCATTCCGTACATTTATCCAGTCAGTGCCGAGGAGATGCAGAGCCGTGATTGCTGCCCGGTCACACGAGATACACGAGTTCAGCGCAACCTTGTGGCCTTATGTGACATGACAATGAACAGTTTTCAATGCCTTTGTACATCGACAACATGTGACTATCGCGCTCAGAATTTCACATTTGTGTCTATGATATTAAATTAAATATATCGACTTTATTAGGTACAATAAATTTGATAAAAATTTAGCTGTGCGTTTCTTTTTTTGAAGAGTGTACATCTTTATTATGTATTAAGTGATGAAAGACAATATTTATCTTTAACTATATGATAGCTACGCGATAGAACGCAAAGAACAACGAAGAACGAAGCGCGGTTTATGTCACGATAAAACATTGTTCTATCATGACGTTATTTCTTGAGATTCGAACAAGCGCTCGCAACTTGATGACGTCGTGAAATAAACGCAATGGCCGAACGATCGCTCCCAAAAGTGGGAGAGATATGACAATCGGTATTGGGAGAAAAGATGCCGATAATCGACGGGAAAAATTGTGAGAATACCGCCACCACACCCCCAACCCCCACACACCCCACACCCACATCCCCACCCCCCGTGTACATATATGGATTTGTCCGACATCGCCAAGATCGGATTGTATTCGGGAGTCATCTTTATCTAAATGTTGGTAATTTCTCTTAGAGCTTGTACATTTTCTTAATATTCTTAAGTATCGTACAATTAAACACTGCAGGAAGAATTCACGAGTCGGAATAACCTGATGGTTTATTTTCTCTGCAGTGTTTAATTGTACGGACAACTATATGAAATAGCTCTTGTCATGTAAGCATAACATCTCAGTAGCGAATTGTTCAAAAGTCAGCGATGTGCATCGTGTTGTTATACTAACATCCCCATAGGTTCTTGTGTCGTAGATTACTTTATGTTCAAACTCGCTGTTCGTGGGTAATGCTTTACCAGAAACGGGCTTCACACATTGTACCCATGTCGGGAATCGAACCCTTGTCTTCGCCGTAACGAGCAAACTCTTTAACCACTAGGCTACCCCACCGCAACCTTGGTGTTGCCGTACAGTTGGAAAACTGCGGCGTCAAACAACACTCATGTTAAGTTATGAAGACACGTGTTGTTTCTGGCATAAGTGAAACTCGTTCATTACCCCCAGGGCAGATATGCTGAGACCAAGGTATAAATTAATGGAATACCTACACACCGGAGACACTGTCTCCACTTGACCGTGAAATTCTTCGCTCACCAGTCAGTAACGAAGCATGCGGAGGTATGAAATAAATACCGCCAGTTAAATATTTCGAATGTGAAAATGATACATCGGTTTCAACAAATACCAGTCCAGACTGTGACCGCATTAAGTATATTTTGATTGCTCTCTTTGTGTCTGTTCAACAACAATATCATTTAATGTCATTCACACCTCCCCTACACTATCACAGGAGGTTCGGCGCAAAAAAGCAGATATAAATTCCTGTCGTTATGACGGTACCTACTGAAGTGGCGAAACTACCATAGAATAACCTTGGAAGTAGAACGTATTGTAAATTCGTTGCCTTATTGACCAGGTTAATGTGAATGGTGATTCTTTGTATGTTTATAAATGAGAATTAATGGTTGACTGAATCACAAACAATCCACGACTTTGGGCCACCACGACGGACTGTTGGTCACACCTTGAACTACCCCACCAGCATGCCTGGCTATTAACGCATGGTAGTGGCGTTATTCACGCTCTGACGCACCTCGAACACTTTGTTCAGGTGGATGAATAAATAAACGGGTTTATATTGCGACGTTGTCATGGAGACGGAATAATATCAGTAACAGATTGGGATTGTCTGGTTGGGCATCTTTTCATGTCATCAGTTCGAATTAAGTTGGGTCGTTTCACTGGAATGTATGTTTCCACCTGTACCATACTCAGTATCATACTTCGGTTACATCATATTGAGGGACCTAGAGAGAGGTGGGTGTGATGGTGTGGGGTGGGTGATGCAGGGTGCGAACCCTAACACACCCACCCTATCTCTCTCCCAGCCCCACCCCCAACCCTACACACGCCCTTTTTAAAGCCAATTAATCGAGTTAACGTATTATAAAACATATACTAGTAACTAAATCCTTCGGTGGAATCTACACGTTTAGCACTAGTTTTGAGTTTAAGTGCCCCCAAATCCCCAAACCCCTCTCCTAAAAGATGTACCTGTACTTAACATGCTTAATGTGGAAGGATTGTCACAGACATACAGGTTCACAGAGCAGGAATAGCCGCGAAACAGAACTATAAATTACTTGATGGACGTAATGTATGACATGACATACATCCCACCTGCAATACAATCCTGGAATGCGTTCTTATTAGTGTCGCTAGGCTGAGGATGTAAGTAAAATACTGGCCAACATGGCGTAAAAAACTCACCCACTTATTCATGCACGTTCACATTGTTGGGTTGTTGTTTTTTAAAGAAATAGTTTGTTTTAGAAAATAATGGAAATCGTGCCTTCCTGAGACAGAATCCAAAAAGCATATTCTGTGCTAAGTCTTTTTTTTATTATTTATTTGACAAAAGTGTTAAACGGTTGCCTTCCTGAGGCAACTTCCAAAAAAACAAATTCCATGTAAAGTATTTATTTGATTTTTATATGACAAAAATGTGTAAAAGAAGAAAAACATATTCTATACGAAGTTTTGGTCTGATTATTTATTAGACAAAAGTGTGTAAAAGAAGAAAAAACATATTCTATACGAAGTCTATATTTGGTTATATATACTTCACAAAAGTGTGTTAAAGAAGGAAAACAAATATATTGATATTTAAAGTTACAAAATGTACAACTAGGGAACTTGACTAAGCAATGTGCATCTATCTATATCCCCTCGGTACGGGGAACACACATTCCTTTATTGTGTATTCCTAATATAAAGGTCACTGCAAGGTGGTATTGTTTGTCTAATTAATTACAAGTAGATGGAAATAGCAAATAACTGATTGCATATGTCACTGCGCCCAACGATATCAGTCAGGGTGACAAGTATGAAGCCAACATGGGATTACCAACAATAGTGCGGGTTAAGGTGTAATAGGTAACTTACGTGAACTTTTCATAGAGAGCATTGTGTTAGGGAATCTGTGGGTGTGCATTCAATCTCATTAAAATCAGATCTTAGTTCTCGCTACCGCCAAACAAAGATCTGAGGACATCCCATTAGGGGGCACGTCAGAACGACCTTTCATCCGACCAATCAGAGCGTCGCTTATCAGATCATGAAAGTGACATTCGGAATGTGAATTCTGACAATGCAAACTCGAAAACTTTAACACGGGGTATTCCGAACGATAGTTACGGGTTTAACGACTGAATCCATACAATAGAGACCATCTATTAGTCATTCCAGAATATTCTTTTGTTCAGTTTTCAAATTTGTAATCGAGAATTTGTCAAAATATGTTTCGAAGCCTAGTGACCTATGTGAACTTAGTGTCGTAAAGCACGAGAAAGCTGCCTTCTGATTGGCTAATGTCGACTTCTTGTCAGTCCTTCTATCGGTCGGTCAAAGTTCGCGCAAGGTCGGTCTGACGTGACCCGTAATGGGATGTCCTCAGATCTTTGTTTAGCAGCAGCGAGAACTAAGATCTGATTTTAATGAGATTGGTGTGCAATTGACTCGTGATTAATGTTATCAATTCGAGCCCTGTATCAACCTTAAAACTCTGTATCTGACTGCCCCGACAGTCATGATTATTACTAGGACTGAAACGACCTACCAGGACTGAAACGACCTACGAGGACTGACTCTACCAATGACAACAAGAACAGGAAAGACACATTAGAACGATCACGGAAATAATCCACTAGGACGAACACGACCATCTAGGAGTGGGAGCACACGGCCCAAAGGGACTCATACGACACACACTGAATGAAACGACTCACTAGGACAAGGACTGACACAACCCGCATGGATTGACACGACCCACAAGGACTGACACGACCCGCATGGACTGGCACGACCCACAAGGACTGACACAACCCGCATGGACTGACACGACCCACACGGACCGACAGGGCCCACAGAGACTGAAACGAACCATTTAGACAAGGACTGAAACAATACAGTCAGCACATGATATTATTATGATTTTTGTTTAAGGATACGTTTTTTTCGGGTAGAAATGTGTCTGTTACAACGTGCACCAAAGTTGACTTCTTTTAATGATTTATGATAATGATCGAATGTTGTTTAGTATCAGTTTGTAAACAATCTGATTTGCAAATAATTAAAACAGTGTTTGAGTGATTGTGTCCTTTATGATGTTATGGTTGAACCCACTGAGCTATTACATGTGTACATTAATGTGTCGATGTCATTAAACCAGATAATTAACTCCGATGCGATACCTCTCTGCGTGAAGATCTGAGGACAACTGAGGTCGCTTAAGGTGAACTCGAAAATATTTGATTCAAACAGATTGATTAATTCATGAAACATTAATAATTACTCATGGATCACGAATAAAAAGGGGTAAGGTATTAAGTGTCTTGGTTATCGTGGTGATATCTGACAACGCCACACTGGTGATGTCCGATAATGTCACAGAGGTGACATGCAGTCCTCTTGACCAGCTTTTTGGTGTCCACCGCCATGTTTGTTTGTTTTTTAAACGCCGCACTCAGCAAAATTCCAGCAATATGACGGCGGTCTATAAATAATCGAGTGTGGACCAGACAAATCCAGTGATTGACACCATGAGCACCATCCACGCAATTGGGATACGATGACATGCATCAACCATGTCAGCGAGCCCAACCACCTGATCCTGTTAGTAGCCTCTTACGACAAGCACAGTCGCCTTTTACGACAAGCATGGGTTTCTGATGACCTATTCTAACCTAGATCCTCACGGGTTGTCCACCGCCGTGATACTCATGGCCTGTATCTAAAAGCGGCGTAAAAAAACACTCGCTCACCTAGCTGACCAAGATGCGGGCTACAGGATGTGTTTCTCCGTTTTTTGTACAGTATTCAAGTTATATCATGACGTGTAACGTGAAATTGGGAGGAATGCCCGAAGTGATGCAGGTCTTACACTTTCCAACGCGACTGTATGGTAACAATCAAAATATCATAATCAAGACGAATCTGGGATTCGAACCAACAAACACACCTCCTGGCACAGCTGAGCCATGCATGCCTCACCAGCGAATTGTGGCGCATTTCAGTAATTTGGCTACTTGTGGGCCATTGGAATGTGAATGAATCGTAGCATGAGTTAAGCTTAGCCGGCTTTCATCTATTTACTATAGATGTCTAGAGCACAGGAACTCGTTATTGGTCAGTACATAAAAATATATACTCCCTATATGTAAGTAGAGAATTATATATTTTTATCTACAGACCAATAACGAGTTCCTGGGGTTTAGAGGTATGTGAAGAACAGAGTATGTGGAACATGCGTAGGGCGTGTCACAAAACAATGGCGAACCCATACAAAAACTGACTACACAAGTTGACTGACCCGTACACTAGCAAAATAATCAATATTGGATGTTCCGTTCCATTCGGTGATCACGTGACAAGGGACACCTAAAGTACAAACGGCTACAAGCGTCGTCGAGTCTGTTTCAAAGAAACGCTGTCTGCTAGAGAATGGAAGGCATTTGGTGAGGATATCGTGTCACGTGATTAGCAGCATTTAGAATCACGTGAGATCTCACGAACTTAAATATGGAGTGTTCGTTTCACTCAGCTTTGAATCAATACGTCACAAATGGGTTGACTCTGAACAGTTCAGGGCCCACTTGCACAAAGCGATCTTAGCTCCCATACTTTAACATAGGCTTACAATAATTGTAGTGCTAAGATCGCTTTGTGCAAGTGGACCGGTACCCTGGTTGGTTTTCCACCTGCTTATATGTAGATACGTTATTTGTTTCTTTTCAATTTTCGATATAAACAAATTTGAACTTCCACTATGACAATGATGTTTGTGTTGTGTGCATACATTCTAGTTTCCCTTTTGACCCACGTACGCATAACAGTAATGTCAAAAATGTTTTAGTGTACACACAGGTGGGGATATGTGTAGGTGTCAGCTAACAATATCATTAACATCAGACTCACTGCGTCAAGATCTGAGAATACTGTCGTAGAAGGTCGCATTAGGTGAACCATCAACGGACGTTACCAAATTAAAATGAATAGCGTGGGGTCTTGAGCCAGTTATTTGTCATCTTTCTTAAACGATCCGGTTTCACTTTTTAACCACTTCGATTCGGGCTTTCAGAAACGACGGGGCGTACAAAATATCCACAGCAATATAATGGCTAGGCTTTAGTCATTTACATCCGCAATAGGTCGTTTAAGTTCGTTTTCGAGATATAGAAATCAGATATGCTAGTCTGGGCTGAATGCTTCGCTCACTCGTACCGAAAATTCAGAAGCTTCGATTCTGATATACTTATTAGGAAGTGGTAAGAGATATTGAGATATAGTGTCAGAGATTTGATTTGATTTTAATTGGGTAACCTAACGTTTTTGGTGTGAACAGCTTGAGAGTTCAGAGAACCATGGCAACAGACGTGACCCTGTATATCTATTTTGTCCAAACGCGTTTTTTCCATAGGCGTATGTCATTTACAAGAAAGGGACTGTACTTCGCTGTCTGACCCAGTTGATGTCTAGGTTTAAACTTTGAAACTTGTGCAATGCTGTATCGTGACAGTTAATGTCACCATCAACTGCTAGAATGGCGTACATCATAAAGCTGTGCGTGTCAAGTGGTGTGATATGAATCAACTTGGACTGTCAGTTTGACGACCACGTTAAAACAACGTTAATACTACGTTCGTAATGTATGTCAGCGACCGACCTTCTGCTACTCTGTGGAAAGTCGTCATTGTGCAAGAACAATTATGCTTCAGACAGTTGAAAAAGAATTATCTGTCACACAGAATACATTTTTTTTGAAAGTTTTATATGAAAAAGAATATTTAGTCTCCATACCTGGGCATGATGCAGAGCTTACCCACGATATTAGGTTTCTCTGCGCCACGTATTGCTGCGCCTTAGACGACCAGTCCACCCGTGTGGAGAATCGAACCCTGTCCTTCAGTGGAACGAGCCAACGCTTTAACCACCAGACTACCACAACGCCCCACAATGTTGGCGGCGGAGCGTAGCTTTATGGGTGACAGTCTCCGGTAAGGTTGTCAGAATTTGTTTTCTGTGCTTCCCATCTCCCACCCGCCCTGAATTTTCTTTCCGACGTGAAATAATAATAGTTTTCAACTCCCAATTTTCCCCACCGCTGGGGACACTTGTCCCCCGATGTGATACAAAATACTCCTAGCATTGCACTGTCAGCTTTATCTTTCTTCAGATATTACAAAATCGTTTCCAACGATTCTTGACAATAAAACAGGCATGCTGGGACTTGGAAAAAAAGGGGTCATGAGTCATTTGCTCATATATTTCTGAAAATAGCCCCAAAGTCAAAACAAGTCAATTTGGCCAAGAAGTGTAACTTCAGCTTGAAGTATGTCGATGACCTCCTATCGCCATATCGTTCAATAACGGTCAAATAGCCAATTCTCTGCACTGATTTACCCACCTGAACTAGAAATAAAGGCGACCAGTGGTACGAGCTGGTGTTTCGTTTATAGATCTGAGCATAAAGATTCTGTGTGACAGGAACTCTCCACAAGATTGTACGACAAAAGGGATGACTTGTTCGCGAACACCTGGTATCATCACTATTTGACAGTGATTAATGAACACATGCTCATGATATAGTCGGAATCGTACAGTCGACTCTGCGTTTAGCAAACATTTCTATTCAACATGGAAAGGGTTCTGTCGCTATATTTATTAATATTATTCAACTTTCCAAAAGTCAACTTTCCCTTCATGTCGAGCAATATTCCAGAAGGTCCAACCTTTGATGTTTACGTTTCACAACTTTTAGAGGAACAATCGAGCAAGCATGTCCATTCTACAAGGACTTCAAAGAGCATCATGCGACTCTTGCTCAAAAGTTGTTTGTTCGAGATTACATTTTTCAAGGCCTCAGTAAAGCTTTTAAAAAGCGTTATTGTGGAGGACATTTCCAAATGTGACGCATCAGCGGCAAATAAGTTGACTTGTACCTTACATTATCGTATTGTTAAGGTGATCAGTTGACTTGCCTTTGCATGTGTTTGTGTCAGGTGCCACTGGTGGGGCAGGATATGCTCACCTATAGCGAACACCTGGTATCCTCGCTATTTCATGATTCATAGGCACATGGTCACGATATAGTCGGAATCGTGCTGTGGACTTTTAACAGGGATTTCTTATGAATGTGGAAAGGGTTTTGTCGCTGTTATTAAAATAATACTGAATATATAAAGCTCTTTGAATTCGTCGTCATTACTATTATAATATTTGTTGCTGTTGTTTGCTATACGGCTCGGAAATATGGGGCATAAAACATTTTGAATCCTTTGAAAAAGTTCACACTTTGTATTTTGAAGCCATGTTTTCATAACAAGATAGGTGCGGTCGGGTAGCCTAGTGGTTAAAGCGTTCGCTCGTCACGCCGAAGACCCGGGATTCCAACATGGGTACGATGCGTGAAGCCCATTTCTGGTGCTCCCCGCTGTTGTATTGCTGGAATATTGCTAAAAGCGGCGTAAAACCATACCCACTCACTCACTCATAACAAGATAATACTTTTATAATACTTTAATAATACTTTTAAGTATTCGTCAAATAAATTATTATAAACGGGCAAACGATTTTTGGCGTAATTCTCGCTTTCCTCCCACGTAGCTCAGTTTGCTTGTTTCCCATTGTGACAACCAGCGGGAGTGACAGTTGAACTCTTGACTTCTATCCGAAAACATATATCACTTCCAACACGAACAACGAGCACACAGTGTACCAGGTGTGGCCCCAGTCCTGTTTTTTGCCTTGAATAATCCATTTAGCACTATCCATTACTTACGTGAAGTATTTGTGGCTGTTGTTTAACGCCACACACAGTAATACTCCAGCTATATTACAGAGGCCTGTAAATAATCGAGTCTGGTCGGAAAAACCAGTGATTGATATTGTGAGCAACGCGCAGTCAACCAATCACCGGGCCTTACAACCCGATTCAAGTCAGCTCTTACGACTAGAAATCTCCACGGGGAGAGTTGGCACGTAATGACAAATGTACTTAAATATACAATGTTGTATATACATAGGTGACCCACCCACCCCCATCCCCTTTCCGTTTGGACAGTTTCATTTCACCGCCTGACAGAGCTACCAGTATACACAACAGGCATTAGCATTTCTACCCGTACCCCCACAATGGCTCTTAATGGCATAGAGCACCAATAATCTCTCCTACACGGACACCATGAGCTAAATCCACGTGTAATTCCTAAAGCATATATTTATCACCCCGACAACTTTACAGTTCACCCGTAAACCATTGACCAATTGTAGGGAGGAGGGGGCGGGGGGAGTTGGGGGGAAGAGAGAGAGGGGGGGGGGGGGGGGGGGGGTTAAACCTGTCACGTGGTCTTCCTGGCACTAGGAATCTATCAAGGAGCGGAACGCCGTATCTTGTAGTAACAGGCTCGGAGAGTTTCTTCCACAGTTGAACATCATCCTTGTACGTAAGTTTTTTCCAACTATTCATAAAAAAGATATATTACGTACATATGTATAATACATATTAATATTGTTTTCTCTCTTCTCTATTCATCGCAATATACCTGCAATATTGCCGATGAGATGTAAAATTTTAACTCACTCACTCTCTCTTCTGTAGCATGGTGGCATGCTCTACCAGCTATGCATATATGAGATATGTACACCGTTTGAGGTTGGGACTTATTATTTTCTAATTTCAACTGCTACTTTTTTAGTTTGAAATAAAATTTAAATAAATAGTTAGAAAAGAAAGCTCACAGAAATTTGAACAACCATATCAACTTAGATTTTTTTTAGTTTTGAAATATAAATCACACGAATAGTCATCTGCAGATAAGCGTTGGGATTGTTCATGAATAGTTACTGGTCATTTACTGGTGAGTGTGGGGATTTTCCATACATTCAAATACCTCGTATATCGTGAGCCGCATATTGTGTTTATTCATGCATATCCAATAATTGTATACGTTCTCCGTTTCTGGTTCGGTACACAATGGCGTTCACTATTACCAATGATCCAGCTGTACCACAGGGGGTTGTTGAGATTCTGGCTACAATGATAATACAAATTTACGCTACATTGTGTGATCATAAAGCAAAAGCATCCTTAAAAATAAGGTCTAATAATAAATAAATATTGCTGATAGTATGTATGTATATATTTACCTATACCTATATATTTAATACTATCTGCTTTTTGTATAATTAGGCTGCTGATCATTTCCTCGAACAATATGTTATCTGTTTTGAATATAAGGTTCCTCATCACTTCCTTGAACAAAAGTTAGCTGTTTCTTTTATTATTAGGTCATTGATCACTGCCCTGAATAACTGAATAACACGTTATCTATTTTTTTAATAATAAGGTTCCTCATCACTTCCTTGAACAATAGTTATCTGTTTCTTTTATTATAAGGTCATTGATCACTGCCCTGAATAATTGAATAACACGTTATCTGTTTTTTAATAATAAGGTTCCTCATCACCTCCTTAAAAAATACTTTATCCGTTTGGACTGCATGGTTGCTGACAGGTACGTGATCACGTCGTTGCACAATACAGTATCTGATTATATTCTGTCAAGGTTATTGGTTATTTTCTAAACACAATAGCAAAACAACACAGTTTGTCAATAGCGTCGGGCGGACTGAAATAGGTATATTTTCTCCTTTCTCCAAATAGTGTCTTCCAGGCAAGTTCGTGATTAAGCTCTGCCTTGAATGGAAATGTAATCTGGCATTGCTAAGAAGACGTTACGCTATTATAATAATATGTATTTGAATGAGGGGTCGAGCTTTGGATTAAGGTGGGTTTGAACGGCTTACCAATTACATCACTGGGTGTTAGTTAAATGTGGGAGAAAAGAAACCGAGGAGCCGCTGATCGTCAACAATCCGTGGAGGATCCGGGTAGGAATATAGATACCCAGTATATAGGTACCGAGTATATACGTACCCGGTATATAGGTACCCAGTATATAGGTACCCAGTATATAGGTACCCGGTATATAGGTACACAGTATACAGGTAGCCAGTATATATAGGTACCCAGTATATACGCATCCAGTATATAGCTACCCGGTATATAGATACCCAGAATATAGATACCCAGTAGCCTATGCTTGTCGTAAGAGGTACATGGAACCAGCGGTTAGACCCAGAGTCTGGGTTTTTGCGTGTGATTGTAACACCGGGACGTGGACCGTGCTCATAATATCAATCACTGGTTTCTGGTCCAGAATTGATTTTTGACCTGGAAAAATTCCAAGTGCAGCCTTAAACAACAAACAAACACACCTTTACACAGCGAGATGGCGCGCTTTAGTCATTGCTAGCAATAACGTCTTCTGAGTATTCTTCTGTAACTGTTCCTGTTGAATACTCTATAAAGATGCTGAAATATTCGATCGTCTCCGTGGTATATGGTAGATCTTCTGCCAGGTTTGTTTGTTTGTTTGTTGTTTAACGCCGCACTCAGCAATATTACAGCTATATGAGGGCGGTATGTTAAATAATCGAGTCTGGAGCAGATAATCCAGTGATTGACATCATGAGCATCGTTCCACGCAATTGAGATCGATAACATGCATCAACCAAGTCAGCGAGCCTGACCACCGGTGTCGCAGTGGCATAAGTCCGTACTAGTACCAGCACCAGCACTAGTACAAGCAAGACGTATATAAGAACGGTAATTTTGAAGCGACATTAAACCCCATTTGATCACACCTTAATGCGATTTAACAGTTTATTCTAAACATCTTCTGAATACAAAGGTATTTTCTACAGAGAGAGTCAGTCATTATTTGGCTGATTGTGTCTCACCATTCCATAAGGCGTGTATTGTTGCCTGCTGTCAATTCATGGTTTCTCTGGTCCAGATTCATATTAGGTGCCACAGTATTAATGGCTGGATAACAAAAGTGAATCATTGACTACCACTTTTCAGAAGATGCAGTCCAACCCGAAGTATGACGAGAAGTCCTACGAATCAGTGGCCATGGTGGATTCCAAAGACTGTATCGACGACGAAGGCGAAAAAAATGAAAATAAGAGAGGACATTGGGCATCACAGCTGGAATACCTTTTGTCTGTAGTAGGCTTCTGTGTTGCCCTTGGTAACGTATGGCGATTCCCCTACATCTGCAACAGAAACGGAGGAGGTTAATAATATTTTTTGTTTTCAAATTTGTGATTGAGAAAAATAATGACTTAACTTTGCTTTCACAACATATTTAGATGTACCTCTTTGATATCAAGTTCTCTGTTGTTGCTGATATGGCACTTCAGATTTTTCTAACACCTTGCCTATTGTTCATGCCTGTCGTTTTCAGCAGTAATTTACATTCAATGTAAAAACATAAACATGTAACATTAGTTTTGTTTAATGAATGCCATTACAGCTTCAGACCTCTATTAAAGGATGTCCGTTATACGAAATGTAACCACCAGATCGCATTACGTGCACGAAGGCTTGTGACACCGAAACCACTGAAAGGTTAATCACAAACAGGCCAGCTTAGGATCACACGATATTAGCCAAATAAATATGATTCAAATGAGTAGAGCCTTTGGATGACTGTTTACTGTATAATTATTGTTTATTTATTTCAGGTGCCTTCTTGATTCCTTTCCTCGTGTGTCTTGTGTTGTGTGGTCTGCCTCTTTTCTTCCTTGAGATGTCCCTTGGGCAGTTTTCAGCGATGAGTCCGACACATGTATGGAGCCTTTGTCCATTGTTAAAGGGTAAGTTTTTTTTCAACATGAAAATCAATCTCATTAAAATCAGGGCCCACTTGCACAAAGCGATCTTAGCGCTAAGATTATCTCCCATTATACTCCCATACTTTAACATAGGTTTACGATAGTCTTAACGCTAAGATCGCTTTGTGCAGGTGGACCCAGATCTTACTTCTTGTTTAGCTGCAGCCAGAAGTAAGATCTGATTTTTATTAGATTGCATGAAAATAAACAGTGACTGTGTTGGAGTTACCGCCCCTTCGAACATAATTTAATTTATATCACGGCGTGATGTTGGTGGAAAGTCCGAAGTGATGTAGGTCTCAGACGTTCACCACTTTGGTGAAACCCATGATACCGGGTATGGTGCTGACTTAGAACCTTAATCAGTGGGAACTGAGATTCGAACCCACGATTATAGGTTTTCTAGCACACCTAAGGGACGCAACTCTGCGCAAAGAATCACGACTCCTTCGACCACTGACCCACCCGTGCATACATGTTTACGCATTTAAGGAACCTTCTGACCGTCTCTGTGGTGTACTGGATAGAGCGTCTGTCCGGAGAGCGGAAGGTCCGTGGTTCGATCCCCGGCCGCTTCATACCAAAATACGTTAAACGATATAATTGTTTGTTTTCCTGCCTGGCTCACGGCATCAATGGAAAACACATAGACTGGTCGGCTCGGTATACCGTGTCAGAGTTGGGTATTCATGTTAAACTACGGTATGGTGTCGCAGTAGGCTAGCACTATAAAACCGGTAGAAGTCCGTACTAGTATAAGTAGCCACACACATGCATACACAAGCACCCCCAGCCACCCCCCCACCCACACACATACACACAAACAAGCAAACACACACACACACACACACACACACACACACACACACACACACACACACATATGCATGCACAACACTGACTCGCTTCTCAATGCCTACTTGCATTTGTCATCCCAACAGAAATCATCTCTCTGTTTGCAGGTATCGGCCTGAGTATGATGATCATGTGCTTCAGCTGTGTGGTTTACCTGACCGTCATCTGCGCCTGGGCGCTCTACTACACCATCTACTCCTGCAGAACCACCCTACCGTGGACAGACTGTAACAACATCTGGAACACCGACGCATGCGTCACGAGCGTCAAGGCCTTAAACCAAAGACTAACTGATGGTATGACCCGTCCGCTATGATGTCATAATTCAACACGTGGTGATATTTTGTGCATATATGTTTTCATACTACATCACTTTACAACAATGGGCTACGCGTTTTGCCAAAAGTTGGTTGGTTGGTTGTTGAACGCCCCACTCAGCAATATTCAAGCTATAGGACGGAGGTCTGTAAATAATCGAGTCTGGACCAGTCAATCCAGTGATTAATATCATGAGCATCTGTCCACGCAACTGGGATCGATGACATGCAAACCAAGTCAGCGAGCCTGAGCACCCGATCCCGTTAGTCGCTCGCCTTTTACGGCACGCATGGGTTGCCGATGACCTCTTCTACCCCGGATCGTCACGGGTCTATGGCCAAAAGATTGTAAAGTAACACCGTACGTACATATGTAGACTAACACTTGGTCTCTGAAAATATATAACTTTGCTTGAAACAACTTGAAAAGGAACCCCTGAGATAGAATATTGAGACCTAAATCTGTGGAAAATCTAGACTTGCTTCATTTAGGGCTATACCATTTCAGTGAGAAATGGTTCTAGGGGAAATAATATTTTCGGAGACTGTGAGACAGTCTAGTAGATACAGGACACATACTTTTAAACCCATGTTTCATATGTGTCTTCGATCTGTGTTCATGTTGGGACAGCAAGGGGCGTAACTCTTGCAGCAATCTTACTAATCCGGACCTCTGTCTGACTGGACGAAAATATTTGATTCCACGCAAGTTTTTGACAGGTTCCACTGTTCCATTATCTGTTTAGAATATAAACCCTAAAAAAAACATTTTGTTTTGTTAAACAGGCTTTAAACATCTGATGCCAGTATATGTCCTTCATCGTGAACAGAACAGTATTATTTACACTGTTTAATGCACATCCAATGTTCTTCCGGTTTTGAAATATGATAATACTTCATCAATGCATGCATGTTTCATTTTGTAGCGTTCAATTCTACGAGTGTGAATGGGACTGGACTAGTAAATATGACTAGCGGCTTCAAAAGCGCCTACACATCCGTGGCAGCAGCACACAGCAATGGCACACACTTTGATGACAATCGGTGGAACAATGACTCTCTATCGCACACAGCAGCAGAGGAATTCTG
Organism: Haliotis cracherodii; assembly: GCF_022045235.1. Taxonomy (NCBI): domain Eukaryota; kingdom Metazoa; phylum Mollusca; class Gastropoda; order Lepetellida; family Haliotidae; genus Haliotis; species Haliotis cracherodii. The sequence continues at coordinate 10,051,756 of NW_027266268.1, forward strand.
GCAGTATGTAGTAGTATCTTACATAGTATCTTAGTATTAAGAGCATCAAAATTTTAAAGGTATGCGATTCAAGTGTTGTAGATATTTTGTTAAAACACTTAAAAATACGAGGATTTGACATTTGTTTAAAAGTGATACGCTAACTGGAATACACGAGGTCCTGTATCGTTGAGATATAACTTTCGGAATGAAATATCTCCGTCCAGGTTGTAAACAAGATAACAAGAGTTCTAAAAGTGAATCGTCTAAAATTCATGAGTCTAAATTAACAACATACATTTCGTATTAAACGTCAAGGTTCTCCCATTCACATCCGGCAATCGTTCCTCCTATACTTTCACTCTTCTTCAGTCTATTCTTGTTTTGAAGTGAGAGGCCACTGTTTCCACATTGCACTGAGAAAGTTGAAATAGAGTGAATAAACCGTTATAAGATGAAAAGATTATTCTGGAGTCAATATTAAAATATCTCACTTTCCGTAAAAAAAGGATAGGCGAGACTGACACTTTTTGTATATGGCATCTGTGTTTGGGGTAAAACGTCGAGTTATTGTCAATGATGGTCCCGAGGTACTTTAATTCGGTCACCGCTTGGACGGCTTTTCCATTGATGATCACTAGTGTAATGTTTGACTTCTTTCATCGGAAATCTATGATAAGACCTGTTGTCTTCTTAACATTCAACTGTAGAGAAATGTCCTCACACCACTTGATAAATATAAGTACTCTTGTTCATAGGTTTCCTCGTCAAACTATAGACGGCTTATAGCTGCATCATCGGCGAACTTTACTCTAGGTTTCCCCGTCAAACTATAGACTGCTTATAGCTGCATCATCGGCGAACTTTACTCTAGGTTTCCCCGTCAAACTATAGACTGCTTATAGCGAACCTGTAGAGAATTGTCCTCACACCACTTGTTGATAAATATAAGTACTCTTGTTTATAGGTTTCCTCGTTGTCAAACAATAGACGGCTTATAGCTGCATCATCCGCGAACTTTACCTTAGGTTTCCCCGTCAAACTATAGACTGCTTATCGCGAACCTGTAGAGAATTATCCCCACACCACTTGATAAATATAAGTACTCGTGTTTATAGGTTTCCTCGTTGTCAAACTTTAGACTGCTTATAGCTGCATCATCGGCAAACTTTACTCTGAAACAGTTTTGGTGTGAGCTTACAAGGTCGTTAGTATACAAAATGATGATAATGCAAAACAAATCTCTTTAAACATGGAGACATTTCAAATATCTGCTAGTCTTTATAAACACAGCTATTCTTATAATTCTTGATGAACAAATAGTAATTGATTTGTAGAAATTGTGTTAATGTATAGAAAATGCTAGACCATTTTAGTGATTTAGATCGTAAGCTTCTAATATTTCTTAATTGGACAACGTATGAAATGAGTTTATGTTTTTAGATACAAAGCTCTTGGTATATCGTCTGGCATTAACTACCTTGGACCAATCAAATGGGAGCTGGCGTTGTGTCTTCTTGCGTCATGGGTTATCATCTTTGTATGTGTCGTAAAAGGTGTGAGATCTGTAGGGAAGGTAAGCTATACATCTGTGTATGATCTGATGTGAAAATGTTTCCTATCGGACGCTTAAAGTAACTACCATAACGGTATAAAACTTCATTTCAATTTTGGCGTAGAGAAAATTCAACTTGAGATATCAATGATTGCGAAAAATTGGATAGTATAGTTTAACTTATGAATCGAATCATACCGTACCATATATGACTGACAAAGACGACAGGACTGGTCTCAACAGTGTTTCACTTATAGACAACAATAATATTAAAACGTATTAACTTGTTGTTCAGGCTGTGTACGTGACAGCTACTGTACCCTACATCATCCTGATTGTCCTGCTGGTTCGTGGCCTGACTCTACCTGGAGGAACAGATGGAGCTCTGTTTTACATCACTCCAAACTTCAGTAAACTCCTGGAGATACAGGTAAACTATCTTATATCGACTGACTCATCGTCAATACTTTGCATACACTAAATTCATCCAGCACCGGGAACACATCCACAATGCGATGTAGTTGTGTCGCGTAAAGCTAAAGAAATGATACCGTGGATCACCCATTGCCTGACATTAAATAAAACCATTTCCATAATCAGAAGAAACATCTGCTAAAAGCAGAGTCCATTGTATAATTCCGACTATATCAGGAGCATGTGTTATTGAATCATTGTCAAATAGTGATGTTACCAGGTGAACAGACAGCCGTTAGGCTATGAAGGTGTCAAGGCTTTGTTTGTTATCGATAATACCTTAAACATAAAACATCAGTGTTCAATTCATTATATTTTCACCACTGTTTTGCTTTTTGCGTCCAACGGAATCTTTTTCTGCAAATAAGTGAGACTGGTTGTTCTCTGGTGCTGACGTTTTATGTTTACTCACTGGGATTATATTTAGTAAGAATGTCTTGAATTTACCTCTTGTATGTAACATGACAACTTGAAAGTGCCCATGACTTGATCAAGGATTCTAAGGAGTCTTTCCAAATACATATATGTCAATATTCACTTTAATCTCTTTACATCTCTTTTATCATTCGAAATGTTTCTGACCCGTGAAGATCCGGGGTAGAATAGGTCTTCGGCAACCCATGCTTGTCATAAAAGGCGACTATGCTTGTCGTAAAAGGCGACTAACGGGATCGGGTGGTCAGGCTCGCTGACTTGGTTGAGCGTGTCATCGATCCCAATTGCGTGGATCGATGCACATGATATCAATCACTGGATTGTCTTGTCCAGACTCGATTATTTACAGACCGCCGTCATACAGCTGTGATATTGCTGAGTGCGGCGTTAAACAACAAACCAACCAACAAACCAACGAAATGTTTCAGCAATTTCTCATAGTTCGTCCTGATACATTGATTGTATTTGTCAGTTTTATCTTTGTATGCCTCTTTTACCATTCGTAATGACAATGATTTATTTACCATATACATAATTGTCCCTGTATATATTTCAGGTGTGGTTAGAAGCCTGTCTCCAGGTATTCTACTCCCTGGGCCCGGCTTGGGGCTGTATCATCACCATGGCCAGCTACACCAAGTTCAATACCAACTGTCTCAGGTAATAATCCGCCTTATTAGTGAACATGTATCAATCCGACTTGCGGACACAAGGTCATGTCTCAACTGAGAAATTATACACACGAGCATTAATTCAGCACCGCCTGATTCAGAATCCAATCCCGAAAAATAATAACAAACCCTGATCTGAACTCAATTGAACACCTTTGGGATTACCTTGGCCAGAGAGCCAGAGACCCTCCAATTCAAAACCTGAGTGAACTGACCCAGGTACTTCACCAGGAATGGCAGAGGACCCCATTGTTGAAAACCTGATCAGCATCACGAGGAGATGCCTTGCGAATGCCATCCTCGAGAGGAGTGGATACTCCAGACTCTGGTTGCAGAGTCAGTGGTGATTTCTAGATTGACAATTATCGTTTTCCGCTGCATAATGTGACAGTCCGATTCGTCGTGTAGGCTGGGTTCTAATACATTTCAGCTTTATTAAATAGAACGCTTTTAGTTTTCTCGCATAACGCAAATCAATTGATACCGATTGATAGTGTCAGGTTCATTATTTTTGTAATGTCAGTGCCAGGCGTTCCGTCAAAGAACAAACCTTTTGTCGTGATTCCAACAATAAATCACAACAGTCATGTTTTAATGAAGCATATATCCGAAAGATCGGGGGGTGATTAATTAATGCTCATGTTTATAATTGCATAGGCACTTCTATAGTTAAATATGATACAAAATGAAATCAATAACAAAACCATCGTTAGTACGTCACGATTGGTATACATTGTCCATCACACAAAAGTGTATATCAATCCTGGAACGATCTCAAAAACATGCCTTCCACTTGTATTTTTGTCAGTAACGTAATGGTGGCTGAACAATGACCCCACAATATACTCGCATATAAAATACTTCAAAATATGCAAAATATATGTTTTGTGATATTTGTCTTTTTGGCACATTGTCCAACAAGGTATGTTAGCTGCTCGTTGACTCTGTATCTTTTGTCCGTTTAGTGTGGAGATTCATAGATTAGATATAGATATCGATTAGTGTAATTTCTTTAGTGGGCTTGTATGTACTCATACGATAATATGGTGTTTAGTTGACGACCTAACAGCTAATATGCTGCTATTCTTGCTGGACCTTTCGAGTTTTTGCAGGATGGTAAATTGTCCTCTGCAGTGATGTGTTCATGTTTGTAGTCCGATGAGATTTATTAGTACCTTTAATGCATGTTTCCATTATCCATGCTGATTCATAGATATTTTTTGATAAGAAAAGGTGACGTGTCCTGGTAAGGAGAGTGGATGTGGTCTGCCATACCTGCTTAATTCAAGGAGGTACTGTGAGAGCATTCTAAAGTGCAAAGCTATGGCTGTCTCAATCACGAGATTATCATCACTTTTTATCATATATTGTTTAATGGCATTCTTAAAGCTCACTTTGTGTGCACTCATACTAAATATGTGTGTCCCTCAATCGTTTTCTTACATACGTGTTATATTACATAGGAGTTATTTTATCTAGGCGTTATGTTAAATAGGTATTATTTTACTTAGGTGTTATTTTACATACGAGTTATTTTGCAAAGGTGTTATATTGCAAAACTGTTATTTTGCTTTGCTGTTCCATTACATAGGCGTGATTTACATAGGTGTTAAAATGCATAGGTGTTATTTACATAGGTGTTATTTTATATAGGGTTATAATGCATAGGTGTTACTCTATGGACTGTTCCGGTGGATCATCAAGACTGGTTATTTTCTGGATCCATTCCCCTGGTTCGGGCGATCTCAGGTTACCTGTCCTTGATTTAAATTAGCCAATTTGATTTGCTACGCTACTCAGTCTCACAGACCAATCAGAATGCGAGTTACAAATTAGCCTTAGTCCTAGGTTGGCGATATCAACAACATGACGGTCTGTGCCATTTATCATGATGGAGTTTGCGAGAAATTCATCATGGAAAACTGACGGATACGCAAAAGAAATCCCTCAAAATTCTTTTCGGTGGAAAGGAAGTGATTTTGTCAATTAAATCTTCCTTTACCCATTTCCGTTCTCCTTATCTCGACGTTTGATTGGTCTGTAATTTGAGATCGCGAGAACCACATGAATGAATCCAGGGGTTAGTGTTGATTTTGCCCTGGAGATATGGAGGATACTACAGTCACGTACTGGGTGTTAAGATGAGGTATAACAGTTATCCCCGGCGGAATAGTATTAAAGAGGTGCTAACATCCGACCACTTGGCAATCCAGTGATTTTGCTGGAGTGAAATGACATCAGGACATGATTTTATAAACTATAAAAGATAAGTTTTATATCATTTTCAAATTTTATTTAAAAAACATTTTGGATGGCAATTAGTCAATGTGCTAGAAAATGAACCGATCTGAAACCCTGCAATTCTAGCAAGTATGATTCATGCCACTGACGTCGAACAGTTTAGCATCATACTGAGGATTAGTACCGTTCCCCGGGAGTTTACGTCAGGTGTAACATTGGCATACTACGTTGATACAAACAAAGACGAATGATTATGTTAAGTAGATAGTTTCAAGTCGTATTATCATACAATCGTGTTCCTTTTTGTAATATCATAAGGTCGTAAGAGACATTTAGTAAAGTGTGAGTGAGTGAGTGAGTTCATTAACATTGTTCATGACAAGTAACAACTACTGATGTTTTGAAAAAATGGAAAATAAAATGGAAGGTGCAAGGTATCACAGATTGAACGTCAAATACTAACCAGTGCAAATACTTATCATCAACTATTCAAATATATTTTTATTTAGAGAGTTAGTTTGAAAATATATGAGTGTATTCGCCGTTGTTTCATGTCAGTCTGCACGTAATTGACCTATATTGTTACGTTTTACATAAATTCACTGTCTGCTGTGACAAGTAGTCAAATGTCAGTTAATATATTATATTATAATAATAACAATAATAGTTGTATGAACATTCTACCATGACAGTCGTGATGCCAAACAAAGTAAATATTGTCATGGACATGTACCACATAACATGATGTTCACATTGCGTTAATGACGAATAAACGACCAGTCATGGTAAAATGCAACACGAATGTGTTGGACTGCCATTATATAAACTTAACTACTGTTGATGACTTTGATGGATCAGAAGTGTAGATGCTGAGTAAAATGCCGTTTTAGACCATGAGTAATCTGAATAGTTATCAGTAATTAACTACTGTTGATGACTTTGATGGATCAGAAGTGTAAATGCTGTGTAAAATGCCGTTTTAGTCGATGAGTAATCAGAATAGTTATCAGTAACTGTTTTTCTGTCTCTTTACATCTGTGCATATACTCATACACATTTGTGTTTAAAGAATATCAAGAACTCCCACTGTAACCTGGTGAAACTCATAATGAGATAGAGCGTCCTCTCATCGTGTGAAATGGCAAGATTACTCAGCGATACAAGTCTGACACGTTGCATGTTCACATATCATTTCCCATTTTTCTAAATTTAGGAATGCGGTTTTTTGCACGTTTGTGTGTGAAGGGACAAGCCTGTTTGCTGGCCTCGTCGTCTTCTCGATCCTGGGATTCATGGCCAAAGAAGCAAATGTGCCAATAGAGGATGTTGTGTCGTCAGGTAACTACATAAATAAAAGAGACAAAACCGTTTCCATAATCATCAGAAATCTCTGCAAAAAACAGAGTCGTATGTACGATTCCGACTACACGATACGTATGTCCTACTCGCGAACACCTGGTCAAATAGAGATGATGGCAGGTGTTAGCAAACTTTGTCAATCCGGGGGGCACGGGTGGCCCAGTCGTCTAAGGCGCCGCGATTCGCTTTGCAGAGTTGCGTCCCTTGGGCACGCCAGAAACCTATGATTGTGGGTTCGAATCCCGGTTCGCCCCGATTATGTTTCTAGATTTGTCAGCACCATACCCGTGCTCGTGGGTTTCGCTGAAGTGGTAAACGTCTGAGACCTGCATCACTTCGGGCTTTCCTCCCACATTAAGCTGACACGCCGCGATATAACTGGAATACTGTTAAAAGTGGCGTTAAACCCAACTCACTCACTCACTTTGTCAATCCGCAGTCCGGACTTCTTTCATTCCGCACTTCTCGCACTGTTGGAGCAATACATATGTGCTTATAATTCTACTCTAAATCATGATTTGTTTATCTGGATTTTGCAGGGAACATTTATTTACTTCTAAAATTTACGGGGCTTCGCTGTATAAAGTTTCATGGCATTCCTAGTAATAAAATGAGAATATTTGGAAATATATTTGATAAAAATAGGGATTACGTGCGTCATACAACAGACAAAATGAGAGGTTAAACTTTATCAAGAAAGCTGACATTGATTACAATATGCCTGATATGAAACACAAATAAACCAGAATGAGAAGTTGACAGATAAAGAGTATGATGCACAAACCCTTGTGACATAAACTGACATAAACAAAGGAAAGTATTCACTTGAAAAATGGATTTCACCAAAACAGACATTATCAAAATGTATGAATACATTCGCCGACATTGCAAATATTAGCTTCAAACTATAATCCTGATACCCGTATCAAATGCATCACCATCGAACAACCATTTTTGTTTCTTTCATTTTTTGTCACCATCCAGTATTAGTGTATTCTTTATTTTCCCGGCAGTTTATTATTATCTACTACTGAATTGTACAATGTCATAACGAAAGCATAATGTTTTATTATCACTTAACTTTTGAACAAAGGGATCTTAATAGTTTTCGGCCGCGAATGGCGGGTGCTATTGGTAGGGCAAGACATGCTCACCTTTTTTGCGAACAAGTGGTATTATCACTGATTTTCAATTATCCATTCATATAATTTTGACAGCTTTTTCTTACCTTTACGCCAAATCTTAATCTGTTTTGGCGGATCATCTAGACTGGCTATTCTTCTGCATTGGCAATTTATTTTCATTTTATGAATAAATAAATCTGATGAGAATGGATGATTCCATCATTTAAGCATCATGATGCGTGTGTCACATTTTGAGATAGACAGGACTAATGTCTTCTATTTCATTACAACTGGATGTCGTTGTGTAAGTAATCATGTATCATTTAATTTAGTATTTCATTCATGGAAGCTGGATACTATCTACATAATGGCAAACAAGGCACATATTAATTCACTACCGTGTTGTTGTTTTTAAAGAAATGTGTTGTTTTATAATTCACAGACTAAATATGATGAAATTCACTTTTGATTCTGTTATAGGACCTGGATTGGGCTTTGTTATTTACCCAGAAGCCCTATCCCAACTTCCGCTTCCGCAACTCTGGAGTGTCTTGTTCTTCATCATGCTTATCCTCCTGTCACTGGACTCGCTGGTAGGAACATCATCGTGAACTATGTATATGGAAATTAACGAAAAGATGTGTGTACCATAAAAAAAACAGGATATTTTTGTACAATCAATAATTCTAAACATTCTTCACTTTAAGGTGATCCGTTGTTAAGAAAGTATATTGTTTTCGTACGTTTTAGAGATTCGCGCAGTGTCATTCTGTCACCTCATTTCATATTACGTCTGTGTTATTGCCCGCGTTCCTCGCGCTTCCTTCTTGTGCAAATTTTGTGAGAGGCGAGTGCTAGAGGTAGAGAAAGGTATGCTTTCCCTGTTGGCGAAAAGCTGATCCATTGGCTTCATTTTCACCACTGTTGTGTTTTTTACGCCCTGTGTACTGTTTTGGAAGACAATCGAGACAATTCTCTGGGGTTGAAGTTTAAAATTTACATCAACAATCGTTCAGTCTTACCTCAGCATTTGCCATAGGGCGCATGGAATCGTCACGACAACGTGTATTAGTGTTCATTTAATGACTGACTTAATGTTCAGGACTCGCCTCAAAGGGGTATTGTTATGGGGAAACAAGACGCGCCCTATCTTTGAGTCGTACGTTATTAATTTAAAGCTCATCTAATTTTGGTTGACGACCTTTATGAAATGGCCGACATTATTGTGTGTTTTAATGTATTTCTACATCTTCTTTAATAATCTAATTATATTTCCCCACATTTTGATAATAACCTTTCCTAAAATGAAGTTCCACAGGGGGCATTATAAGCTGTATGATGACATGGTGCGGGAGTTTATGTCCATGTAAACCAATGTATGGCAAGTACCGTATTCGACGTAATAAGCGCCCAGGGCGCTCTCAAAATTAGAAATAGGGGGCTCTTATCAGCATATTAGTTTGGTGAGAAACAAAACAGAGTTGAAAGATAACTTTCGTGGTTTATGCTGACAGCCTGAAATGTTTATATATATATACGACAGATATATTTTTCCAAAATTTAATTGCCCATAATTAAGGATTCATATAGCACACGAGTGCGTATTATACGCGATTAAATAAGTCTTGTGTACATTGATCAATCGGAAGGGGTGCTAATTCGGATTGTTCACTAGCCAATATATGAGCAAATGTCGCCGTGGGCGCTTATTACACATGTCTCATGTTCTCTTTCTCCGAAATTCTTTTGAAACCATTTTTTCAGTTCTCGATGGTTGAGACAGTCGTAACTGCCATCTTAGATGAATATCCCAAACTGATCAGATGGAGAGTGCCATTGAATGGCGTCTACTGCATTGTGTCATTCCTCCTTGGACTTGTGATGACCACTGAGGTATGTTTAGGCATTATTCAACTTATCATCAGACATTTGTACAGTTTATCATCAGACATTTGTACAACTTATCATCAGACATTTGTACAACATATCATCAGACATTTGTACAACTTATCATCAGACATTTGTACAACTTATCATCAGACATTTGTACAACATATCATCAGACTTGTGTACAACTTATCATCAGACATTTGTACAACTTATCATCAGACATTTGTACAACATATCATCAGACATTTGTACAACTTATCATCAGCATTTGTTCAATATATCATCAGACATTTGTACAACTTATCATCAGACATTTGTACAGTTTATCATCAGACATTTGTACAACTTATCATCAGACATTTGTACAACTTATCATCAGACATTTGTACAACATATCATCAGACATTTGTACAACTTATCATCAGACATTTGTACAACTTATCATCAGACATTTGTACAACTTATCAGACATTTGTTCAATATATCATCAGACATTTGTACAACTTATCATCAGACATTTGTACAACTTATCATCAGACATTTGTACAACTTATCATCAGGCATTTGAACAACTTATCATCAGACATTTGTTCAATATATCATCAGACATTTGTACAACTTATCGTCAGACATTTGTACAACTTATCATCAGACATTTGTACAACATATCATCAGACATGTGTACAACTTATCATCAGACATTTGTACAACTTATCATCAGACATTTGTACAACATATCATCAGACATTTGTACAACTTATCATCAGCATTTGTTCAATATATCATCAGACATTTGTACAACTTATCATCAGACATTTGTACAACTTATCATCAGACATTTGTACAACATATCATCAGACATTTGTACAACTTATCATCAGCATTTGTTCAATATATCATCAGACATTTGTACAACTTATCATCAGACATTTGTACAGTTTATCATCAGACATTTGTACAACTTATCATCAGACATTTGTACAACTTATCATCAGACATTTGTACAACATATCATCAGACATTTGTACAACTTATCATCAGACATTTGTACAACTTATCATCAGACATTTGTACAACTTATCAGACATTTGTTCAATATATCATCAGACATTTGTACAACTTATCATCAGACATTTGTACAACTTATCATCAGACATTTGTACAACTTATCATCAGGCATTTGAACAACTTATCATCAGACATTTGTTCAATATATCATCAGACATTTGTACAACTTATCGTCAGACATTTGTACAACTTATCATCAGACATTTGTACAACATATCATCAGACATGTGTACAACTTATCATCAGACATTTGTACAACTTATCATCAGACATTTGTACAACATATCATCAGACATTTGTACAACTTATCATCAGCATTTGTTCAATATATCATCAGACATTTGTACAACTTATCATCAGACATTTGTACAACTTATCATCAGACATTTGTACAACATATCATCAGACATTTGTACAACTTATCATCAGACATTTGTACAACATATCATCAGACATTAGTACAACTTATCATCAGACATTTGTACAACTTATCATCAGACATTTGTTCAATATATCATCAGAAACTTGTTTAACATATAATCAGACATCTATTGAACATATCATCAGACATCTGTTCAAAATATCATCAGATTTTCTTCAACATATCATCAGATATTCGTTCAACTTATTTTCAGACATTTGTTTAACATATTAGCACACATTTTTGTAACATATATCCTCAGACAACATATCTATATCAGAGATACAAACATGTCAACGTTGTTCCTGTAGAAATATCATATTTGGGGAATAACAGACAGACAGGCAGATTTATTTGTATAAAGGCCAATTGACCGAGATAAAGACACCATCATGGAATTTACTTTCCAAACATTTCACTAATTCGTTGATAAACGAAGAAAGCTGACGGGACTAAGAGTACAACCTTGTCTTACCCCACATGGACTATCAAAATACTCTTACCATTTTCATTTTCGTACCATAAACGTATGATATAGTTGATTTAACATCATTATACCTACTCTTTATAGTACAAACCACTTGCCGCGAATGCCATTTTGCAATAAAATATACACTAACTTATAATTACACCTATTAATCATATCAAATGCCTTTCGAAAGTCAGTTGATATTCACCAATTATGTCGTTTTAATCCAAGAAACATTCTAGTCTTTTATTACAAACATAAGAAAATATAATACCAATAATATTGATAAGTGATATACACTGGACAACACTGCATTAAACAAAATAACAAGGCATGGAGTTAATACATTTTCAACAGATTTGTAAAATGCTGGTGGAAGTCCATCATCACCAGGTGATTTTCCACTCTTTAAATGATGAAGATCGTTTATCACGTCTTGTTCGATAAAATCACACGATAAAATATCATCTTGTTTTTTACAGTCTGGGCATAAGCTATCATGATGATATTCAAGAAACTCACTCACTTCAGTTGAGAAATCTTTATCCCCTATTGACACTGGATTAAGCAATTCTTTAAAATAATCTCCCCACTTTGCAGATGCGATACTAGAGTCCTGCGATCGTCAGGTGATACCGTTTAACAAGTCTCCAAAATGTTGTATAGTTACTATCATTCGCAGCATTAACTTATGCTTTTGTAATGCTCAGCTTAAAATAAGTCTCTTTTTTTTGTTAAAATAAAGATTTAAATTTGTTTCTAGTGTTCTTGTATAAGTTGTAGTTTTCCAGAGAAGACACCTTTCTGAATGTATTCAAGAGCTTATACTTTTCTTTGACACTCTTCATCAAACCATTCTGGTTGTTTCTTAAAGCCTATACTTTCTTTACTTTCATATTCTTACCACAGTATTGCATTAAATGCCGTAACCTCTCTGCGGCTTTATCAATATCAATTTCCACACAGTTAATGAATTCATTTAACATTTCGTGCACTAATTCACCTTCAAAATTATTCAGATAGTCTTCACATTTATCTGTGTTCCATATATATCTACAGCTGTCCTGACCCGTGAAGATTCCGGGGTAGAATTGATCTTCAGCAACCCATACTTGCCGTAAAAGGCGACTAACGGGATCGGGTGGTCAGGCTCGCTGACTTGGTTGATACATGTCATCGATCCCAATTGCGTGGATTGATGCTCATGATGTCAATCACTGGATTGCCTGGTCCAGACTCGATTATTTACAGACCGCCGTCATATAGCAGGAATATTGCTGAGTGCGGCGTTAAACAACAAACAAACAAACAAACAAACAAACTAGAGCTGCCCTCGCCCAGGCTGTAATCCTGTTCTAGGGAGTCTATTACATTAAACAATGATGAGAAAGAGGCAAATAAGGGAAGATGGTCTGACTCAGTGCGACTTACATCTTTAAAGTCCTTTAAATACTTGTAAATAGATGCTGACACACAAATACATTCTGAGCTTACTCGTGTTGCTCCAACATAGGTATAATTCCCTTCATAAAAAAATCCGCCATTTAGTAAATATAAACCAAACATTTTACAACTGTCTAAGAAATCTTGGTCCTTGTTCTTTCGCTCTGGTCCTATTTGAGGAATAAGAAGCCAATAGTTTTACATTTGGGAGTCTTGCAGTGTCAGTGTTTATATAGTCTGAGAGATCTAGCCAAATATGCCAAAGATATTTACCTTGTGAATTCATGGCATGTAGGTCAAGCAAAACTGCAAATGGACGTTACCACATAACACGTTAAAGAATATAAAATGCATTTGGTATCTTGCTTTCCATTTTATTTCATTTTGTGTTACTCATTAATGGCTGCCCTATAGATTTCATTACAATCTACATGTATGATGTACAATATTAGGAGAAACATTAATATCGGCCTTTTTGGCCTGTTTGCTAACCCTTTTTCCATTTTGTAACGTTATGTAATGTAAAATCTGAACACTAATGGAAATAAAATACTGTTTAAATCATAACACGTTTTCCCTTCTTTTTTTTCAGGGTGGAGTGTACGTGTTCCAGTTGCTGGACTGGTACATTGTCGCCATTTTCCTCATCTTCTCGGGTTTACTGGAGTGTGTCATAGTGGCCTGGATCTACGGTATGAAGTGATGGGACCTCGAGACATCCTTGTTCTCTATCCTTGTTCTATAACCGAGTCGATTTTGTTATGACGATAGTTATTATTATCACTATTATAATTATTGTGTTTGTTCGTAGTGTGTAATTCTATCGTGTTCAAATTATTTGCAATTGTACATCGGCAGAATGTGTTTATAGACATTTACACATGTGTTTATAGACATTTACACATGAGTTCATAGACATTTACACATGTGTTTATAAACATATACACATGTGTTTATAGACATTTACACATGAGCTTATAGACATTTACACATGTGTTTATAAACATATACACATGAGTTTATAGACATTTACACATGAGCTTATAGACATTTACACATGTGTTTATAAACATTTACACATGAGTTTATAGACATTTACACATTTTTATTCGTTCCAGGTATTGACCGTTTCAGTGACGACATCGAGCTGATGATTGGCAGACCCGCTCCTCTGTTCTTCAAGATTACGTGGTGTTATATCACCCCAGCCATGCTTCTGGTTAGATAATTACATTACTGACAAGATTAAATCGTGTTTATTTTCATTCACATTAATCAATGCGGCCTTCAACCAACCTCACTCACACACAATAATCAACAGTGCTGTTGCAAAATTTTGCACATATGATATCAATGAATTTTAAAAAATTACGTCGAAGCACAAACAATACATATCAAGAGATGTGCTGACCATTGCTGCTGAATTCATATTTTATACGGTATAAATACCTATAAAGTACTGCCTTTTTTCAGACAACTCTCATCTTCACCTTCACCCAATACGAACCGCCAACATATGGCAAATATGTGTACCCCTATCACACGAACGTTATTGGCTGGATCATCGCAGCGATTCCATTGGTACCTGTCGTTGTTATGATTGTGGTCGCTATTTACAAACAGAAGGGAAGCCTATGGGAGGTAAGTACAAGAACAGCCGCAAAGATCCAGGTTAGAATTGGTCTTCATCAACCCTACTTGTCGTAAAAGGCGACTAACGGGATTAGGTGGTCAGACTCGCTGCTTTGGTTGATGCATGTCATGGTATCCCAACTGCGTTGATCGATGCTTATGATGTAAATCACTGGATTGTCTGGTCGATTATTTACAAACCGGCTTCATATAGCTCGAATATTCTGTGTGGGGCGTTAAACAACAAACAAAATAAACATAAATGACACACTAACTTTATGGAAAAGATATTTTCATACATAACGAACAAAGATACGACCCGTGTGTTTTCTCTGTAATACAAAAAATGTAAATAAAGAGCAAACCCGATAGATACTATATATATCAAACATAAACCACTTCCATCGAGCACCATCTGAACTTCAATTTCTACTGCATAGAAGTTAAAACCATAATGGTTAAATGTGGCATTATATTTACTTGAGTCAGTTAAACAATAGTTTGCAGTGACTAATCTGACTTAATGTACGAACAAAATTCAGATAACCATCGACATTAGCGGGTTTTTCATAAGTGTTCATTTGTTTCAAGCTAGTAAGATAGCAGAAACCAAACTGTTTTGTCAGCATGTTCTGGATACTTGGTGTATTTCAGAGAGTCAAGATGTCTCTGGTACCAGATGCAACATGGGGTCCGGCTGACCAATCGTACCGTGCTCACTACCTGGAGAAACATAGGAAACCGTCAACTCTCAAAAGTGCATTCAAATCGTCAGTGTCATGCACATAGATGCACTGCATCGGCATATTCTGTGCTTAGCAGAAATGAGGTATACACATTGCAATTAATATGAAAATCCTCTTAATGGCTAACATTTTGTTAAACGTACACCCACTGGGTCCATTCTCGTGATCTCAAAATAACCCGAACTTGATTTCTTCAGCCAGTTTGATTTGCTATGCTACACAGTCTAACGGACCAAACAGAATGTAAGTTCTAAACCAGCCTCAATGTTGAGTTAGCGATATAGACAACTTGTAGGCCAGTCCTATAGATTACGATAGAGTTCGCGAGAAGTCTAACATTGAAAAACGAAATGACGCGCAAAAGAAAGCCCTCGGAATAAGATTTTTGATACAAAGGATGTCTTCATGTCCATCTCCCTTACCCATTTCCTTATCTCGACGTTTGATTGGTCAGTAAAATGTTAATGAAAATCAAAGGCGGGTAATTTGAGATCCCGAGAACGACGAAAGGGGATCCAGGGGTTAGTAACGCTTTACCGAAATGCGAATCCCTGGAGACATAGAGGTTGGTTGACTTGAAGACAAGGGCAAACGGAAGAAATTTGAACAGTTTCTGCGCCGCCAGTTGCTGTTGTGTCATGTGGTTCACGAAATTATTTCCAATATGGATTCCTGAGCTTCTGAGTTTCTATAAGTCAGAGTCGAGCCAAGTGCCTAAGGAATGCACTGAGTAAGGGAAACTAAAGAAGGCTCATGTTTTCAACTTTTTATATACATTATTTCTTACTGTAGTATTTCATAGTCACAAAGTAATATTGCATATCCATAATGTTTTCTGGTTCCTTCCATTGCATGTTTTGTATATTCATATGTCCTTTATAGTAATTTGAGGGGCAAAAGAAAGTATACCGAGTTTGATGTTTTATGTAATTGAAAACTGAAAGAAGTGTTGTTAGTTTGATTTTTAACCGTCACCCTTCTCTGCAACAGTGTGTGAATAATAATTTCTGGCTGGGTAATTTTGGTTCAACGGAGACTGGGGTAAGAAATGAATTTGCAACCACATGGCCCCTTCAATGTTTGAAAAGTTTTAAATTAGTGCCGAAAAAAATTAACTGCGATTTTCAAGGAAAATATGTCTTAGACACCCATCAGCTGTTGTGTATTTTGCGATTGTTTTTCATATATTTTATAAGATTTAAGAATTCTTTAAATGTAACACCAGTACATTTCACTTTTCATTAATGATACGTCCCGTGAAGACCCGGGGTAGCAAAGGTCTTAAGCAAACCATGCTTGCTTTAAAAGGCGACTATGCTTGTCGTAAGAGGAGACTAACGGGATCCGGTGGTCAGGCTCGCTGACTTGGTTGATGCATGTTATCGTTTTCCAATTGCGTGGATCGATGCTCATGATGTCAATCACTGGATTGTCTGGTCCAGACTCGATTAGTTACAGACCGCCGTCATACAGCTGGAATATTGCTGAGTGCATCACGGTGTGCTTTGCAGAGTTTCGTCCCTTTGATATGTCATCGCGGGTGCAATCCCAAATTCGTTCTGGTTATGTCTGGTTTGTCGAGCTTGTTGATTTCACTATAGCGGTAACTCTTCGAGACCCCTAACCCCCTCGAGACAAACAGGAACATGAAATTAGTTATGAACGATCACAGTATATGTATAATATGTACCATATGCCATATTTCATGAAATAAATCAATGATGTCAAAATGTTAAGTTTATTGTTTTGATTCTATTAATTATCATTTAGATGTGCTTATCTTAAACCAAACCAATGGTGGCAGGAGTACATGCGCCCTGCATTATTTGCACTGTTTATCAGATCGCTGTCATACAGAACCGATTTCTAAAACAGCAAAGTAGTTCCGGAGTAAAACCTCCGAGGGTAAAACCTCTGCACACGGTCGTAAATTCAAAATGTCAATTACACCTGCCGAATCCGACTCCATTGGGCGCAAGACAAAAGGATGATGAAGATTACATGGAAATGAGAGATGACACCAGATGTTCGCAAAGGGTAAGCATGTCCTGCTCTATCGGAAGCATGTCCTGCTCTATCGGAAGCACACAGATAAGTACCCTTGGCCGATTGTTTCATTCTGTGTTCACTATCACGCGGACATTGCTTTAAAGGCATTTTCATAGAAGGGTACGCCAGTTGAGAATCTAAGAATCGTATGAAACATGACAAGGACGGGCAGGTAAAAAGGATTCCTAATTAACTATAATAGAAATGTGGTTCTGTACAATTTCGTTCAATTGCTGAGAAGAGTTACCTCATACAGTACATAATCCCTTATTATCATGTAACAACATACCATATAACTATACCACTCAAAAGAAGTTAAGAACAACAGCTTCTTTCATATTACTATAGTTAATCTGTCAAACCATATGTTCTTTACCTTATTTTGTATATCGATCCTGTTAAAGTATCGACAATTATATCTTCAAAAGAACATTTATTAGAAATATAAATATGTAAGGTTGCCATGCGTTGGTTCTGCTGCCTTGTTGTATCACAAGGACGTTGTTTATTATATACTTAAGTGTGAAGACCGCCTAATGAGGCCTAGTGGTAAAGCATTTCTGATGTCCCGCGCCGTGATACTGCTGGACAGGCGGTGTAAAAGCATACTCACTCACTCACAAGGAAACAACCTTAGCATTCATCAGAGGCGTACGTAAATTCTCAAAGTTCACACACACACACACACACACACACACACACACACACACACACACACCCACACACACACACACACACCACGTTCTATATCAACATCCCCGCGTCTAAATGTAGCAGAGCGGACATATCATATATCATAGCAGAGTATTCAGCACATACTACATCATAACAGAGTAAGCATATAATAGTTCATAACAAAGCGGGCATATTCTACATCCTAACAGAGAGAGCAAATACTACATCCTAACAGAGTAAGCATATAATAGATCATAACAGAGCGGGCATATACTACACCATAACAGAGCGGGCATATACTACATCATAACAGAGCAGGCATATACTACATCATAACAGAGTAAGCATATACTACATCATAACAGAGCGGGCATATACTACATCATAACAGATAGAGCATACACTACATCATAACAGAGCGGGCATATACTACATCATAACAGAGCAGGCATACACTACATCATAACAGAGCGGGTATGTACTACATCATAACAGAGCGGACATATACTACATAATAACAGAGAGAGCATATACTTCATCATAACAGAGCGGGCATATACTACATCATAACAGAGAGAGCATATACTACATCATAACAGAGCGGGCATATAGCACATCATAACAGAGCGGGCATATACTACATCATAACAGTCTGGGCATATACTACACCATAACAGAGAGAGCATACACTACATCATAACAGAGCGAGCATATACTACATCATAACAGATAGAGCATACACTACATCATAACAGAGCGGGCATATACTACATCATAACAGAGCGGGTATGTACTACATCATAACAGAGCGGGCATATACTACATAATAACAGAGCGGGTATGTACTACATCATAACAGAGCGGACATATACTACATAATAACAGAGAGAGCATATACTTCATCATAACAGAGCGGGCATATAGCACATCATAACAGAGAGAGCATATACTACATCATAACAGAGCGGGCATATAGCACATCATAACAGAGCGGGCATATACTACATCATAACAGTCTGGGCATATACTACACCATAACAGAGAGAACATACACTACATCATAACAGAGCGAGCATATACTACATCATAACAGATAGAGCATACACTACATCATAACAGAGCGGGCATATACTACATCATAACAGAGCGGGTATGTACTACATCATAACAGAGCGGGCATATACTACATAATAACAGAGCGGGTATGTACTACATCATAACAGAGCGGGCATATACTACATAATAACAGAGAGAGCATATACTTCATCATAACAGAGCGGGCATATACTACATCATAACAGAGAGAGCATATACTACATCATAACAGAGCGGGCATATAGTACATCATAACAGAGCGGGCATATGCTACATCATAACAGTCTGGGCATATACTACACCATAACAGAGAGAGCATACACTACATCATAACAGAGCGGGCATATACTACATCATAACAGAGAGAGCATACACTACATCATAACAGAGAGAGCATATGCTACATCATAACAAAGAGAGCATACTCACATCTTTACAGAACGGGCATATACTACATCATAACAGAGAGAGCATACACTACATCATAACAGAGCGGGCATATACTACACCATAACAGAGCGGGCATATACTACATCATGACAGAGCGGGCATATACTACATCATAACAAAGCGGGCATATACTACATCATGACAGAGCGGGCATATACTACATCATGACAGAGCGGGCATATACTACATCATAACAGAGCACGGATATAGTATATAGTAACAGAATAGAGGAATGGTACCTTGTTACAAAATGGAGGTTATATACATTGTAACAGATGGAGATATGGTACAAAATAATAGAAGGGATATATATGTATTCACCACGATACTTCGTTTTGTATGCGTTTCTCAATATATTCAACCATTACACCTAGGACCTATATCCGCCACCATGCTTTGTGTGGGGTTATAGCGAAAACGGCACTTCAGCAAAACGTCGCCGGGCGAAAACGGCATCTCGACTCAAGCGAAATCGGCACCTCGACTCGACTTGTGGCTGTCATGATCTTCTTTCTTTAGCATTGCCTACGATAGTCGTAAGCTAAGATAGGTTTGTGAATCGGGGCCGAGTGGTTGAGAAAATTCCAATATGATTTTAATATAGTTTATGGTATTCGCCTCCATCGAAGAGCATATCTATACAAACGCCTTAATATAATTTTTTTTTAAATATTTTATGCTATTTCTTTAATTTTTATTTTATTTATATATATATATATATATATATTTTAAATTTGAGGGTGTGTGTGTTCTAATCACTATGATTGCTACGGAGATTTTTTACCTTTTCTCTCAGTCTGACACAAATCACGAGAGGTAGATACAATCGGAACATTTCCGTTTGACTTTATCTCCAGAGTACGAGTCCAAATCATTTGGTTGACGGATCGTGAATTGACATATTGTGCCTTGTGAGTACTCCAAAAAGTTATCAGAAAGTTAAACATATGATGCGCACGTAAAATCGCCATTTAACTACACGAGTACCCGGCCACTGACTCGAGGATCTTGGTCACAATTATGTCATCAGTTCGGTCACGCTAAAGTAATCATTCATCAATGCTGTTTCAGGGATTTTCGTTAAGTGACTACGGCAGACAAATAACGTTTGCCTTGTGTGAACGATTTTGATATAGATTTAATATCAAAAGAAGTATTGATAGATTTTTTTCCCTCGCTCATTATGTTAAGCTTATTCATATAAAACATGTGATTGAAAATCAACAACATATATCACGGTACGATTCCACCCTGTGAGAATTTACTCGTTCTTTGGCTGGTGCACTGACAGAAAGCCACGTGTATTTGTTGACATCGCTCGCAGCGCCACCTAACGCCACGTACACAAACTCGTGTCAGGTTCCAAGATGGCTGCTCCCAGTGTGAAATCACGTTACCGGCTGTTAATGCTTTCAGTGTTAATTTTTGGGTTTGTTTTGACTAATATCATTAATGCACATGGACATGGTCACGCTCATGACCACGGACACGCTCACGATCATGGACACAGCCACGACCAACCGGCTTCTTTCAAATACAGCAAGCAGGCAAACGAACAACAACAGGAACATGCTCATGGGGGCCACGGACACGCTCATGATCACGGGGGACATGGACACGCCCACGACCACGGGGGACACGGGCACGCCCATGGAGGGCACGGCCACTCTCACGGGGGTGGACATCACGAAGATCACACAGAGGAATACAAGAAATGGGAAGACGCGAGACCTAAGCCCCCAAAAGCGAAAGAAACAGACTGGATCTTATGGCTCAAAGCCATTGGTGCTACAGCATTCATAAGCGTATCACCTGTTTTCATATTGCTTGTGATTCCTCTCGATAACACATCCGAACATGAGTCGCTGCTGAAAATATTGTTAAGTTTTGCCTCGGGTGGTCTCCTTGGTGATGCCTTCCTTCATCTCATTCCACATGCAGTGTCCCCTCATTCTCACGATGGAGGTGACCATGGTCACTCGCATGATCACGGACACTCCCACGAACATGGTGGACATAACATGTCGGTTGGATTGTGGGTACTGGCAGGTATAATCGCCTTCCTCATGGTTGAGAAGTTTGTCCGATTTATTAAGGGGGACGGCCGCGGCCACAGCCACTCCCATGCCCCAACCCCTGCCAAGCCAGTGGAGAAGAAAAAGGCAAAGACAAGTGATGATGAGGGGGAGAGCAAGACGGAAGAGAAGAAGAGTAAAGGAGAGAAAAAAGAAGATAAGAAGGGAGAGAAAAAAGAAGATAAGAAGGAGGAGAAGAAAGTGGAGAAGAAGGAATCTGCTAAAGAAGGTAAATCTTCCAAAGAACATACGTCAGTAGATTCATATCAGTATGATCATATAGCTACAAGGTTAGAGGCCCGGGAAGATCCAGGGTAGAACAGCTCTTCAGCAACCCATGCTTGCCGAAAAAAGGCGACTACATGACACAACTAACAGGATCAGGTGGTCAGACTCACTGACTTGGTTGATGCATGTCGATGTATCCCAATTGTGTGGATCAGTGTTCGTCATATCAATCACACCAGACTCCATTATTTCCAGACCGCCATCATATAGCTGGAATATTGCTGAGTGCAGCCTTAACAACAAACAAAAATGCAAGGTTAGATTTGAGGAAATTACAGTCTGTTGGTCAGCAGGTCACTGGCCTACATTCAAATTTGAATCAAGGCTCCAGAAATTTTGAGCCTTTGAATATTGACTCACGTTACCATTCACGTTGGGTATTGATAGTTTTCTTCCATTATATTGTTACTCCTTTGGGTCCAGTCTATTGGTATTTTTACAACAATTTTTCACTTAGTTCAGCATAAAATGGTGTTAAGGTGCTTTCTAATTTGTATCTGTTCAATGCTGGCCGAAGTCTGTAACATGTCGCCTAAACTCTCAATGTTCAGCAATTTACATGTCTGATTAACAATAAGTGAGACTTGGCGTCTTTCTAATGCATTATTTGACGCAGTAGAGTTCATGTATGTGTGATGCCTACACTCGATTAGTTCAAAAAGTTCTGTTAAGAAATACAGTACATTAGCCATGTTAGCTGAAAAGGCTACATTGGGTATTTACTAGGGCTGGGACGATACACCAACTGTGTGGTCCAATACATATCACGATACATTGTTCACGATCCGATAAGTGTCACAATACTTGTATGTACTCATATTTGTGGTGCGTAAGCCATCTTTTGCATAGGCAGGATGGCCAATACCTGGCAGTGGCACACTGACAATTTACAGCTGGCAGTATCAAATATGGCACAATGTATTAAAATATTTACTTTTTCACTACTAAATTTAACTTCTAATTAGTGTTTGGTGTAACAGCCATTAAAGTAAACATTTAAGGTATGAATCGATATTTTTTACTTAGTGTGCGACGGTGATCAACATGATCAATACTTGTATCGGGAAGTAAAATATCGCGATCCACCGATGCATTGGTGTATTGTCCCACCCTAGTATTTACAGAGTGTTGTTATTCTATTGGGTTTTTTTTTCAATTTTTCATGCATTTTCAACGTTAGTTGTGTAATGGTGATTTGTTTTGGGTATTTTATGCCAAAATGCAGATTACCTGGAGCTGTGTTGAACAAATCCAGTATTCTTCCTGATGTTTGTTATCTGTTGAAGACAATGACTCCCTGTTTATCCAGTGAACTGTTCTCAGTGTAACCTCCCAATTTAACAGATTTTCAGGTTACCAGAATTAAAGAGTCATAGCTTGTAGTGTAGAAATGGTCTTTTATATACGAGCAAGTTTACACAGAAATCAAATCA
This sequence comes from Haliotis cracherodii, assembly GCF_022045235.1. NCBI lineage: Eukaryota > Metazoa > Mollusca > Gastropoda > Lepetellida > Haliotidae > Haliotis > Haliotis cracherodii. Next base: position 10,075,328 of record NW_027266268.1, read on the forward strand.
TCCAGGTGTCCCGACTAACAGGGTTTCCCTGTATTACAGTATGAGATAGTATGTGAAAGAACAGCTGCAAACTTGGATGTGTAACACTTTGAGCCATTCTCCACTTGCCCGAGATTCACCTCTGCATTATATGTTTGTTGTTTAATAAGCACTCAGCAATGTTCCAACTATGTGAAAGTGGGCTGTAATTTATCAAGTCTGGACCAAACAATCCAGTGATTGACATCATGAGCATCGATCTACTCAACTGGTATACAATGACATGCATCAACCAAGTCAGCAAGCCTGACTACCCAATGCCATTTGTTTGCCTCCTACGGCAGGTATCTCTGCATTAACAGTTATTTCCTAGAGAAACTTTATTAGTAACCTATTTTTACAGCCATAATCCAAGTAATCAATTTATTATCAGTTAGAAACAAAGGTTAGACCACCATGAACTAAATCTAACTAATCCACAGTTCAATTTTGATCCAGTTGATTTTGAAGTAGGGCTTGGACGGGAAACTTTGGTATTCGGGTCAGGTTAACTCGGGTACTCGGGTCGGGTGGGTCCTGAGTAGGACCTGGGTACCCACAGTACTACCCGGACCCGTAGTTAGTCACTTGACATACTGTTTAATGACAAAAAGTCACTACAAGTTGCTAATGTTCCCATTTCTTTATGATGGTGTACACATTCCTTTTGACCTGTACATGTTTGAGTAAAGATAAAGCTTCAGTCAACTTCAGTATACTCATGATTTGATCGTTTCATAAGAGACCATATAATAGACATATGGTCTCTTATGAAACGATCAAATCATGCGTTTCAAATCAACCTCTGGTTTCATACATGTATCGAAACAGTTTTTGCCAGGTCTACAGTTAAACTAATCCCAATTAGACATTGTGTTCCCAACTCTTGAGACCTGCAGTGGGTACCCGGGTAGGGTCGGGTTATAGGGGTTGGGTACCCGGGTAGTTAATTTGGACTCGTTCCAGGACTAGATCCAAGAGTATATGTGATGATTAGTTACTGATTTGCATTATCACACCTTGTGGTCTAAAAACGTCATTAGTCAAGTCCTCGTTAGGACCCAATCTCATTAAAATCAGATCTTAGTTCGCTAAACAAAGATCTGAGTCACTGAGCCTGACCACCTGCCTTGTACAACATGCATAGGTTGCAGAGGACCTATTCTAACCCAGGTCCTAAAACAATCGCATTAAAATCAGATCTTAGTTCTCGCGACCGCTTAACAAAGATCTGAGGACATCACATTACGGGTCACGCCAGACCGACCTTGCGCAAATTTTGACCGACCAATGGAGGGACTGACAGAAAGTCGACATTAGCCAATCATAAGGCAGCTTTCTCGTGCTTTATGGCACTAAATTCAAATTGGCGACTTTGCTTCGAAACATATTTTGACAAATTCTCGATTAAAAAATTGAAACCTGAACAAAAGAACATACTGGAATGGCAAATATATGGATTCAGTCGTTAGGCTTGTACCTATCGTTCGGAATACCCTGTGTTTAAGTTTTCGAGGTTGTATGATTAGAAATCACATTCCGTCTGTCACTTTCATGATCTGGTAAGCGAGGCTCTGATTGGTCAGATGAAAGGTCGTTCTGACGTGACCCCTAATGAGATGTCCTCAGATCTTTGTTAAGCGGTAGCGAGAACTAAGATCTGATTTTAATGAGATTGGGTTAGGACCTGGGTTAGAATAGGTCCTCTGCAACCTATACTTGTTGTACAAGGCAGGTGGTCAGGCTCAGTGACTTGGTGGGGCGGTCGGGTAGCCTAGTGGTTAAAGCGTTCGCTCGTCAAGCAGAAGACCCGGGTTCGATTCCCGACATGGGTACAATGTGTGAAGCCCATTTCTGGTGTCCCCCGCCGTGATATTGCTGGAATATTGCTAAAAGCGGCGTAAAACCATACTCACTCACTCACTCACTCACTCAGTGACTTGGTTGATTGTGTTTCATCATACCCTTACTGTTAAGATGATGCTCAGAATAACAATCACTTGATTGTCTGGTCCAGACTCGATTATTACAGGCCTTTCTAATATTGCCTGGAGTCAGCACAACATACCATTTACTTGCACTAACTTTTGTTTTCTGTATTTTGTTGTAGACTCCGAGCAAGGGGACATCAAGGTGGCTGGCTACCTTAACCTGGCCGCTGACTTTGCCCACAATTTCACTGATGGTCTTGCTATAGGTGCTTCGTTCTTAATCAGCCAGAATGTCGGTATTATCACCACCATCACCATATTCCTGCATGAAATACCCCATGAAATTGGAGATTTTGCCATCCTTGTCCAGTCAGGTTGCACAAAACAGAAGGTAATTGAAAATACATGTGTGCTGTGAATATACGGACCAAAAAATGTTAGGGATCATGAACATTTATAAAATTGTGTGCTCAGTCTTCGATACAAACAAATATCCCATCAAATAATTGTGATCCGTGATGTTTTGTTTGGGTATTTTGGCTGGGAGACAGATGAGTTATCTCCCTTTAGCCATCAAAGTAGTACTCTTATCAATCTCATTAGGATGGGATTTTAGTGCCTGCTACTGCTTCACAAAGATCTGAGAACATCCCATTACAAGATACCTTGTTAAAAGTGGAATCTAGCCTAATAACAGGCACAAAACTGTTTCCAAATCTAGGTGCAATCATCTAAATGTAGGCTATCTGAACCTGCCATGATTGCAACAGATTAGAGAGCACACAATAGATCTGAGTCATTTTGTAAATGTCTTCTAGTCAAATAGATACCATTTTGTTCTTTAGGTTAGAACTAAATATCCATTTCTAATTGAGGAATCACTCATACAAGGCTGTGATTAAGATTGCAGATCTATGCAAAGCTTGCTTTTAGAAGAGAAATTTTGATTAACTCATGAACAAGAGAAATTTTGCGCAAAGAGAGATAGAGATAGAGACTTGGTGGACGGGTCCAGGGTATATATCATAATTCTCTCTCTGTTTCAGGCCATGATGCTTCAGTTTTCTACAGCAATAGGCGCCATGCTGGGGACTCTTTGCAGCTTATTTGCCGAGGGTATCGGTGATGTTGCTACAGCCTGGATCCTCCCCTTCACAGCAGGGGGCTTCATCTACATCGCCACTGTGTCTGTTATACCTGAACTACTTGTGGACTGTAAGCTCAGCCAGTCAATCAAAGAAATTGGAGCCTTACTTGTAGGAGTATATATGATGGTTTTGATTGGTCAATTTGAGTGATTGACAGGTGTCTTTAGCCAATGACTGGTACTCGTTCCTAAACAACTCAGGTTGTTGATAATGGATTTGATGGATCTGTGTTACCATGGTTTCTGTAGAGTTTGTTATTTTGAAAAGAAATCATAAACAAGTTAACAATAATTTTTGGAATTGATGGTTATTTTTCAAAACTCGTACAAACTGTCGGTATTTCTCTTTTTTATTGTTATTTTTTCAATCTATGTCACTGCAGATACCATTCCAACAGCTTTGTTAAGAGATATGAAGTCTGATATTTCGCGAAGTGTTGAAAGGAATATTAGTAGTTTTATAGTATAGGGCACAAGTCATTACTGATTTGTTGGGTCCCATCCACAAACTGATCTTCTTTACGAAATCATAGGTCTTTCTTTGAGTATGGGAATTGCAAAAGTCATGGCGCTAACGTCACATTGGGAAACTGGAACCAACCTGTAGATTTACTGTTACTGTTGTATCAGTGGGTCCACTGTGTGTTAACTGTCATATCTTGTCTCTTGTTTATCAAATTAAAAGTCAGATATGGAATATGGAAGCTGGAATATTGCTAAAAGCGGTGTTAACCCAACTCAATCACCAACTTAGCTGAGATAAACAACGGATAGTAAACAGCAAAGGTCTTATAAGAGGGAATTTTTTGCTATGTACATTGTTAGTCTTGCATGTTGCAAACCAAGTCTGAAGTATTAACATGCTGTTACTCCTTAGTATTGTACCTGTATTTTTGTTAAATTTGTGCATGTATCTTGAAAAACAACTACTGAATTAAAATCATTTTCTTATCATGGTCTTAAGATCATATCATGCCTATTGGTAATGCTCATTACAGTACTGTACAAAAATAACTACTACTTGGACATGTTAAACATGTTAAACACAGATCGACAGTAGTATATTTATATAGCGTCGTGCTAAAATATGTGAATGTTTTTCTGTTGAGTGTTTATGGAATGTCATTAACATTGACAACTTGATATAAATAATGTTGCAGAAAAATGGTAGTTACTTTTGAGCAGAACTGTTCCTATGATGTCAATAGATATTTGCACATAATTTGAAATTCGTATTTATGTGGCGTGTAAGTAAGGGGATATGCATGAAATGCTGTTTCATTTTTGCATTTTAAGACATTCAAGATACGTATGTGTCTAGTTAACAGAGATGTTATGATATAGTTAGTGGAGATAGCTGCAATAGGTGTTTGAACTACTGATGAACCTGGTCTGTCAGTTTGGTACTTTGAACTTCATTTATTCCTCTAGCTTTTCTTGAGCTGTTCCCATAAAATAAACCCTTAGAATTATGCCATGCGTTGGTTTTTGGGCACAGCTAGTCCAGTGCCACAATTCATTGTCCAGATTTGGAGCTACTGGGTTTGGATCCAAGATTCACCCAATACTGATAATGATGATCCTTGGTTTGACAGCACCAACCCAAGAAGGTGGAAGTCTATGCCCTGTGTCACCTGGGGACATCCCCCCACAATAAGATGACATACCAATGGGCCCTTGGGGAATATGGGTAAAAATATAGGTCCCGAGCAACCCATACTTGTTGTAAGAGGATCAGCTGGTCAGGCTTGGTGACTTGGTTGATGCATGCCATTGTATCCCAATCATGCTCTTGTTGTCACTCACTGCATTGCATCGTCCAGACTCATTTATTTACAGACTTAAATCATATGGTTGGAATATTGCTGAGTGCAGTGCTAAACAACAGATCATAACTCCAATATACTATGATGCGGTGTGAAACGGCTCAATAACGACATGTATATTGGTATCATCATTTGTAGGTTATCACATGTCATCTAACGTGGTCAAACTTAACACTGACTGTGTCTCATCTCTTTTACACCTTCTAAGACTTCACATGGAATGGATGTCAGCTCATGTAAATGAGTGGTGTTTTGCTCGCTCAGAACTTCTCTGAAACAGGATAAATTAAAGGGGGGGGGGGGGGAGGGTGTGAGGATCAGGAGATGAAAACAGTTATCACCAAGGCAGATATTACTTAGCATGTCATGAAGGGAAGACTGTGTTCCTTATGCTCCTCGCATCGTAATTTTGCAGTGCCAACGTGAATATTGATTTGTTTTTAAGATTAACGTAAAAAATATATGGCAATCCCTAATGTTAGGGTTATGATTGTGCCATCAACATTTGTTCTTGTTGTATGTAGCTTCTGATAATACCGATTAATGTATGTCATAGCTGATTGATGTGCAGTGTTCAAATTAATCCTGAAAGAAAAGGGGTCCTTGTCGTAACCCTAGTGTTAAAGATGAGGTATTTAAGATTTAGGACTCAAATACTATAGCAGCAAACTTTGATGACCCCAGAACTCCCTTAATTTTGAACACTGGATTTGTAGTGAGCACTTGTTTAAGAACTTGTAAAGTTTCTATGCTGAAACTTGTAAAGTTTCTATGCTGAAACTTGTAAAGTTTCTATGCTGAAACTTGTAGGTAGAGATTAAATAGGGTGATGGGTAGCCTAGTGGTTCAAGCTCCTGCCGGCCACGTCAAAGAATCAGGTTTTATTTCCAACATATGTACAACATGTGAATCCCAATGTTTGTGTTTAAGGAATTCTAAGCATGCGTGAAGTTGCTGCAATTTGCTTACAGAGTTGTCTCCCTTAGCCATGGTATCATCTATGGTATGTCACTTAAGGCTTTCCTGTTTAGTGATTAAGCGCCAATAAACCCCACTTGCTCACAATCAATATTTGTCTCTTTCTTGCCTTGTGCTGGTTTCGAACTGTAATGTGTTCATCACGAACATTTCAGACATTGTTATATGTATGTTAAATTGATTTTCTTCGGTTGGGCATGTTATATGTGTTGTTGTTGGGGCTGTAATTATGCTGTGCTATCAATAAGATGTCCAGTACTGATTCATTGTAATATGATACAAATAGTCCTGGAAAAACTACAATCTGGTCATTTTATTCTGCACAGGGGCGTTAAATAACAGTAAACTTGAATATTGTTTTACGTTTTAGAAGCATGAATTGAAAACAACTGTGCACACTTTTACATTAAAAGTCCATACACACAAAACCATATTGAAGTAAATTTTTATAAACAGGTCCATCAACAATAATAAGTTTACAGACTGCTTATGAAATACTGTGGACAATAAAAAATCTCTGACATCATTCAACTCAATAAATGCAACACTATCCTAAGCCAGTCAGGAAATATTAGTCTCTCTGTGGCAGTGGCCTTAACGTTTTTCAGTTTATGAAAACATAAACGCAAACAATATTGCTTGGTTAGCTCATCAAATGCCACAGCGTGACTTGAATTTTTATTATAAATAACTATCAATGCCTCTCAATTGACCTGGGCCCCATGGTATTTCATCAATCAATTGAGACTGTCAGCAAACACTGATGCACTACACTGCTAGTAGTAATCACATGAAAGATGTACTGTTCATCTCATGTTTAGTGTTCCTTTTCTTTCATTTACAATTCACATTGCATGGCGCCACCATTCTGAGTTCTACGGAGTTCTATTGACAAGAAGTCAGTAAACCAGAAGTCTTTATCTGTAATGATAAAAATGAAAAGTAGTTTCAATAAGTAGCCATCAAGAGCTATACAGGGGTGAGAATCTTCCGCAGATACGCTAATTTTAGTGACTACAAATTTCTTAAAATTTAATGGCTTCCCTCGTAAACACCCCCAAATTATGGACCACGCTCCATTGCAAATAGTTTCAGCTGAAAAGGAAAATATCCATTCCTATCCCTGGCTATACTTGTTTAATATGCATGCATACCTTTTCAAAATAATGTGAAAAATATTCAATTGCCCGAAATAGTTTTGATTTTTTTTTTTATAAATAATTCCCAGTTGTTTCTTCCCAAAGGTTATTCCTACTTGTCTCAATCAGATACTTCCAGCATTAGAGATTCTATGCCGTCGGATGGGATTGTGAGAGTTTAAGTATTGTATTGTGACTGTATGTAGACCAGTATATCTTCACAGCCCCAGTTGTGGTGGTGGGATAAAGAGATTTAATTCACCATTAACATGTTACAGTTAGTATTTGAGTTTCGTCTTTGTAAAAATGTGACTTGAATGAAGAGGGTGGAGAAATGGAATGAAAGGAAAATGGCCAAGATGGTTGCTTTGTGCTGGTCCACCTTTTACTAGTGTTCAGACGTTTAAAAATCTTGGAATAGAATATCTTGTGTAACACTGTTTGACAGTTTGTTTCAATTCTAACTGTAGTGGTACCGATATGTATGAACCTTTGATTTGTGCTTCTTTTATGTGTTATATCTGTTGTAGATGATGTAGACAGTGCTTTGTTTGTTGGGCAAGACCTTTGCTCCCTAACAGTTCATGGTTCACTAAATCAGTACCTAGTCCTGTAAATAGGTGGATCAGACATTATTTAGGGTTCAAACTTTTCGAAGGCATTTTCTTGTGACATTAATAGATTAATATGAGAGGGTTTTAGAAAAAAAGATGGATTACGTATCAATTTATCTATAAACGACCTTTATGTTCTCAAAGGAATTTAATTTCACAAGGTACAGTTCCTTCTGGAAAAGTAAGGTTTCATTGGATATATATATATCCAAAACCACTGCCGGTGAAAAGCTGTACTGCGAGTCAATTAGCTTTAGGGTCAATACTTAATATTTGGGTCTATTAAGGGAGCAATTTTCTCATTTTCTTTTCGGACATCTTTAACGTTTTGAATAGCAATCTTCCTGCCATGTATGTGTGACACTATTTGTGAACCATCAGGACTTCATATTGTTGCCATCTATACAACGTATCATGTTCAAGGAAAGCCTGACTATCGGATGCTGATGTCACTGATGAGTGGTGTGTGGATACTGATGCATGGTGCTGAGACTGTTACTACGTCTGTATATAGGAACTGATGAATAAACATGTATAAATGCCTTTCTTGTTTGTTGAAGGAATATTCAAGGTGGAATATACAATGCTGGAAAAAATTACCATTTTAAGGTTAGGCTGAAATATGTTGAACGTTGTGTAAGCTCTTCAGGGACACATAACAGGTGTACAAATACAAAGGCAATGAGACTAATTACGCGTCACTGTCTATGACTCCAGTGTCGGCACACTATACTGTTGGGAACTGTTGCGTTTGGGCGAAGCTGTCGAATACCGGGAACATCCTCGCATGCCTCCCCCTCTCAAGTCGGGCCTGACTTGATCAACACTTAGGATGTCTGTTTCTCTCGATGAACGATCTGATGGCGTGACTTGTTGGACGTCAGCATAACCCATGGATACCACAAATCCACTTGAAATGCTGTTTCTTGAACTTGTGTCTTAGTATTTTAACAGCAACACGATTACCAACATTGCTCCTGACGATGTAATTTAGCTGACGTGTGAGATTCGACACACTTATCCTATAACATTACACAACTATATAAACTTGTGACATTGCTAGGTGGTATAACCCCTATTGTAGAGGATATGAGCCTTGACAGATGGGCTGAATTCATATCTTCTGTATCACGAGACATAAGTTCCTGGAACCTGCGATCAATGCTCTATCTATAGACAGTATATCTCATACCAGGACCACGACATGTAAATATTCAGTATTGCCAATTTCTCTGCATAATGTTCGTGTAAATATGCTGTGTTAACATGATTCCAAATGTATATCACTCTCCAAAATTAATGGAGGAAATAAAGATAATTCATTCATTCATTCATGTACACCCAGAATGTCAGTATACAACGTAGCTATATATAGTGACACATGTACACCCAGGATGTCAGTATACAACGTAGCTATACATAGTGACACATGTACACCCAGGATGTCAGTATACAATGTAGCTATATACAGTGACACATGTACACCCAGGATGTCAGTATACAACGTAATTATATATAGTGACACATGTACACCCAGGATGTCAGTATACAATGTAGCTATATACAGTGACACATGTACACCCAGGATGTCAGTATACAACGTAATTATATATAGTGACACAGGTACACCCAGGATGTCACTGTGCAACGTAGCTATACATAGTGACACATATACACCCAGGATGTCAGTATACAACGCAGCTATATATAGTGACACATGTACACCCAGGATGTCAGTACACAACGTAGCTATATATAGTGACACATGTACACCCAGGATGTCAGTATACAACGCAGCTATATATAGTGACACATGTACACCCAGGATGTCAGTATACAACGTAGCTATATATAGTGACACATGTACACCCAGGATGTCAGTATACAACGTAGCTATATATAGTGACACAGGTACACCCAGGATGTCACTGTGCAACGTAGCTATACATAGTGACACATGTACACCCAGGATGTCAGTATACAACGCAGCTATATATAGCGACACATGTACACCCAGGATGTCAGTACACAACGTAGCTATATATAGTGACACATGTACACCCAGGATGTCAGTATACAACGTAGCTATATATAGTGACACATGTACACCCAGGATGTCACTGTGCAACGTAGCTATATATAGTGACACATGTACACCAAGGATGTCAGTATACAACGTAGCTATATATAGTGACACATGTACACCACGGATGTCAGTATACAACGTAGCTATATACAGTGACACATGTACACCCAGGATGTCAGTACACAACGTAGCTATACATAGTGACACATGTACACCCAGGATGTCAGTATAAAACGTAGCTATATATAGTGACACATATACACCCAGGATGTCAGTGTACAACGTAGCTATATATAGTGACACATGTACACCCAGGATGTCAGTATACAACGTAGCTATATATAGTGACACATGTAAACCCAGGATGTCAGTGTACAACGTAGCTATATATAGTGACACGTGTACACCAAGGATGTCAGTATACAACATAGCTATATATAGTGACACATGTACACCCAGGATGTCAGTATACAACGTAGCTATACATAGTGACACATTTAGACCCTGAACGTCAGTATACAACGTAGCTATATATAGTGACACATGTACATCCAAGATGTCAGTATACAACATAGCTATATATAGTGACACATGTACACCCAGGATGTCAGTATACAACGTAGCTATATATAGTGACACATGTACACCCTGAACATCAGTATACAACGTAGCTATATATAGTGACACGTGTACACCCAGAACGTCAGTATACAACGTAGCTATATATAGTTACACATGTACACCCAGAACGTCAGTATACAACGTAGCTATATATAGTGACACATGTACACCCAGAACGTCAGTATACAACGTAGCTATATATAGTTACACATGTACACCCAGAACGTCAGTATACAACGTAGCTATATATAGTTACACATGTACACCCAGGATGTCAGTATACAACGTAGCTATATATAGTGACACGTGTACACCCAGGATGTCAGTATACAACATAGCTATATATAGTGACACATGTACACCCAGGATGTCAGTACACAACGTAGCTATATATAGTGACACATGTACACCCAGGATGTCAGTGTACAACTTAGCTATACATAGTGACACATGTACACCCAGGATGTCAGTACACAACGTAGCTATATATAGTGACACATATACACCCAGGATGTCAGTGTACAACTTAGCTATATATAGTGACACATGTACACCCAGGATGTCAGTACACAACGTAGCTATATATAGTGACACATATACACCCAGGATGTCAGCATACAACGTAGCTATACATAGTGACACGTGTGCACCCATGATGTCAGTATACAACGTAGCTATACATAGTGACACGTGTACACCCATGATGTCACTGTGCAACGCAGCTATACATAGTGACACGTGTACACCCATGATGTCAGTATACAACGTAGCTATATACAGTGACACGTGTACACCCATGATGTCAGTATACAACGTAGCTATATATAGTGACACATGTACACCCAGGATGTCAGTACACAGCGTAGCTATATATATAGTGACACGTGTACACTTATGATGTCAGTATACAACGTATCTTTCTGTATATTGTGGTACATGTACAGCCGGGATGTCACTATACAAGGTTATATATAGTTATATATAGTTACCTAATAGATTGTACACAAAGGACGTCATCATAAAACGTCGCTATAGAGGTTATCACGCGAGCGTGTCTGGGGATCCCCCCGGATGGTTAATATCCTGCATGAGGAATAAACATTGTATTAAGCGAGCCTTCTGTGCTTGAAAATGTTTTCTCTCTCTCACAAACATTACCGAAACATTGCGGGTTTTCCTGGAATGCGCGCATTAGTATTTTATTACTTCACAGAGTAAGTGATGTGTCAGTCGGACAGTGACAGTAGCCAATATAGTTCCAACTGAAATATGTTTCTTATACAGTGGCGAAGCAACATAAACGCAAAACAACAATTGTTTTTACTTGCCTTTAGCGGCAATCCATCGGTGTGGGCAAGAATTACTGCCCTGTGTCAAGGGGAGGCTACTCTAACCCTAGTCTATGAGACGTCACGGCTACGTTCAGACGTTGTTGACAGTCGGCCTGTCCTGTCATAACGTTAGGAAGTGCAGTCAGGTGTACACACAGCGACAAAACGAAACTAGGTAACAATTCAAACATATTTCGGCCAAATCCAACAATTTTGATTTGTGGAAATAGGTTTCAAGCCGCAGAATTCTACAATCACATATATGGCTACTGATCCCGCTTGACTAGGCCTCGTGCCCTCGCAAAATTGTTTCGAAATTTATATCTCCAAAGTTGCCAAAACTTATAAAATGCCTTAGCTACGTCACAGTTAGACACTGATTTTCAGTATATTAGACTGTTCCTTTGATAATGATAGCAATTATCCCTGTAGTTTATCCAGATTCCCGATGGTTAATTCTGACTAAATCGCCGAATGACAAGGGCGATGCCATGTTTGTTTATAAACATTGAAAGTAGTCCTACTTGACTTTTGATATTTGCATCTCTATCCGCATATGACCCCAACGGATATCGTTTTATCCGTTGGCTTTCACCTGCCTAGAAACGTACACATTATATGATAAATATATATATTTAATGGTACATGTACACCCAGGATGTCAGTATACAACCTAGCTATATAGAGTGGCACATGTACACCCAGGATGCCAGTATACAACGTAGCTATATATAATTACATGATATTTTGTACACAAAGGACGTCAGTATACAACGTAGCTATATATAGTCATATTATAGTGGTACGTGTGCACACCCTGGTTCTCAAGGCAGAGCGTTGCTGTATATGTTACAGTCAATGTGTAAGATCAGTCAACGTGACAATGAACAATGGACTTGTCATTCAATTTGTAAAATGACTAAAATATCTAGGCATTTTATATATTGCCTAAATGAATCAGACTTTAACACACATTGACTAACATGTACATAGACGTAGACGTAAGGCGTCAGCACAGCATATAGCAGGATGCGCATTCGCCAGAAAAGCATGTCGCTGCAAAGAATGCTCCGTCAAAATCGCGTAACACCTACATAATTATCAGATGATGTTCTGCAAAAATAAGTAAATGTGAGTTTGAAGCAACCCAGAAGCAGAATGGGTTTATGTAAGTGAATCATGGACATTATAGAGGATTTTGCTTAAAATCAAGTGTTCTAAATATAAGCAAATCTGAAGGTGAATTTACACAAGTATTGCCACTGCTGATTGACTTGAGCGTCCCGGCAATCAACAAACAATGGACAGCCCAAGCAGAGTCAGTGAAGCACTGACTAGCTCACCTCGCTAGGAACTTGGCCTGCGATACGATACGCAAGGTGTGATTGATGTAGACACTTCCATTTTGAAAGCAATAGCCAGACAGCGTGGACAGTGTGGACAGCATGATGGTATTTATTTTGAAAATGAACTTTTGGAAATATACAATGGCAATAAAGAAAACGGAACAGGGTGATGAAGAATACCCACCAGCAGTCGACATGATTCCCCAAATGAACGTGTACAAAGAGAACATTCAAGGAAGTCGGAGATTGAGAAATATGCGACTGGTGTATATTGCCTATATATGACTTTAATACAATCACAATCCCTCTCATATATTGGGGAAAAAACGGGTACCTAGCAAAGGCAAACACACACCCGTCCGACCAACGTGGAGACAGTTCCCTGGACCAACGTGGAGACAGTTCCCTGGGCCAACACGGAGATAGTTCCCTGAGCCAACGTGGAGACAGTTCCCTGAGCCAACGTGGAGACAGTTCCCTGGGCCAACACGGAGATAGTTCCCTGAGCCAACGTGGAGACAGTTCCCTGGGCCAACGTGGAGACAGTTCCCTGAGCCAACGTGGAGACAATTCGCTGGACACACAGAGGTAATGATTTTTTCTACCCTAACTTACATCCTATCCCATTTTCATTCTCTGAAAAATCTTTTGTCCAGAAGCTCTCAGCATTGTGACCGGTTTTACACATTTGAACATGTTGTTTCTATTGGTACATCATAAGGCATCAAAAGCGAAGCAATATGTTGTCGAAAACTCATGTTTAAAAACCTGTGGTAACACATTTTCCTTTGCACAAGACTGATATTTTTGCATTCAAGACATTTAATTCGGTAAGACTTCCGCCCTTGTCCCCCCTTAAAAATGTATATGATTGAAAGTATTGAGCAGCAATGCATACATATATAACCTTTGGAGGGGGGATACGGGCGGAAGTCTTTCCCTGAATTACTTCAAACGTGTAAATCTCAATAAACTGCATAAAACATTCTTTTGAAATGAAATGGCATAGTTTTTTTCTTCATAGCTGCGTTACTTCCTTGTGTTTACCGATGTGCATTCAATTTTGACAAATAACATGACAAAACAGATGACCATAAGCGCCTATTAATAAAATCTGTATTAACATAATATGTACGCTATTTTAAGTTTTAATGCTGGAGTGATTTATACGTAATTTTAAGCCTTAATGCTAAAGTAAAATGGTCTGAACGTGACTCCGTGAACAGAAAGTGATGAACTATAAAAGGGGCGTAACTCTATTTACTTATTTACTGTCTGTCATGAAATGTGAATATATATGCTACTTAAAACATCACATAAAACATGACACATTACATATCAAAGGAATCTTATCACATAAAACATGACACATCCAATATCAAAGGATTCTTATCACATAAAAAATGACACATCCCATATCAAAGGATTCTTATCACATGAAACATGACACATCACATGTCAAAGGATTCTTATCACATAAAACATGACATATCACATATCAAAGGATTCTTATCACATAAAACATGACACATCACATGTCAAAGGAATCTTATCACATAAAACATGACACATCACATATCAAAGGAATCTTTATCACATACAACATGACACATCCCATATCAATGGATTTTTATCACATAAAACATGACACACATCACATATCAAAGGAATCTTATCACATTAAACATGACACATCACATATCAAAGGAATCTTTATCACATTAAACATGACACATCACATGTCAAAGGATTTTTATCACATGAAACATGACACATCACATGTCAAAGGATTCTTATCACATGAAACATGACACATCACATGTCAAAGGATTCTTATCACATAAAACATGACACATCACATATCAAAGGAATCTTATCACATAAAACATGACACATCACATATCAAAGGATTCTTATCACATAAAACATGACACATCACATGTCAAAGGATTCATTTCACATAAAACATGACACATCACATGTCAAAGGATTCTTATCACATAAGACATGACACATCACATATCAAAAGATTCTTATCACATAAAACATGACACATCACATATCAAAGGATTCTTATCACATAAAACATGACACATCACATATCAACGAAATCTTATCACATAAAACATGACACATCACATATCAACAGAATCTTATCACACAAAACATGGCACATCACATATCAAAGGATTCATTTCACATAAAACATGACACATCACATATCAAAGGATTCTTATCACATAAAACATGACACATCACATGTCAAAGGATTCATTTCGCAAATAAACATGACATATCACATATCAAAGGATTCATTTCGCAAAAAACATGACATATCACATATCAAAGGATTCTTATCACATAAAACATGACACATGACATATTAAAGGATTCTTATCACATAAAACATGACACATCCCATATCAAAGGATTCTTATCACATAAAACATGACACACATCACATATCAAAGGAATCTTATCACATTAAACATGACACATCACATATCAAAGGATTCTTATCACATAAAACATGACACACATCACATATCAAAGGAATCTTATCACATTAAACATGACGCATCCCATATCAAAGGATTCTTATCACATAAAACATGACACATCCCATATCAAAGGAATCTTTATCACATGAAACATGACACATCACATGTCAAAGGATTCTTATCACATGAAACATGACACATCACATATCAAAGGATTCTTATCACATAAAACATGACACATCACATGTCAAAGGATTCTTATCACATAAAACATGACACATCACATATCAAAAGATTCTTATCACATAAAACATGACACATCACATATCAAAGGAATCTTATCACATAAAACATGACACATCCCATAGCAAAGGATTCTTGTAACATTAAACATGACACATCACATATCAAAGGATTCTTGTCACATTAAACATGACACATCACATATCAAAGGATTCTTATCACATAAAACATGACACATCACATATCAACGGAATCTTATCACATAAAACATGACACATCACATGTCAAAGAATTCATTTCGCAAAAAACATGACATATCACATATAAAAGGATGCTTATCACATAAAACATGACACATCACATATTAAAGGATTCTTATCACATAAAACATGACGCATCACATATTAAAGGATTCTTATCACATAAAACATGACGCATCACATATCAAAGGATTCTTATCACATAAAACATGACACATCTCATATCAAAGGATTCTTATCACATAAAACATGACACATCACATATCAAAGGAATCATTTCTCATAAAACATGACACATCTCATATCAAAGGATTCTTATCACATAAAACATGACACTTCACATATCAAAGGGTTCATAACACATATGGCACGACACATCACATATCAAAGGATTCTTATCACATATGGCACATGACACATCACATATCAAAGGATTTTTATCACATATGGCACATGACACATCACATGAAATTACGCATTCCACTTTGCACAGGACGCATATCACATGACACATATGACAAAACATGATACATCACCTATGGCACATGACACATCCCACATATAAAATGGTATCACATATCACAAAACGCATTACATGGCACATACCACAATGTACAATGATGTATATAACATGTCATGTGATACATCACATATAGCATATGTCGCATATCACACATCACATAACACAAGACACATCACATATATAAAATTTATCATTGTAGAGCACACATCACTACACAGGGTACATGATATATATCACATGAAACGTCACATGACACGCCACAAGACACATGACACATATCAACTAACACATATCACATAACGGAAATCGCAAAAATAAATAAAACATAGGAGTGAAGACAACAGCAATTGCTAGGTCAATAAACAGTAAACAGGTGAGGCGGAATAAATAGTTAATAATGCAAATTTTTTATAATTTGGTGGGAAGTTGAATTTATTCCAGAATTTTCCCGATGATAGTTTACCAATTTTTGCATGTTTTGCCTCCATGTGTGCGATGCCGTACGTGCTTCTGGTTTCAGCAATAATGGATAAATATATTTTGAATTGTTTACTACTATATGATCTGCATCATTTTGCTATTGAATCATAGTTTTTGCATATGATCAAATATTTTCAACTATTAGTGGAGTTTTCCCAACTAGATATATCGCGAGTTAGGCCATGCCATCATGTGTCATCTACGCTTGACAACAGCATGTCTTTTTCCAAAGTTTATCAAACGAAATCATTTACAAACTCTTTTGATGGATCTCTTATTGTGGATGATTTTAATATGTCTTCTTGTAAGGCGCCGTGATTCGCTGTGCAGAGTTGCGTCCCTTTGGCACGCCAGAAACCTACGACTGGGTTCGAATTCGGTTCGCCCCGATTATGTTTCTAGGTTTGTCAGCACCATACGCGCACTCGTGGGTTTCACCGAAGTGGTAAACGTTTAAGACCTGCATCACTTTCAGGCTTTCCTACCATATTAAGCTGACACGGGGTGATATAACTGAAATACTGTTAAAAGCGGAGTTAAACCCAACTCACTCACTCACTATAAAAACATGCATATTATTGAATGGCAACTGCAATGATGTTTATGTCCTTTGAAAATGACACATGGCGCATATGACATACAAACACATCATGTCATATATCACCTATAGCATGGCACATACCACATGTCACATATCATACGGCACATGAGGAATGACACGTCGCATATCACATAGCACATGGGACTTGACATATGACGCATATGATAAGACACGGCACATGGTACATAACACATATGAAATTAATCACATCACATATCACAAAAATATAACATGGCACATACCATAGTATACATAATATATATCACATGTCACATGGTACAGCACACATAACACATCACATATCGCATATTGCATATCACACATCACAACGCATGACACAAGACATTACATCACATATCAGATGACGCATGATACATGATACATATGAACTAACACATATCAAATGATATACTTGTTTGTCACATGAAACATGATGTATATCGCAGGTTTTAATAGATAATACAAAAGTAAACAAAATAACGAGTACACGTGCTTCGTTTTTCAGGAATTCCTCCAGTGCCAAATGTCTGACAAGAACACACTCAGAAGCATGCCAATAAGACCACTGGAGGAAATGATTGCCAAGGACATTTCGGTGGTAAGTTAGTGCCAAGACAATATCTTGAAGGAAAAAAGGGACCGACATGTGACTCATCAGGACCTGGGTCCTCAGGTAAATGTCCTCCCAAAAGACACCCTTGAGACAGCACAAGGCCAAGAAGACCCATGAAGGCAACGATTGACAAAGAACATAATTGGTGTGACTCCCAAGAAGATACCCCGAGGCTAATGGGCAACGTAAGGAGACTCTCCATGACCAGTGACCCCTCAAGGAAGACCGCCAGTGATAAATGTCTGATAGGAAGAAACCCAAGAAGGGTGACCAAGAAGACCTCTGGAGGCAATGATTGATGAGAAAATATTAATTGGCAAATTATTGTCACAATGAAACTTTGGATACAGAAGAGTGCCAAGATATTACATGGCAAATGACTTTCAGGAAGACAGCCTAGGGGAAGAACAGTGCCCTGAAGTCCGCTGGAGACGAAATTGCCTAGAAGATTTTCATTGGCAATGCACTGTCAAGACAACACGCTGGAGGAGGCAGAGAGCCAAGAAGACCTCTGACAATGAGACCTCTTGAGGCAATTATTGCAAAGAAGATATTGACTGACAATACACTGTCACCCAGACACCCTGGAGGCAGGACAGGGCCACGAAGTGGCAATCTACTTTCACAACGACACTCATGTGGCTGATAAGGGCTAAGAAGACCTGGAGGAAATTATTGCCAAGAAGATTCAGTGACACCCTGTAGGGAGAAGATTGTCAGGAAGGATTCTGGAGGCAATCATAGCAAAGAAGATATTCAGGGGTAATTCACTGTCACGAAGCCACCCTGGAGGCAGAAAAGTGCCAAGAAGATCACTGAAGGCAGTGGCTACAAAGAAGATATTCAGTGGCAACTGACTGCCTTGAAGATATCCTACAGGCTGAAGGGACGAAAAAGGAGGCACATATTGACAAGAAGAGATTATGTGGCAATTCACTGTCACGAAGACACCCTGTAGTCAGAAGGATGCCAAGAAGACCATCCAAGAAAATGCTTGCCAAGAAGATCTTTAGTGGCAATTCACTATAAAAAAAGACACCCAGGGGCGGTCGGGTAGCCTAGTGGTTAAAGTGTTCGCTCGTCACTCCGAAGACCCGGGTTCGATTCCCGACATGGGTACAATGTGTGAAGCCCCCTGGTGTCCCTCGCTGTAATATTTCTTGAAGATATACAGTGTCACGAAAAACATTCAGTGACAATACACTGTCACGAAGATATACAGTGCAAATTTACTCTCAAGAAGACATTCATTTGCAATTAACTATCACGAAGATAATCAGTGACAATTCAAAGAAAACCTCTGGAGGCAATGATAGCCATGAAGATATTCAGTGGCAATTCACTGTCAGAAAGATACTCACTGACACTTCAATGACACTCCACTGTCACGAAGATGTTAGTCGCAATTCACTATCACGAAGACACCCTGGAAGCATTATAGTACCAACAAGACCTCTGGAGTCAGAAAATGACCAAGAAGAAGACCACTATAGGAACATGTCGGCCAAGAAGACACCACATTAGGCAATAGGGATCACCCGGAGACTCTCCTGGAACAAGTATCCCACTTCCCATGGTCAGTGGTACCCAGATAAGTCCTCTGGAGACCTCGATCCAAGGGTCGGGCATGCTTTTAAGGCACGTTAGGTTTAGTGACTTAACACTGCACTAACAACCTGCACTAACAACCTGCACTAACAACCTGCACTAACAACCTGCACGTAGACGCATTTTTTATATATAGACACTTCAAAATTATGTAGATTTAGGTCCAAAATCTGGGATTGTTTGGTTGTCAGGGGCAGTGTCAGCCTCTTTTTATCCGCCTGAAGCATGCCCGAGCAATGGATAACAATGGTCACACACCGGAGGCAAAAGAGGGTCAAGAAGACCTCGGAAGGCAATAATATCAAGAAGATATGTAGTGACAATTCACTGTCAAGAAAATATGTAGGGCCATTCACTGTCACGAAGATATTCACTGACAATTCACTTTGACGAAGACACCCTTTGGGCAGGAGCATCCCAAGATCACATTAAAGGGCACTACTTTTGGAGAGGACATTCAGTGTCAATTCACTTTCACGAAGACATTCAGTGACCATTCACTGTCAAAAAGATTATCAGTGGCAATTCACTTTGACGAAGACACCCTGTGGGCAGGAGCATCCCAAGATCACATTAAAGGGCACTACTTTTGGAGAGGACATTCAGTATCAATTCACTTTCACGAAGACATTCAGTGACCATTCACTGTCAAAAAGATTATCAGTGGCAATTCACTTTGACGAAGACACCCTGTGGGCAGGAGCATCCCAAGATCACATTAAAAGGGACTACTTTTCAAGAGGATATTCAGTGACAATTCACTTTCACGAAGACACCCTGTGGGCAAGAGCATCCCAAGATGACCTTAGAAGGCAGTTCTTACCGAGAAGATTTACAGTGACAATTCACTTTCACGAAGACACCCTGTGGGCAGGAGCATCTGAAGATCACTTGAGAAGGCACTACTTTTCGAGAGGATATTCAGTGGCAATTCACAGTCACGAAGATTACCAGTGACAATTTACAGTCACAAAGGTTATCAGTGACGCTTCACTTTTACGAAGACATTAAGACGGAATTCAATGTCACAAAGACATTCAGTGACAATCCACTGTCAAGAAGATATGTAGTGACAATTCACTTTTACAACGTCACCCTGTGGGCAAAAGCATCCCAAGATCACATTAAGAGGCACTTCTTTTCAAGAGGATATTCAGTGGCAATTCACAGGCATGAAGATTATCAGTGACAATTCACTTTCACGAAGACACCCTGTGGGCAGGAGCATCCGAAGATCACATTAAAAGGCACTACTTTTCGAGAGGATATTCAGTGGCAATTCACACTCACGAAGATTATCAGTGACATTTAACAGTCACGAAGGTTATCAGTGACGCTTCACTTTTACGAAGACATTCAGACGGAATTCAATGTCACAAAGACATTTAGTGACAATCCACTGTCAAGAAGATATGTAGTGACAATTCACTGTCACGAGGATATAAATTGACAATTCACTTTTAGAAAGTCACCCTGTGGGCAAAAGCATCCCAAGATCACATTAAAAGGCACTTCTTTTCAAGAGGATATTCAGTGGCAATTCACAGTCACGAAGATTATCAGTGACAATTCACTTTTACGAAGACACCCTGTGGGCAGGAGCATCCCAAGCTCACATTTAAAGGCACTACTTTTCGAGAGGATATTTAGTGGCAATTCACAGTCACACAGATTACCAGTGACAATTAACAGTCACGAAGATATTCAGACAGAATTCAATGTCACAAAGACAATTCACTGTCAAGAAGATATGTAATGACCATTCACTGTCACGAAGATATTCAGTGGCAATTCCCTGTCATGAAGACACCCTGTGGGCAAAAGCATTCCAAGATCACATTAAAAGGCACTTCTTTTCAAGAGGATATTCAGTGGCAATTCACAGGCACGAAGATTATCAGTGACAATTCACTTTCACGAAGACACCCTGTGGGCAGGAGCATCCGAAGATCACATTAAAAGACACTACTTTTCGAGAGGATATTCAGTGGCAATTCACAGTCACGAAGATTATCAGTGACAATTCACTTTTACGAAGACATTCAGTGACAATTCACTGTCACGAAGATTATCAATGGCAATTCACTGTCAAGAAGATATTTAGTGACAATTCACTTTTACGAAGACACCCTGTGGTCAGGAGCATCCCAAGATCACATTAAAAGGCACTTCTTTTCAAGAGGATATTAAGTGGCAATTTACTCACGAAGATTATCAGTGACAATTCACTTTCATGAAGACACCCTGTGGGCAGTAGCATCCCAAGATGACCTTAGAAGGCAGTTCTTACCGAGAAGATTTACAGTGACAATTCACTTTCACGAAGACACCCTGTGGGCAGGAGCATCCAAAGATCACTTGAGAAGGCACTACTTTTCGAGAGGATATTCAGTGGCAATTCGCAGTCACGAAGATCACCAGTGAAAATTAACAGTCATGAAGGTTACCAGTGACAATTCACTTTTACGAAGACATTCATTGACAATCAGATCACATTAAAAGGCACTTCTTTTCAAGAGGATATTCAGTGGCAATTCACAGGCACGAAGATTATCAGTGACAATTCACTTTCACGAAGACACCCTGTGGGCAGGAGCATCCGAAGATCACATGAAAAGACACTACTTTTCGAGAGGATATTCAGTGGCAATTCAGTCACGAAGATTATCAGTGACATTTAACAGCCACGAAGGTTATCAGTGACAATTCACTTTTACGAAGACATTCAGTGACAATTAACTGTTATGAAGATATTCAGACGGAATTCACTGTGTTGAAGACATTCAGTGACAATTAACAGTCACGAAGATTATCAGTGGCAATTCCCTGTCACGAAGATATTCAGTAGCAATTCACTGTCAAGAAGATATGTAGTGACAATTCACTGTCAAGAAGATATTCACTGACAATTCACTTTCACAAAGACACCCTGTGGGCAGGAGCATCCCAAGATCACATTAAAGGGCACTACTTTTGGAGAGGACATTCAGTGGCAATTCACTTTCACGAAGACATTCAGTGACCATTCACTGTCAAGAAGATTATCAGTGGCAATTCAATGTCAAGAAGATGTTTAGACGGAATTCACTGTCACGAAGACATTCAGTGCCAATTCACTGTCAAGAAGATATTTAGTGACAATTCACTTTGACGAAGACACCCTGTGGGCAGGAGCATCCCAAGATCACATTAAAAGGGACTACTTTTCAAGAGGATATTCAGTGGCAATTCACAGTCACGAAGATTATCAGTGACAATTCACTGTCATGAAGATTATCAGTGGCAATTCACTGTCAAGGAGATATTCAGACTGAATTCACTGTGACAAAGACATTCAGTGAGAAAGGGACTTCTTTTCGAGAGGGTATTCAGTGGCAATTCAGTCACAAAGATTACCAGTGACAATTAACAATCACGATCATTTTCAGTGTCAATTCACTATTACGAAGACATTCATTGACAATTCAGTGTTAGGAAGATATTCAGACGGAATTTACTGTCATGAGGACATTCAGTGACAATTCACAGTCACGAAGATTATCATTGGCAATTCACTTTTACAAAGACATTCAGTGACACTTCAGTGTCATGAAGATATTCAGATGGAGTTCACTGTCACAAGGACATTCAGTGACAATTCACTGTCACAAAGATTATCAGTGGCAATTCCCTGTCACGAAGATATTCAGTGGCAATTCACTTTTTTCGAAGACAGCCTTTGGTCAGGAGCCTCCGAAGATCCCCTGAGAAGGCACTGGTTTTTGAGAGGATATTCAGTGGCAATTCACTGTCAAGGAGATATTCAGACGGAATTCAATGTCACAAAGACATTCAGTGACAATTCACTGTCACAAAGACACCCTGTGGGCAGGAGCATCCCAAGCTCACATTAAAAGGCACTACTTTTCGAGAGGATATTCAGTGGCAATTCACAATCACGAAGATTATCAGTGACAATTCAGTTTCAGAAAGACACTCTGTGGGCAGGAGCATCCCAAGCTCACATTAAAAGGCACTACTTTTCGAGAGGATATTCAGTGGCAATTTACTCTGACGAAGAAGTTCAGTTGCAATTGTGTGTCATGAAAATAATCAGTGGCAATTCACTTTCACGAAAATATTCAGTGACAATTCACATTCAAGACGATAATCAGTGTGAATTCACTGTCATGAAGATATTCAGTGCCAATTCACTGTCAGGAAGATATTCAGTGGCAGTTGACTGTCACGAAGACACCCTGAAACCATTATAGTGCCAACAAGACCTCTGGAATCAGAAAATGACCAAGAAGAAGACCACAATAGGAACATGTCGGCCAAGAAGACACCACATAAGGCAATTGGGATCACCAGGAGACTCTCCAGGAGTATCCCACTTCCCATGGCCAGTGGTACCCAGATAAGTCCTCTGGAGACCTCGATCCAAGGGTCGGGCATGCTTTTATTTAGGCACGTTAGGTTTAGTTACTTAACACTGCACTAACCCGCACTAACAACCTGCACGTAGATGCATTATTTTATATAAAGACACTTCAAAATGATGTAGATTTAGGTCCAAAATCTGGGATTGTTTGGTTGTCAGGGCCAGTGTCAGCCTCTTTTTATCCGCCTGAAGCATGCCCGAGCAATGGATAACAATGGTCACACACCGGAGGCAAAAGAGGGTTAAGAAGACCTCGGAAGGCAATAATTCCTTATAAGATGGTCAGTGGCAACTGAGTGTCTGAAAGACACCCTGCAGGCTGGAGAATGCCAAAACGGCCACTGAAAGAAGTGATTGCCGAGAAGATACTTAGTGCCAATTCACTGTCACGAAGACACCCTGTTTGCAGGAGAATCCAAAGATCACCTTACAAGGCACTGATTTGCGACAGAATGTTGAGTGGCAATTCACTGTCAGGAAGATACTCAGTGGCAATTCACTTTCACGAAGACATTCATTGACAATTCACAGTCACGAAGATTATCCGTGACAGTTCACAATCTAGAAGATTATCTTTGGCAATTCACTGTCGGGAACATATTCATTGACAATTCCATGTCAGGAAGATGAAAAGCGGCAATTCACTGTCGAGAAGATATTCTGTGACAATTCACTGTCACAAAGATATTCAGTGACAATTTACTGTCAAAAAGAACCCTGTAGGCAGAAGCGTCCCAAGATCACATTAGAAGGCTGTCCTTGCCCAGAAGATATTAAGTGACAATTCGCTGTCACGAAGAAAATTTAGTGTCAATTCACTGTCACCAGATATTCAGTGACAATTCACTGTCACGAAGATAATCTGTGGCAATACACAGTCACGAGGATTTTCAGTGGCAATTCACTGTCAAGAAGATATTCAGTGGCAATTCACAGTCACGAAGATATTCAGTGACAGTTCACTGTCATGAAGATATTCAGTGCAATTCATGAAAACATGCTGTACGCGGAACCTTTCCATCATGACCTCAGAAGGACTTTCAGAGACAATTCACAGTCATGAAGATATTCAGTGACAATTCACTGTCATGAAGATATTAATTGACAATTCACTGTCACAAAGATTAAAAGTGGCAATTCACTGTCACGAAGATATTCAGTGCAATTCATGAAGACACGCTGTACGCGGAACCGTTCCATGATGACCTTAGAAGGCACTGCTTTCAGAGAAGATATTCAGTGGCAATATATTGTCATAAGGACTTTCAGTGACAATTCAGTCACAAAGATTATCAGTGGCAATTCACTGTCACGAAGACACTCTGTATACAGAAGAATCCCCAGATGACCTTAGAAGGCAGTTCTTGCCAAAAAGATACACAGTGACATTTCACTTTCACAAGACATTCAGTGACAACACACTATCTTGAAGATTATTTGTGGCAATTAGCTGTCCAGAAGATATTCAGACAGAATTCACTGTCACGAAGTTATTCAATGGCAATTTACTTTCACGAAGACACCCTGTGGACAGAAGCGTCCAAAGATCACATTAAAAGGCACTACTTTTCGAGAGGATATTCAATGGCAATTCACAGTCACGAAGATTATCAGTGGCAATCAACTGTCACAAAGATTATCTGTGGAAATTTACTGTCACAAAGACATTCTGTACGCAGAAGCATTCCAAGATGACCTGAGAAGGCAGTTCTTGCTGAGAAGATGTACAGTGACATTTCACTGTCTTGAAGTTATTCAGTGACAATTCACTGTCAAAAAGATATTCAGTGGCAATTTCACGAACACACCCTGTGGGCAGGAGCGACCCAAGATCACGTTAGAAGGCACTGATTTTCAAGAGGATATTCAGTCCGAAGATCACCTTAGAAGGCACTGATTTTTGAAAATATATTCAGTGGCAATTCACTTTCACGAAGATATTCAGTGGCAATTCATTCTCCTGAAAATATTCTGTGACCTTTCACTGTCAAAAAGATTATCAGTGACAATCAACTGTCACGATCATATTTAGTGACAATTCACTGTCACGAAGATATTCAGTGGCAATTCACTCTCAAGAAGTTATTCCATGGCAATTCACTTTCACGAAGACACCCTGTGGGCAGGAGCGTCTGAAGATCACCTTAAAAGTCACTACATTTCGAGAGGATATTCAGTGGCAATTCAGTCTCGAAGATTACCAGTGACAATTCACACTCACGAAAACACTCTGCACGAAGAAGCATTCCAAGATGACCTTAAAAGGCAGTTCTTGCCGAGAAGATATGCATTGACATTTCACTGTCAAAAAGATTATCAGTGGCACTCAACTGTCATGATCATATTTAGTGACAATTCACTGTCACGAAGATTATCAGTGACAATTCACAGTCATGAAGATTATCAGTGGCAATTCACTGTCACGAAGTTATTCAATGGCAATTCACTTTCACGAAGACACCCTGTGGGCAGGAGCGTCCAAAGATCACATTAAAAGGCACTTCTTTTCGAGAGGATATTCAATGGCAATTCACAGTCACGAAGATTATCAGTGAGAATTCACAGTCACGAAGATTATCAGTGGCAACTTACAGTCACGAAGACACTCTGTATGCAGTAGCATCCCAAGATGACCTAAGATGACCTTAGAAGATATGCAGTGACATTTCACTGTCAAGAAGATTATCAGTGGCAATCAACTGTCACGATCAAATTAAGTGACAATTCACTGTCACGAAGATAATCAGTGATGTAACTGTCACGAGGATTATCAGTGACGATTCACAGTCACGAAGTTATTCAAAAGCAATTTACTTTAACGAAGACACCCTGTGGGCAGGAGCATCCCAAGATGACCTTAGAAGGCACTACTTTTTGAGAGGATATTCAGTGGCAATTCGCAGTCACGAAGATGACCAGTGACCAATAACAGTCAAGAAGTGTAATAGTGACAATTCACTTTTACGAAGACATTCAGTGACAATTCACTGTTATGAAGATATTCTGACGGAATTACTGTGTTGAAGACATTCAGTGACAATTAACAGTCACGAAGATTATCAGTGGCAATTCACTGTCACGAAGATATTCAGAGGCAATTCACTGTCAAGAAGATATGTAGTGACAATTCACTGTCAAGAAGATATTAAGGGACAATTCACGGTCACGAAGATATTCACTGACAATTCACTTTCACGAAGACAGCCTGTGGGCAGGAGCATCCAAAGATCACATTAAAGGGCACTACTTTTCAAGAGGACATTCAGTGGCAATTCACTGTCAAGAAGATTATCAGTAGCAATTCACTGTCAAGAAGATATATTAGACGGAATTCACTGTCACGAAGACACCCTGTGGGCAGGAGCATCCGAAGATCGCTTGAGAAGGCATTACTTTTCGAGAGGTTATTAAGTGACAATTCACAGTCACGAAGATTATCAGTGACAATTCACTCTCATGAAGATTATCAGTGACAATTAACTGTCAAGGAGATATTCAGACAGAATTCAATGTCACAAAGATATTCACTGACAATTCACTTTCACAAAGACACCCTGTGGGCAGGAGCGTCGCAAGCTCTCATTAAAAGGCACTACTTTTCAAGAGGATATTCAGTGTCAATTCACACTCACGAAGATATTCAGTGGCAATTCACTGTCAAGAAGATATGTAATGACAATTCACTGTCACGAAGACACCCTGTGGGCAGGAGCATCCCAAGATGACCTTAGAAGGCAGTTCTTGTCGAGAAGATATACAGTGACAATTCACTGTCACAAAGACACCCTGTGGGCAGGAGCATCCCAAGATCACATTAAAAGGGACTACTTTTCAAGAGGATATTCAATGGCAATTCACAGTCAAGAAGATTATCAGTGACAATTCACTATCTAGGAGATATTCAGACGGAATTCACTGTCACAAAGACATTTAGTGACAATTCACTTTCACAAAGACACCCTGGGGGCAGGAGCATCCCAAGATGACCTTAGAAGGCAGTTCTTACCGAGAAGATTTACAGTGACAATTCACTTTCACGAAGACACCCTGTGGGCAGGAGCATCCGAAGATCACTTGAGAAGGCACTACTTTTTGAGAGGATGTTCAGTGGCAATTATCATCACGAAGATTACCAGTGACAATTCACTGTCATGAAGATTATCAGTGGCAATTCACTGTCAAGGAGATATTCAGACGTAATTCAATGTCACAAAGACATTCAGTGACAATTCACTGTGATGAAGATATTCACTGACAATTCACTTTCACGAAGACACCCTGTGGGCTGGAGTGTCCCAAGCTCGCATCAAAAGGCACTACTTTTGAAGAGGACATTCAGTGGCAATTCACTGTCAAGAAGATATGTACTGACAATTCACTGTCAAAAAGATATGTAATGACAATTCACTGTCACGAAGATATTCACCGACAATTCACTTTCACGGAGACACCCTGTGGGCAGGAGCATCCCAAGATGATTTTAGAAGGCAGTTCTTACCGAGAAGATTTACAGTGACAATTCACTTTTACGAAGACACCCTGTGGGCAGGAGCCTCCAAAGATCACTTGAGAAGGCACTGCTTTTCGAGAGGTTATTCAGTGGCAATTCACAGTCACGAAGATTACCAGTGGCAATTCACTGTCAAGGAGATAGTCAGACGGAATTCAATGTCACAAAGACATTCAGTGACAATTCACTGTCACAAAGACACCCTGTGGGCAGGAGCATCCCATGATCACATTAAAAGGCACTACTTTTCGAGAGGGTATTCAGTGGCAATTCACAGTCACAAAGATTATCAGTGGCAATTCACTTTGACGAAGACACCCTCTGGGCAGGAGCATCCCAAGCTCACATTAAAAGGCACTACTTTTCGAGAGGATATTCAGTGGCAATTCACAGTCACGAAGATTACCAGTGACAATTAACAGTCACGATGAATATCAGTGGCAATTCACTTTTACGAAGACATTTAGTGACACTTCAGTGTCATGAAGATAGTCAGATGCAATTCATTTTAACGAAGACACCATGTGGGGATGAGCGTCCCAAGCTCACATTAAAAGGCACTACTTTTCGAAAGGATATTCAGTGGCAATTCACTGTCACGAAGAAATTCCGTGACAATTTACTGTCAAAGAGATATTCAGATGGAATTCACTGTCATAAGGACATTCAGTGATAATTCACTGTCACGAAGATTATCAGTGGCAATTCACTGTCAAGAAGATATTTTGATCACATCAAAAGGCATTACTTTTCGAGAGGATATTCAGTGGCAATTCAGTCACAAATATCATCAATGACAATTCACAGTCACGAAGACACCCTGCGTGCAGGAGCGTCTCAAGATCACATCAAAAGGCACTACTTTTCGAGAGGATATTCCGAGGCAATTCACTGTCACGAAGATTATCATTGGCAATTTACTGTCATGAAGACACTCAGTACGCAGGAGCATCCCAAGATGACCTTAGAAGGCAGTTGCCGAGAAGATATGCAGTGACATTTCACTGTCAAGGAGATTATCAGTGACAATCAACTGTCAAGGAGATATTCAGACGGAATTCACTGTCTCAAAGATATTCAGTGACAATTCACTGTCACTAAGATATTCAATGACAGTTCACTGTCAAGTACATATTCAGTGGCATTTCACTTTCAGGAAGACACCCTGTGGGCAGGAGCAGCCCAAGATCACCCTAAAAGGAACTGATTTTCGAGAGGATATTCCGTGGCAATTCACTGTCACGAATATAATCAGTGGCTATTCACCCTCCCGAAGATATTCAGTAACAATTTCCTGTCACGAAGATATTCAGTTACAATTCACTGTCAGGAAGACACCATGTAGGCAGAAGGTTCCCAAGATCACCTTAGAAGGCAGTGCTGGGGTCAAACAGTGACAATTCACTGTCAGGAACATATTCAGTGACAATTCACTGTAACAAAAATATTCTGTGACAATTCACTGTCATGAAGATTATCAGTGGCAATTCCCTGTTACAAAGATATTCAGTCGCATTTCAGTTTCACGAGGACACCCTGTGTGACAATTCACTTTTACGAAGACATTCAGTGACAATTCAGTGTCATGAAGATATTCAGATGGAGTTCACTGTCACAAGGACATTCAGTGGCAATTCACAGTCACGAAGATATTCAGTGACAGTTCACTGTCATGAAGATATTCAGTGCAATTCATGAAAACATGCTGTACGCGGAACCTTTCCATCATGACCTCAGAAGGACTTTCAGAGACAATTCACAGTCATGAAGATATTCAGTGACAATTCACTGTCATGAAGATATTAATTGACAATTCACTGTCACAAAGATTAAAAGTGGCAATTCACTGTCAGGAAGATATTCAGTGCAATTCATGAAGACACGCTGTACGCGGAACCGTTCCATGATGACCTTAGAAGGCACTGCTTTCAGAGAAGATATTCAGTGGCAATATATTGTCATAAGGACTTTCAGTGACAATTCAGTCACAAAGATTATCAGTGGCAATTCACTGTCACGAAGACACTCTGTATACAGAAGAATCCCCAGATGACCTTAGAAGGCAGTTCTTGCCAAAAAGATACACAGTGACATTTCACTTTCACAAGACATTCAGTGACAACACACTATCTTGAAGATTATTTGTGGCAATTAGCTGTCCAGAAGATATTCAGACAGAATTCACTGTCACGAAGTTATTCAATGGCAATTTACTTTCACGAAGACACCCTGTGGACAGAAGCGTCCAAAGATCACATTAAAAGGCACTACTTTTCGAGAGGATATTCAATGGCAATTCACAGTCACGAAGATTATCAGTGGCAATCAACTGTCACAAAGATTATCTGTGGAAATTTACTGTCACAAAGACATTCTGTACGCAGAAGCATTCCAAGATGACCTGAGAAGGCAGTTCTTGCTGAGAAGATGTACAGTGACATTTCACTGTCTTGAAGTTATTCAGTGACAATTCACTGTCAAAAAGATATTCAGTGGCAATTTCACGAACACACCCTGTGGGCAGGAGCGACCCAAGATCACGTTAGAAGGCACTGATTTTCAAGAGGATATTCAGTCCGAAGATCACCTTAGAAGGCACTGATTTTTGAAAATATATTCAGTGGCAATTCACTTTCACGAAGATATTCAGTGGCAATTCATTCTCCTGAAAATATTCTGTGACCTTTCACTGTCAAAAAGATTATCAGTGACAATCAACTGTCACGATCATATTTAGTGACAATTCACTGTCACGAAGATATTCAGTGGCAATTCACTCTCAAGAAGTTATTCCATGGCAATTCACTTTCACGAAGACACCCTGTGGGCAGGAGCGTCTGAAGATCACCTTAAAAGTCACTACATTTCGAGAGGATATTCAGTGGCAATTCAGTCTCGAAGATTACCAGTGACAATTCACACTCACGAAAACACTCTGCACGAAGAAGCATTCCAAGATGACCTTAAAAGGCAGTTCTTGCCGAGAAGATATGCATTGACATTTCACTGTCAAAAAGATTATCAGTGGCACTCAACTGTCATGATCATATTTAGTGACAATTCACTGTCACGAAGATTATCAGTGACAATTCACAGTCATGAAGATTATCAGTGGCAATTCACTGTCACGAAGTTATTCAATGGCAATTCACTTTCACGAAGACACCCTGTGGGCAGGAGCGTCCAAAGATCACATTAAAAGGCACTTCTTTTCGAGAGGATATTCAATGGCAATTCACAGTCACGAAGATTATCAGTGAGAATTCACAGTCACGAAGATTATCAGTGGCAACTTACAGTCACGAAGACACTCTGTATGCAGTAGCATCCCAAGATGACCTAAGATGACCTTAGAAGATATGCAGTGACATTTCACTGTCAAGAAGATTATCAGTGGCAATCAACTGTCACGATCAAATTAAGTGACAATTCACTGTCACGAAGATAATCAGTGATGTAACTGTCACGAGGATTATCAGTGACGATTCACAGTCACGAAGTTATTCAAAAGCAATTTACTTTAACGAAGACACCCTGTGGGCAGGAGCATCCCAAGATGACCTTAGAAGGCACTACTTTTTGAGAGGATATTCAGTGGCAATTCGCAGTCACGAAGATGACCAGTGACCAATAACAGTCAAGAAGTGTATCAGTGACAATTCACTTTTACGAAGACATTCAGTGACAATTCACTGTTATGAAGATATTCTGACGGAATTACTGTGTTGAAGACATTCAGTGACAATTAACAGTCACGAAGATTATCAGTGGCAATTCACTGTCACGAAGATATTCAGAGGCAATTCACTGTCAAGAAGATATGTAGTGACAATTCACTGTCAAGAAGATATTAAGGGACAATTCACGGTCACGAAGATATTCACTGACAATTCACTTTCACGAAGACAGCCTGTGGGCAGGAGCATCCAAAGATCACATTAAAGGGCACTACTTTTCAAGAGGACATTCAGTGGCAATTCACTGTCAAGAAGATTATCAGTAGCAATTCACTGTCAAGAAGATATATTAGACGGAATTCACTGTCACGAAGACACCCTGTGGGCAGGAGCATCCGAAGATCGCTTGAGAAGGCATTACTTTTCGAGAGGTTATTAAGTGACAATTCACAGTCACGAAGATTATCAGTGACAATTCACTCTCATGAAGATTATCAGTGACAATTAACTGTCAAGGAGATATTCAGACAGAATTCAATGTCACAAAGATATTCACTGACAATTCACTTTCACAAAGACACCCTGTGGGCAGGAGCGTCGCAAGCTCTCATTAAAAGGCACTACTTTTCAAGAGGATATTCAGTGTCAATTCACACTCACGAAGATATTCAGTGGCAATTCACTGTCAAGAAGATATGTAATGACAATTCACTGTCACGAAGACACCCTGTGGGCAGGAGCATCCCAAGATGACCTTAGAAGGCAGTTCTTGTCGAGAAGATATACAGTGACAATTCACTGTCACAAAGACACCCTGTGGGCAGGAGCATCCCAAGATCACATTAAAAGGGACTACTTTTCAAGAGGATATTCAATGGCAATTCACAGTCAAGAAGATTATCAGTGACAATTCACTATCTAGGAGATATTCAGACGGAATTCACTGTCACAAAGACATTTAGTGACAATTCACTTTCACAAAGACACCCTGGGGGCAGGAGCATCCCAAGATGACCTTAGAAGGCAGTTCTTACCGAGAAGATTTACAGTGACAATTCACTTTCACGAAGACACCCTGTGGGCAGGAGCATCCGAAGATCACTTGAGAAGGCACTACTTTTTGAGAGGATGTTCAGTGGCAATTATCATCACGAAGATTACCAGTGACAATTCACTGTCATGAAGATTATCAGTGGCAATTCACTGTCAAGGAGATATTCAGACGTAATTCAATGTCACAAAGACATTCAGTGACAATTCACTGTGATGAAGATATTCACTGACAATTCACTTTCACGAAGACACCCTGTGGGCTGGAGTGTCCCAAGCTCGCATCAAAAGGCACTACTTTTGAAGAGGACATTCAGTGGCAATTCACTGTCAAGAAGATATGTACTGACAATTCACTGTCAAAAAGATATGTAATGACAATTCACTGTCACGAAGATATTCACCGACAATTCACTTTCACGGAGACACCCTGTGGGCAGGAGCATCCCAAGATGATTTTAGAAGGCAGTTCTTACCGAGAAGATTTACAGTGACAATTCACTTTTACGAAGACACCCTGTGGGCAGGAGCCTCCAAAGATCACTTGAGAAGGCACTGCTTTTCGAGAGGTTATTCAGTGGCAATTCACAGTCACGAAGATTACCAGTGGCAATTCACTGTCAAGGAGATAGTCAGACGGAATTCAATGTCACAAAGACATTCAGTGACAATTCACTGTCACAAAGACACCCTGTGGGCAGGAGCATCCCATGATCACATTAAAAGGCACTACTTTTCGAGAGGGTATTCAGTGGCAATTCACAGTCACAAAGATTATCAGTGGCAATTCACTTTGACGAAGACACCCTCTGGGCAGGAGCATCCCAAGCTCACATTAAAAGGCACTACTTTTCGAGAGGATATTCAGTGGCAATTCACAGTCACGAAGATTACCAGTGACAATTAACAGTCACGATGAATATCAGTGGCAATTCACTTTTACGAAGACATTTAGTGACACTTCAGTGTCATGAAGATAGTCAGATGCAATTCATTTTAACGAAGACACCATGTGGGGATGAGCGTCCCAAGCTCACATTAAAAGGCACTACTTTTCGAAAGGATATTCAGTGGCAATTCACTGTCACGAAGAAATTCCGTGACAATTTACTGTCAAAGAGATATTCAGATGGAATTCACTGTCATAAGGACATTCAGTGATAATTCACTGTCACGAAGATTATCAGTGGCAATTCACTGTCAAGAAGATATTTTGATCACATCAAAAGGCATTACTTTTCGAGAGGATATTCAGTGGCAATTCAGTCACAAATATCATCAATGACAATTCACAGTCACGAAGACACCCTGCGTGCAGGAGCGTCTCAAGATCACATCAAAAGGCACTACTTTTCGAGAGGATATTCCGAGGCAATTCACTGTCACGAAGATTATCATTGGCAATTTACTGTCATGAAGACACTCAGTACGCAGGAGCATCCCAAGATGACCTTAGAAGGCAGTTGCCGAGAAGATATGCAGTGACATTTCACTGTCAAGGAGATTATCAGTGACAATCAACTGTCAAGGAGATATTCAGACGGAATTCACTGTCTCAAAGATATTCAGTGACAATTCACTGTCACTAAGATATTCAATGACAGTTCACTGTCAAGTACATATTCAGTGGCATTTCACTTTCAGGAAGACACCCTGTGGGCAGGAGCAGCCCAAGATCACCCTAAAAGGAACTGATTTTCGAGAGGATATTCCGTGGCAATTCACTGTCACGAATATAATCAGTGGCTATTCACCCTCCCGAAGATATTCAGTAACAATTTCCTGTCACGAAGATATTCAGTTACAATTCACTGTCAGGAAGACACCATGTAGGCAGAAGGTTCCCAAGATCACCTTAGAAGGCAGTGCTGGGGTCAAACAGTGACAATTCACTGTCAGGAACATATTCAGTGACAATTCACTGTAACAAAAATATTCTGTGACAATTCACTGTCATGAAGATTATCAGTGGCAATTCCCTGTTACAAAGATATTCAGTCGCATTTCAGTTTCACGAGGACACCCTGTGTGACAATTCACTTTTACGAAGACATTCAGTGACAATTCAGTGTCATGAAGATATTCAGATGGAGTTCACTGTCACAAGGACATTCAGTGGCAATTCACAGTCACGAAGATATTCAGTGACAGTTCACTGTCATGAAGATATTCAGTGCAATTCATGAAAACATGCTGTACGCGGAACCTTTCCATCATGACCTCAGAAGGACTTTCAGAGACAATTCACAGTCATGAAGATATTCAGTGACAATTCACTGTCATGAAGATATTAATTGACAATTCACTGTCACAAAGATTAAAAGTGGCAATTCACTGTCAGGAAGATATTCAGTGCAATTCATGAAGACACGCTGTACGCGGAACCGTTCCATGATGACCTTAGAAGGCACTGCTTTCAGAGAAGATATTCAGTGGCAATATATTGTCATAAGGACTTTCAGTGACAATTCAGTCACAAAGATTATCAGTGGCAATTCACTGTCACGAAGACACTCTGTATACAGAAGAATCCCCAGATGACCTTAGAAGGCAGTTCTTGCCAAAAAGATACACAGTGACATTTCACTTTCACAAGACATTCAGTGACAACACACTATCTTGAAGATTATTTGTGGCAATTAGCTGTCCAGAAGATATTCAGACAGAATTCACTGTCACGAAGTTATTCAATGGCAATTTACTTTCACGAAGACACCCTGTGGACAGAAGCGTCCAAAGATCACATTAAAAGGCACTACTTTTCGAGAGGATATTCAATGGCAATTCACAGTCACGAAGATTATCAGTGGCAATCAACTGTCACAAAGATTATCTGTGGAAATTTACTGTCACAAAGACATTCTGTACGCAGAAGCATTCCAAGATGACCTGAGAAGGCAGTTCTTGCTGAGAAGATGTACAGTGACATTTCACTGTCTTGAAGTTATTCAGTGACAATTCACTGTCAAAAAGATATTCAGTGGCAATTTCACGAACACACCCTGTGGGCAGGAGCGACCCAAGATCACGTTAGAAGGCACTGATTTTCAAGAGGATATTCAGTCCGAAGATCACCTTAGAAGGCACTGATTTTTGAAAATATATTCAGTGGCAATTCACTTTCACGAAGATATTCAGTGGCAATTCATTCTCCTGAAAATATTCTGTGACCTTTCACTGTCAAAAAGATTATCAGTGACAATCAACTGTCACGATCATATTTAGTGACAATTCACTGTCACGAAGATATTCAGTGGCAATTCACTCTCAAGAAGTTATTCCATGGCAATTCACTTTCACGAAGACACCCTGTGGGCAGGAGCGTCTGAAGATCACCTTAAAAGTCACTACATTTCGAGAGGATATTCAGTGGCAATTCAGTCTCGAAGATTACCAGTGACAATTCACACTCACGAAAACACTCTGCACGAAGAAGCATTCCAAGATGACCTTAAAAGGCAGTTCTTGCCGAGAAGATATGCATTGACATTTCACTGTCAAAAAGATTATCAGTGGCACTCAACTGTCATGATCATATTTAGTGACAATTCACTGTCACGAAGATTATCAGTGACAATTCACAGTCATGAAGATTATCAGTGGCAATTCACTGTCACGAAGTTATTCAATGGCAATTCACTTTCACGAAGACACCCTGTGGGCAGGAGCGTCCAAAGATCACATTAAAAGGCACTTCTTTTCGAGAGGATATTCAATGGCAATTCACAGTCACGAAGATTATCAGTGAGAATTCACAGTCACGAAGATTATCAGTGGCAACTTACAGTCACGAAGACACTCTGTATGCAGTAGCATCCCAAGATGACCTAAGATGACCTTAGAAGATATGCAGTGACATTTCACTGTCAAGAAGATTATCAGTGGCAATCAACTGTCACGATCAAATTAAGTGACAATTCACTGTCACGAAGATAATCAGTGATGTAACTGTCACGAGGATTATCAGTGACGATTCACAGTCACGAAGTTATTCAAAAGCAATTTACTTTAACGAAGACACCCTGTGGGCAGGAGCATCCCAAGATGACCTTAGAAGGCACTACTTTTTGAGAGGATATTCAGTGGCAATTCGCAGTCACGAAGATGACCAGTGACCAATAACAGTCAAGAAGTGTATCAGTGACAATTCACTTTTACGAAGACATTCAGTGACAATTCACTGTTATGAAGATATTCTGACGGAATTACTGTGTTGAAGACATTCAGTGACAATTAACAGTCACGAAGATTATCAGTGGCAATTCACTGTCACGAAGATATTCAGAGGCAATTCACTGTCAAGAAGATATGTAGTGACAATTCACTGTCAAGAAGATATTAAGGGACAATTCACGGTCACGAAGATATTCACTGACAATTCACTTTCACGAAGACAGCCTGTGGGCAGGAGCATCCAAAGATCACATTAAAGGGCACTACTTTTCAAGAGGACATTCAGTGGCAATTCACTGTCAAGAAGATTATCAGTAGCAATTCACTGTCAAGAAGATATATTAGACGGAATTCACTGTCACGAAGACACCCTGTGGGCAGGAGCATCCGAAGATCGCTTGAGAAGGCATTACTTTTCGAGAGGTTATTAAGTGACAATTCACAGTCACGAAGATTATCAGTGACAATTCACTCTCATGAAGATTATCAGTGACAATTAACTGTCAAGGAGATATTCAGACAGAATTCAATGTCACAAAGATATTCACTGACAATTCACTTTCACAAAGACACCCTGTGGGCAGGAGCGTCGCAAGCTCTCATTAAAAGGCACTACTTTTCAAGAGGATATTCAGTGTCAATTCACACTCACGAAGATATTCAGTGGCAATTCACTGTCAAGAAGATATGTAATGACAATTCACTGTCACGAAGACACCCTGTGGGCAGGAGCATCCCAAGATGACCTTAGAAGGCAGTTCTTGTCGAGAAGATATACAGTGACAATTCACTGTCACAAAGACACCCTGTGGGCAGGAGCATCCCAAGATCACATTAAAAGGGACTACTTTTCAAGAGGATATTCAATGGCAATTCACAGTCAAGAAGATTATCAGTGACAATTCACTATCTAGGAGATATTCAGACGGAATTCACTGTCACAAAGACATTTAGTGACAATTCACTTTCACAAAGACACCCTGGGGGCAGGAGCATCCCAAGATGACCTTAGAAGGCAGTTCTTACCGAGAAGATTTACAGTGACAATTCACTTTCACGAAGACACCCTGTGGGCAGGAGCATCCGAAGATCACTTGAGAAGGCACTACTTTTTGAGAGGATGTTCAGTGGCAATTATCATCACGAAGATTACCAGTGACAATTCACTGTCATGAAGATTATCAGTGGCAATTCACTGTCAAGGAGATATTCAGACGTAATTCAATGTCACAAAGACATTCAGTGACAATTCACTGTGATGAAGATATTCACTGACAATTCACTTTCACGAAGACACCCTGTGGGCTGGAGTGTCCCAAGCTCGCATCAAAAGGCACTACTTTTGAAGAGGACATTCAGTGGCAATTCACTGTCAAGAAGATATGTACTGACAATTCACTGTCAAAAAGATATGTAATGACAATTCACTGTCACGAAGATATTCACCGACAATTCACTTTCACGGAGACACCCTGTGGGCAGGAGCATCCCAAGATGATTTTAGAAGGCAGTTCTTACCGAGAAGATTTACAGTGACAATTCACTTTTACGAAGACACCCTGTGGGCAGGAGCCTCCAAAGATCACTTGAGAAGGCACTGCTTTTCGAGAGGTTATTCAGTGGCAATTCACAGTCACGAAGATTACCAGTGGCAATTCACTGTCAAGGAGATAGTCAGACGGAATTCAATGTCACAAAGACATTCAGTGACAATTCACTGTCACAAAGACACCCTGTGGGCAGGAGCATCCCATGATCACATTAAAAGGCACTACTTTTCGAGAGGGTATTCAGTGGCAATTCACAGTCACAAAGATTATCAGTGGCAATTCACTTTGACGAAGACACCCTCTGGGCAGGAGCATCCCAAGCTCACATTAAAAGGCACTACTTTTCGAGAGGATATTCAGTGGCAATTCACAGTCACGAAGATTACCAGTGACAATTAACAGTCACGATGAATATCAGTGGCAATTCACTTTTACGAAGACATTTAGTGACACTTCAGTGTCATGAAGATAGTCAGATGCAATTCATTTTAACGAAGACACCATGTGGGGATGAGCGTCCCAAGCTCACATTAAAAGGCACTACTTTTCGAAAGGATATTCAGTGGCAATTCACTGTCACGAAGAAATTCCGTGACAATTTACTGTCAAAGAGATATTCAGATGGAATTCACTGTCATAAGGACATTCAGTGATAATTCACTGTCACGAAGATTATCAGTGGCAATTCACTGTCAAGAAGATATTTTGATCACATCAAAAGGCATTACTTTTCGAGAGGATATTCAGTGGCAATTCAGTCACAAATATCATCAATGACAATTCACAGTCACGAAGACACCCTGCGTGCAGGAGCGTCTCAAGATCACATCAAAAGGCACTACTTTTCGAGAGGATATTCCGAGGCAATTCACTGTCACGAAGATTATCATTGGCAATTTACTGTCATGAAGACACTCAGTACGCAGGAGCATCCCAAGATGACCTTAGAAGGCAGTTGCCGAGAAGATATGCAGTGACATTTCACTGTCAAGGAGATTATCAGTGACAATCAACTGTCAAGGAGATATTCAGACGGAATTCACTGTCTCAAAGATATTCAGTGACAATTCACTGTCACTAAGATATTCAATGACAGTTCACTGTCAAGTACATATTCAGTGGCATTTCACTTTCAGGAAGACACCCTGTGGGCAGGAGCAGCCCAAGATCACCCTAAAAGGAACTGATTTTCGAGAGGATATTCCGTGGCAATTCACTGTCACGAATATAATCAGTGGCTATTCACCCTCCCGAAGATATTCAGTAACAATTTCCTGTCACGAAGATATTCAGTTACAATTCACTGTCAGGAAGACACCATGTAGGCAGAAGGTTCCCAAGATCACCTTAGAAGGCAGTGCTGGGGTCAAACAGTGACAATTCACTGTCAGGAACATATTCAGTGACAATTCACTGTAACAAAAATATTCTGTGACAATTCACTGTCATGAAGATTATCAGTGGCAATTCCCTGTTACAAAGATATTCAGTCGCATTTCAGTTTCACGAGGACACCCTGTGTGACAATTCACTTTTACGAAGACATTCAGTGACAATTCAGTGTCATGAAGATATTCAGATGGAGTTCACTGTCACAAGGACATTCAGTGACAATTCACAATCACGAAGATTATCAGTGGCAATTACCTGTCACGATGATATTCAGTGGCAATTCACTTTTACAAAGACACCCTTTGGTCAGGAGCCTCCGAAGATCCCCTGGGAAGGCACTGATTTTTGAGAGGATATTCAGTGGCAATTCACTGTCACGAAAATATTCAGTGACAATTCACATTCAAGATGATAATCAGTGTGAATTCACTGTCATGAAGATATTCAGTGCCAATTCACTGTCAGGAAGATATTCAGTGGCAGTTGACTGTCACGAAGACACCCTGAAACCATTATAGTGCCAACAAGACCTCTGGAATCAGAAAATGACCAAGAAAAAGACCACAATAGGAACATGTCGGCCATGAAGACACCACATAAGGCAATTGGGATCACCAGGAGACTCTCCAGGAACAAGTATCCCACTTCCCATGGCCAGTGGTACCCAGATAAGTCCTCTGGAGACCTCGATCCAAGGGTCGGGCATGCTTTTAAGGCACGTTAGGTTTAGTGACTTAACACTGCACTAACCCGCACTAACAAACTGCACATAGACGCATTTTTTATATAAAGACACTTCTAAATTATGCAGATTTAGGTCCAAAATCTGGGATTGTTTGGTAGTCAGGGGCAGTGTCAGCCTCGCTTTATCCGCCTGAAGCATGCCCGAGCAATGGATAACAATGGTCACACACCGGAGGCAAAAATGGGTTAAAAAGACCTGAAAGCAGTAATTCCTGATAAGATGGTCAGTGGCAACTGAGTGTCAGAAAGACACCCTGGAGGCAGGAGAATGCCAAAACGGCCACTGAAAGCAGAGATTGCCGAGATGATACTTAGTGCCAATTCACTGTCATGAAGACACCATGTTTGCAGGAGAGTCCAAAGATCACCTTACAAGGCACTGATTTGCAACAGAATGTTGAGTGGCAATTCACTGTCACGAAGAAATTCAGTGGCAATTCACTGTCAGGAAGATACTCACTGGCAATTCACTTTCACGAAGACATTCATTGACAATTCACAGTCACAAAGATTATCCGTGACAGTTTACAATCTAGAAAATTATCTTTGGCAATTCACTGTCGGGAAGTTGAAAAGCGGCAATTCACTGTCAAGAAGATATTCAGTGGCAATTCACTGTCACGAAGACATTCATTGACAATTCACGAAGCAGACACCTTGTAGGCCAGTGTGCCAAGAAGACCTTCAAAGGCAATGCTTCCCAAGAAGATAATCCGTAGCAATTCACTGTCATGAAGCTTTTCAGTGGCAATTCACTGTCACGAAGATATTCAGTGACACTTCATTGTCGAGAAGATATTCCGTGACATTTCACTGTCACAAAGATATTCAGTGACAATTTACTATCAAAAAGAACCCTGTAGGCAGAAGCGTTCCAAGATCACATTAGAAGGCTGTGCTTGCCCAGAAGATATTAAGTGACAATTCACTGTCACAAGATATTCAGTGACAATTCACTGTCATGAAGATCTTGGGACACTCCTGCAGACGGGGTGTCTTTGTGAAATTCACAGTCACGAAGATATTCAGTGACAGTTCACTAGCATGAAGATAAAAGGTGCCAATTCATTGTCAACATGATATTAAGTGACAATTCACTGTCATAAAGACATTCAGTGACAATTCACTGTCACGAATGTGCAATTCATGAAAACAAGCTGTACGCGGAACCTTTCCATCATGACCTCAGAAGGACTTTCAGAGACAATTCACAGTCATGAAGATATTCAGTGACAATTCACTGTCATGAAGATATTAATTGACAATTCACTGTCACGAAGATTAAAAGTGGCAATTCACTGTCTAAAAGATATTCAGTGACAATTCACTGTCACGAAGATATTCATACGGAATTAACTGTTACGAAGATTATCAGTGGCAATTCGTTGTCACGAAGATATTCAGTGCAATTCACGAAGACACGCTGTACGCGGAACCGTTCCATGATGACCTTAGAAAGCACTGCTTTCAGAGAAGATATTCAAGGGCAATATATTGTCACAAGGACTTTCAGTGACAATTCAGTCACGAAGATTATCAGTGGCAATTCACGAAAACACTCTGTACGAAGAAGCATCCCAAGATGACCTTAAAAGGTAGTTCTTGCCGAGAAGATATGCAGTGACATTTCACTGTCAAGAAGATTATCAGTGGCACTCAACTGTCATGATCATATTTAGTGACAATTCACTGTCACGAAGATTATCAGTGTCAAATCACAGTCATGAAGATTATCAATGGCAATTCACTGTCACGAAGTTATTCAATGGCAATTCACTTTCACGAAGACACCCTGTGGACAGAAGCGTCCAAAGATCACATTAAAAGGCATTACTTTTCGAGAGGATATTCAGTGGCAATTCAGTCATGAGGATCATCAGTGGCAATCAACTGTCACGATCATATTTGGTGACAATTCACTGTCACGAAGATATTCAGTGACAATTCACTGTCACAAAGATTATCTGTGGAAATTTACTGTCACAAAGACATTCTGTACGCAGAAGCATTCCAAGATGACCTGAGAAGGCAGTTCTTGCTGAGAAGATATACAGTGACATTTCACCGTCTTGAAGATATTCAGTGACAATTCACTGTCAAAAAGATATTCAGTGGCAATTCACTTTCAGGAACACACCCTGTGGGCAGGAGCGACCCAAGATCACGTTAGAAGACACTGATTTTCAAAAGGATATTCAGTCTGAAGATCACCTTAGAAGGCACTGATTTTCGAGAACATATTCAGTGGCAATTCACTTTCACGAAAATATTCAGTGGCAATTCATTCTCCTGAAAATATTCAGTGACAATTCACAGTCATGAAGATATTCAGTGGCAATTCACAGTGACCAAGATTACCAGTGACAATTTACACTCACGAAAACACTCTGTACGAAGAAGCATCCCAAGATGACCTTAGAAGGCAGTTCTTGCCGAGAAGATATGCAGTGACATTTCACTGTCAAGAAGATTATCAGTGGCACTCAACTGTCATGATCATATTTAGTGACAATTCACTGTCACGAAGATTATCAGTGACGATTCACAGTCATAAAGATTATCAGTGGCAATTCACTGTCACGAAGTTATTCAATGGCAATTCACTTTCACGAAGACACCCTGTGGGCAGGAGCGTCCAAAGATCACATTAAAAGGCACTACTTTTCAAGAGGATATTCATTGGCAATTCACAATCACGAAGATTATCAGTGACATTTCACTGTCAAGGAGATTATCAGTGGCAATCAACTGTCACGATCATATTTAGTGGCAATTCACTGTCACGAAGATATTCAGTGGCAATACACTGTCACAAGGACTTTCAGTGACAATTCAGTCACAAAGATATTCAATGACAATTAACTGTCATGAAGACTTTCAGTGACAATTCAGTTACAAAGATTATAAGTGTCAA
Source organism: Haliotis cracherodii (assembly GCF_022045235.1). Taxonomy (NCBI): domain Eukaryota; kingdom Metazoa; phylum Mollusca; class Gastropoda; order Lepetellida; family Haliotidae; genus Haliotis; species Haliotis cracherodii. Next base: position 10,119,627 of record NW_027266268.1, read on the forward strand.
TTCACTGTTACGAAGACACTCTGTACGCAAAAGCGTCCCAAGATAACCTTAGAAGGCAGTTCTTGCCGAGAAGATATACAGTGACATTTCACTTTCACGAAGACATTCAGTGACAACTCACTATCATGAAGATTATCAGTGGCAATTCACTGTCTTGAAGATATTCACTGACAATTCACTTTCATGAAGACACTCTGTGGGCAGGAGCGTCCAAAGATCATATTAAAGGCACTACTTTTCGAGAGGATATTCATCAGCAATTCACAGTCACGAAGATTATCAGTGGCAATTAACTGTCACAAGACACCCTGTATGCAGAAGTATCCCCAGATGACCTTAGAAGGCAGTTCTTGCCGAGAAGATATCCAGTGACATTTCACTGTCAAAAAGATTATCAGTGGCAATCAACTGTCACGATCATATTTAGTGACAATTCACTGTCACGAAGATTTTCAGCGGCAATTCACTTTCACGAAGTTATTCAATGGCAATTCACTTTCACGAAGACACCCTGTGGGCAGGAGCGTCCAAAGATCACATTAAAAGGCACTACTTTTCAAGAGGATATTCATTGGCAATTCACAATCACGAAGATTATCAGTGACATTTCACTGTCAAGGAGATTATCAGTGGCAATCAACTGTCACGATCATATTTAGTGGCAATTCACTGTCACGAAGATATTCAGTGGCAATACACTGTCACAAGGACTTTCAGTGACAATTCAGTCACAAAGATATTCAATGACAATTAACTGTCATGAAGACTTTCAGTGACAATTCAGTCACAAAGATTATAAGTGTCAATTCACTGTTACGAAGACACTCTGTACGCAAAAGCGTCCCAAGATAACCTTAGAAGGCAGTTCTTGCCGAGAAGATATACAGTGACATTTCACTTTCACGAAGACATTCAGTGACAACTCACTATCATGAAGATTATCAGTGGCAATTCACTGTCTTGAAGATATTCACTGACAATTCACTTTCATGAAGACACTCTGTGGGCAGGAGCGTCCAAAGATCATATTAAAGGCACTACTTTTCGAGAGGATATTCATCAGCAATTCACAGTCACGAAGATTATCAGTGGCAATTAACTGTCACAAGACACCCTGTATGCAGAAGTATCCCCAGATGACCTTAGAAGGCAGTTCTTGCCGAGAAGATATCCAGTGACATTTCACTGTCAAAAAGATTATCAGTGGCAATCAACTGTCACGATCATATTTAGTGACAATTCACTGTCACGAAGATTTTCAGCGGCAATTCACTTTCACGAAGACACCCTGTGGGCAGGAACATCTGAAGATCACTGAAGATCACCATAGAAGGATGTCGAGAGGATATTCAGTGGCAATTCACTGTCATGAAGATTATCAGTGACCATTCACAGTCACGAAGATTATCAGTGGCAATTCACTGTCACGAAGTTATTCAATGGCAATTCACTTTTATGAGGACACCCTGTGGGCAGGAGCGTCCAAAGATCACATTAAAAGGCACTACTTTTCGAGAGGATATTCATTGGCAATACACTGTAAAAAGGACTTTCAGTGACAATTCAATCAAGAAGATATTGGGTGACAATTCAGTCATGAAGATTATCAGTGTCAATTCACACTCACGAAGACACTCTGTACACAGTAGCATCCCAAGATGACCTAAGATGACCTTAGAAGGCAGTTCTTGCCGAGAAGATATGCAGTGACATTTCACTGTCAAGAAGATTATCAGCGGCAATCAACTGTCACGATCATGTTTAGTGACAATTTACTGTCACGAAGATATTCAGTGACATCACTGTCACAAAGATTATCAGTGACGATTCACAGTCACGAAGATTATCAGTGGCAATTCACTTTCACGAAGTTATTCAATGGCAATTTACTGTCATGAAGACAGTCTGTAGGCAGAAGCATCGCAAGATGACCTTAGAAGGCAGTTCTTGCCGGGAAGATATGCAGTGACAATTCACTTTCACAAAGACACCCTGTGGGCAGGAGCCTCCGAAGATCCCCTGAGAAGGCACTGATTTTCGAGAGTATACTCAGTGGCAATTCGCTGTCACGAAGAAATTCCGTGGCAATTCACTGTCACAAAGATATTCCGTGACATTTTTCTTTCACGAAGACACCCTGTGTGCAGGAGCGTCCCAAGCTCACATTAAAAGGCACTACTTTTCGAGAGGATATTCAGTGGCAATTCACAGTCACGAAGATTATCAGTCACAATTCACTTTCACGAAGACACCCAGTGGGCAGGAGCATTCCAAGCTCACATTAAAAGGCACTACTTTTCGAGAGGATATTCAGTGGCAATTTACTCTCATGAAGAAGTTCAGTTGCGATTGAGTGTCACGAAGATAATCAGTGGCAATTCACATTCAAGAAAATATTCAGTGACAATTCATATTCAAGATGATAATCAGTGTGAATTCACTGTCATGAAGATATTCAGTGGCAGTTGACTGTCACGAAGACACCCTGAAAGCATTAAAGTGCCAACAAGACCCCTGGAATCAGAAAATGACCAAGAAGAAGACCACAATAGGAACATGTCGGCCAAGAAGACACCACATAAGGCAATAGGGATCACCTGGAGATTCTCCAGGAACAAGTATCCCACTTCCCATGGCCAGTGGTACCCAGATAAGTCCTCTGGAGACCTCGATCCAAGGGTCGGGCATGCTTTTAAGGCACGTTAGGTTTAGTTTCTTAACACTGCACTAACCCGCACTAACAACCTGCACATAGACGCATTTTTTATATAAAGACACTTCTAAATTATGCAGATTTAGGTCCAAAATCTGGGATTGTTTGGTAGTCAGGGGCAGTGTCAGCCTCGCTTTATCCGCCTGAAGCATGCCCGAGCAATGGATAACAATGGTCACACACCGGAGGCAAAAATGGGTTAAAAAGACCTGAAAGCAGTAATTCCTGATAAGATGGTCAGTGGCAACTGAGTGTCAGAAAGACACCCTGGAGGCAGGAGAATGCCAAAACGGCCACTGAAAGCAGTGATTCCCCACAAGATGCTTACTGACAATTCATTGTCATGAAGATATTCAGTAACAATTAGTTACAAAGATATTCAGTGGCAAATCACTGTCACATAGATATTCAGTGACAATTCACAGTCACAAAGATTATCAGTGGCAATTCACTTTCCCCGAAGATACTCAGTGGCAATCACTGTCACGAAGATATTCAGTTACAATTCACTGTCAGGAAGATAAAAGGTGCCAATTCATTGTCAACATGATATTAAGTGACAATTCACTGTCATAAAGACATTCAGTGACAATTCACTGTCACGAAAATATTCAGACGAAATTCAGTGTCATGAACACGTTCATTGACAATTCACCGTCAAGAAGATATTCAGTGGCAATTCACTGTCACGAAGAAATTAAGTGGCAATTCACTGTCACAAAGACATTCAGGAACAATTCACAGTCCCGAAGATTATCACTGGCAATTCAGAGTCACAGAGATATTCAGTGGCAATTCACTGTCACGAAGAGATTCAGAGACAATTCACTGTCACGAAGCTATTCACTGTCACAAAGATAATCAATGGCAATTCAATTTCACGGAAATGATCAGTGGCAATTCACTGTCGGGAAAATATTCACGATTCACAATTCACAAAGCCACCCTGTGGACACGAACGTCAGAAGATCACCTTGGAAGGCACTGATATTCCTGAGGATATTCAGTGGCAATTTCCTGTCAAGAAGACACTCAGGCGGAATTCAGTGTCATGCGTCCAAGTTTTTTATTTTCAAAAACACGAGAATGCTAAACGGGATATTGCAACATTGGTCAAGTGTCGCAATCTCGCGTTCTCCTGTTTTTGTGCTAATTGCCTGTACACTTATATGTAACTATTTTCAAAAACATGAGAATGCTAGATTGCGACATTGGTCAAGTGTCGCAATCTCGCGTTCTCCTGTTTTTGTGCTAATTTCATGTACACTTATATGTAACTATTTTCAAAAACATAAAAAATGCTAGATTGCGACATTGGTCAAGTGTCCCATTCTCGTGTTTTTGTGCTCATTGCCTATACACTTATATGTAACTATTTTCAAAATCAAGAGAATGCGATATTGCGACATTGGTCAAGTGTCGCAATCTCGCGTTCTCGTGTTTTTGTGCTAATTGCCTATACACTTATGTGTAACTACTTTTAAAAAAAACATGAGAATGCGAAAACGCGAGATTGCGACATTGGTCAAGTGTCGCAATCTCAAGTTCTCGTGTTTTTGTGCTTATTGCCTGTACACTTATATGTAACTATTTTCGAAAACATCAGAACGCGAGATGGCGACATTGGTCAAGTGTCGCAATCTCGCGTTCTCGTGATTTTGTAATAATTGCATGTACACTTATATGTAACTATTTTCGAAAACATGAGAACGTGAGATTGTGACATTGGTCAATTGTCGCAATCTTGCATTCTCCTGTTTTTGTGCTAATTGCCTGTACACTTATATGTAACTATTTTCAAAAACATGAGAATGCTAGATTGCGACATTGGTCAAGTGTCGCGATCTCACGTTCTCGTGTTTTTGTGCTAATTGCCTATACACTTATATGTAACTATTTTTAAAAAAACATGAGAATGCGAAAACGCGAGATTGCGACATTGGTCAAGGGTCGCAATCTCAAGTTCTCGTGTTTTTGTGCTTATTGCATGTACACTTATATGTAACTATTTTCGAAAACATCAGAACGCGATATGGCGACATTGGTCAAGTGTCGCAATCTCGCGTTCTCGTGTTTTTGTAATAATTGCATGTACACTTATATGTAACTATTTTCGAAAACATGAGAACGTGAGATTGTGACATTGGTCAAGTGTCGCAATCTCGCGTTCTCGTGTTTTTGTAATAATTGCATGTACACTTACATGTAACTATTTTCGAAAACATGAGAACGTGAGATTGTGACATTGGTCAAGTGTCACAATCTCGCGTTCTCCTGTTTTTGTGCTAATTGCCTGTACACTTATATGTAACTATTTATAAAAAAACATGAGAATGCGAAAAACGCGAGATTGCGACATTGGTCAAGTGTCGCAATCTCAAGTTCTCGTGTTTTTGTGCTTATTGCCTTTACGCTTATATGTAACTATTTTTAAAAACAAGAGAACGCGAGATTGCGACATTGGTCAAGTGTCGCAATCTCGCATTCTCCTGTTTTTGTAATAATTGCATGTACACTTATATGTAACTATTTTCAAAAAACATCAGAATGCTAGATTGCGAAATTGGTCAAGTGTCGCGATCTCACGTTCTCGTGTTTTTGTGCTAATTGCCTATACACTTATATGTAACTATTTTTAAAAAAACATGAGAATGCGAAAACGCGAGATTGCGACATTGGTCAAGTGTCACAATCTCAAGTTCTTGTGTTTTTGTGCTTATTGCCTATACACTTATATGTAACTATTTTCAAAAACATGAGAATGCTAGATTGCGACATTGGTCAAGGGTCGCGATCTTGTGTTTTTGTGCTAATTGCCTATACACTTATATGTAACTATTTTAAAAAAACAAGAGAATGCGATATTGCAACATTAGTCAAGTGTAGAGATCTCACGTTCTCGTGTTTTTGTGCTTATTGCCTGTACACTTATGTGTAACTATTTTAAAAAAAACATGAAAATGCGAAAACGAGAGATTGCGACATTGGTCAAGTGTCGCAATCTCAAGTTCTCGTGTTTTTGTAATAATTGCCTGTACTCTTATATGTAACTATTTTCGAAAACATTAGAACGTGACATTGTGACATTGGTCAAGTGTCGCAATCTCGCGTTCTCCTGTTTTTGTGCTAATTGCCTGTACACTTATATGTAACTATTTTCAAAAACATGAGAATGCTAGATTGCGACATTGGTCAAGTGTTGCGTTCTTGTGTTTTTGTGCTAATTGCCTATACACTTATATGTAACTATTTTAAAAAACAAGAGAATGCGATATTGCAACATTAGTCAAGTGTAGAGATCTCACGTTCTCGTGTTTTTGTGCTTATTGCCTGTACACTTATGTGTAACTATTTTTAAAAAAACATGAGAATGCGAAAACGCGAGATTGTGAAAATAGTTACATATAAGTGTACAGGCAATTAGCACAAAAACACGAGAACGCGACACTTGACCAATGTTACAATCTCACGTTCTCATGTTCTCATGTTTTTGAAAATAGTTACATATAAGTGTACAGGCAATTAGCACAAAAACAGGAGAACGCGAGATTGCGACACTTGACCAATGTCACAATCTCACGTTCTCATGTTTTTGAAAATAGTTACATATAAGTGTACATGCAATTATTACAAAAACACGAGAACACGAGATTGCGAAAGTTGACCAATGTCGCAATCTCGCGTTTCTAAAGTTTTCGAAAATAGTTACATATAAGTGTACAGGCAATAAGCAGTGTTTTTCTGCTTATTGCCTATACACTTATATGTAACTATTTTCAAAAACATGAGAATGCTAGATTGCGACATTGGTCAAGTGTCGCGTTCTCGTGTTTTTTTGCTAATTGCCTATACACTTATATGTAACTATTCTAAAAAACACGAGAATGCGAGATTGCGACATTGGTCAAGTGTCGCAATCTCGCGTTCTCGTTTTTTTGTAATAATTGCATGTACACTTATATGTAACTATTTTCAAAAACATGAGAACGTGAGATTGTGACATTGGTCAAGTGTCGCAATCTCGCGTTCTCCTGTTTTTGTGCTAATTGCCTGTACACTTATATGTAACTATTTTCAAAAACATGAGAACATGAGAACGTGAGATTGTAACATTGGTCAAGTGTCGCGTTCTCGTGTTTTTGTGCTAATTGCCTATACACTTATATGTAACTATTCTAAAAAACACGAGAATGCAAGATTGCGACATTGGTCAAGTGTCGCAATCTCGCGTTTTCGTTTTTTTGTAATAATTGCATGTACACTTATATGTAACTATTTTCAAAAACATCAGAACGTGAGATGGCGACATTGGTCAAGTGTCCCAATCGGTCAAGTGTCGCAATCTCAAGATCTCGAGTTTTTGTGCTAATTGCCTATACACTTATATGTAACTATTTTTAAAAAAACATGAGAATGCGAAAACGCAAGATTGCGACATTGGTCAAGGGTCGCAATCTCAAGTTCTCGTGTTTTTGTGCTTATTGCATGTACACTTATATGTAACTATTTTCAAAAACATGAGAATGCTAGATTGCGACGTTGGTCAAGTGTCGCGATCTCACGTTCTCGTGTTTTTGTGCTAATTGCCTATACACTTATATGTAACTATTTATAAAAAAAACATGAGAATGCGAAAACGCGAGATTGCGACATTGGTCAAGTGTCGCAATCTCAAGTTCTCGTGTTTTTGTGCTTATTGCCTGTACACTTATATGTAACTATTTTCAAAAACATCAGAACGCGATATGGCGACATTGGTCAAGTATCGCAATCTCACGTTCTCGTGTTTTTGTAATAATTGCATGTACACTTATATGTAACTATTTTCAAAAACATGAGAACGTGAGATTGTGACATTGGTCAAGGGTCGCGATCTCGCGTTCTCCTGTTTTTGTGCTAATTGCCTGTACACTTATATGTAACTATTTTCAAAAACATGAGAATGCTAGATTGCGACATTGGTCAAGTGTCGCAATCTCGCGTTCTCGTGTTTTTGTGCTAATTGCCTATACACTTATATGTAACTATTTTTAAAAAAACATGAGAATGCGAAAACGCGAGATTGCGACATTGGTCAAGTGTCGCAATCTCAAGTTCTCGTGTTTTTGTGCTTATTGCCTGTACACTTATATGTAACTATTTTCGAAAACCTCAGAACGCGAGATGGCGACATTGGTCAAGTGTCGCAATCTCAAGATCTCGTGTGTTTGTGCTAATTGCCTATACACTTATATGTAACTATTTTTAAAAAAACATGAGAATGCGAAAACGCAAGATTGCGACATTGGTCAAGGGTCGCAATCTCAAGTTCTCGTGTTTTTGTGCTTATTGCATGTACACTTATATGTAACTATTTTCGAAAACATCAGAACGCGATATGGCGACATTGGTCAAGTATCGCAATCTCACGTTCTCGTGTTTTTGTAATAATTGCATGTACACTTATATGTAACTATTTTCAAAAACATGAGAACGTGAGATTGTGACATTGGTCAAGTGTCGCAATCTCGCGTTCTCCTGTTTTTGTGCTAATTGCCTGTACACTTATATGTAACTATTTTCAAAAACATGAGAATGTGAGATTGAGACATTGGTCAAGTGTCGCGATCTCGCGTTCTCGTGTTTTTGTGCTTATTGCATGTACACTTATATGTAAAAAAACATGAGAGTGCGAAAACGCGAGATTGCGACATTGGTCTAGTGTCGCAATCTCAAGTTCTCGTGTTTTTGTGCTAATTGCCTATACACTTACTTGTAACTATTTTTAAAAAAACATCAGAATGCGAAAACGCAAGATTGCGACATTGGTCAAGTGTCGCAATCTCGCGTTCTCGTGTTTTTGTAATAATTGCATGTACACTTATATGTAACTATTTTCGAAAACATGAGAACGTGAGATTGTGACATTGGTCAAGTGTCGCAATCTCGCGTTCTCGTGTTTTTGTAATAATTGCATGTACACTTATATGTAACTATTTTCGAAAACATGAGAATGCTAGATTGCGACATTGGTCAAGTGTCGCGATCTCGCGTTCTCGTGTTTTTGTGCTAATTGCCTATACACTTATTTGTAACTATTTTTAAAAAAACATGAGAATGCGAAAACGCGAGATTGCGACATTGGTCAAGTGTCGCAATCTCAAGTTCTCGTGTTTTTGTGCTTATTGCCTATACAATTATATGTAACTATTTTTAAAAAAACATGAGAATGCGAAAACGCGAGATTGCGACATTGGTCAAGTGTCGCAATCTCAAGTTCTCGTGTTTTTATGCTAATTGCCTATACACTTATTTATAACTATTTTTAAAAAAACATGAGGATGCGAAAAACGCGAGATTGCGCCATTGGTCAAGTGTCGCAATCTCAAGTTCTCGTGTTTTTGTGCTTATTGCCTGTACACTTATATGTAACTATTTTCAAAACAAGAGAATGAGATATTGCAACATTGGTCAAGTGTCGCGATCTCGCGTTCTCCTGTTTTTGTGCTAATTGCCTGTACACTCATATGTAACTATTTTAAAAAACATGAGAATGCTAGATTTTGACATTGGTCAAGTGTCGTGTTCTCGTGTTTTTGTGCTAATTGCCTTTACGCTTATATGTAACTATTTTTAAAAAAACATGAGAATGCGAAAACGCGAGATTGCGACATTGGTCAAGTGTCGCAATCTCAAGTTCTCGTGTTTTTGTGCTTATTGCCTGTACACTTATATGTAACTATTTTCAAAACATGAGAATGCGATATTGCGACATTGGTCAAGTGTCGCGATCTCGCGTTCTCGGGTTTTTGTGGTAATTGCCTGTACACTCATATGTAACTATTTTAAAAAATATGAGAATGCTAGATTGCGACATTGGTCAAGTGTCGTGTTCTCGTGTTTTTGTGCTTATTGCCTATACGCTTATATGTAACTATTTTCAAAACATGAGAATGCGAGATTGCGACATTGGTCAAGTGTCGCGATCTCGCGTTCTCGTGTTTTGGTGCTAATTGCCTGTACACTCATATGTAATTATTTTAAAAAATATGAGAATGCTAGATTGCGACATTGGTCAAGTGTCGTGTTCTCGTGTTTTGGTGCTAATTGCCTATACACTTATATGTATCTCTTTTAAAAAACGTGAGAGCGCGAGATTGCGACATTGGTCAAGTGTCGCGATCTCGCGTTCTCGTGTTTTTGTGCCAATTGCCAATACACTTATATGTAACTGTTTTCAGAAACACGAAAACTCGAGATTGCCTTATTGATCAGGTGTCGCAAACTTGCGTTCTTGTGTTTTTATGCTAATTGCCTGTACACATATTGGTAACTATTTTTAAAAACACGGGAACGCGAATACATGAGATTGCGACATTGGTCAGTTGTGGCAATCTTGTGTTCTCGTGTTTTTTGTGTTCATTGCCTATACACTTATATGTAACTATTTTAAAAAACAGGAGTATGCGAGATTGTGGCATTGGTCAGGTGTTGCGATCTCGCGTTCTCATTTTTTTTGTGGATTGTCTGTACACTTATATGTAACTATTTTCGAGAACGTGAGAGCGCGACATTGCGACATTGGTCAAGTATCGCGATCTCGCGTTCTCGTGTTTTTGTGCTTATTGCCTGTACGCTTATATGTAACTATTTTAAAAAACAAGAGAATGCGATATTGCGACATTGGTCAAGTGTCGCGGTCTCCCATTCTGTGTTTTTGTGATAATTGCCTGTACACTTATATGTAATAATTTTCGACAACGCGAGATTGCGACATTGGTCAAGTATGGCAATCTCACATTCTCATATTTTTTTGCTTATTGCCAATACACTTATATGTAACTATTTTCAGAAACACAAGAACGCTAGATTGCAACCTGTACAAAACTATTTTCAAAAACATTAGAACGCGAGATAACGACATTGGTCAAGTGTCGCAATCTCGCCTTCTCGAAATTTGTGCTAATTTCATGTACACTTATATGTAACTATATTTTTGTGCTAATTTCCTAAACACTTATATATAACTATTGTTTAAAAAAACATAAGAGTGCGAAAACACGAGATTGCGACATTGGTCTTGTGTTTATGTGCTAATTGCATGTACACTTGTATGTAATTTTTTTCAAAAACATGAGAACGGAAAACACGCAATTGTGACATTGGTCAGGTGTCAAAATCCTGCGTTCCCGTGTTTTTGTGCTAAATGCCTGTACACTTATATGTAACTATTTTCAAACAGTCGAGAACGTGAGATTGTGACATTGGTCAATTGTCGCAATCTTGCGTTCTCATGTTTTTGTGCTAATTGCCTGTACTCTTATGTTTAACTTTTTTTTAAAACACGAGATTGTGACGTTGGTCAAGTGTCGCGTTCTTGTGTTTTGGTGCTAATTGCCTATACACTTATATGTATCTCTTTTCAAAAACGTGAGAGCGCGAGATTGCGACATTGGTCAAGTGTCGCGATCTCGCGTTCTCGTGTTTTTGTGCTAATTGCCAATACACTTATATGTAACTGTTTTCAGAAACACGAAAACTCGAGATTGCCTTATTGATCAGGTGTCGCAAACTTGCGTTCTTGTGTTTTTATGCTAATTGCCTGTACACATATTGGTAACTATTTTTAAAAACACGGGAACGCGAATACATGAGATTGCGACATTGGTCAGTTGTGGCAATCTTGTGTTCTCGTGTTTTTTGTGTTCATTGCCTATACACTTATATGTAACTATTTTAAAAAACAGGAGTATGCGAGATTGTGGCATTGGTCAGGTGTTGCGATCTCGCGTTCTCATTTTTTTTGTGGATTGTCTGTACACTTATATGTAACTATTTTCGAGAACGTGAGAGCGCGACATTGCGACATTGGTCAAGTATCGCGATCTCGCGTTCTCGTGTTTTTGTGCTTATTGCCTGTACACTTATGAATACTATTTTTAAAATCATGAGAACGTGAGATTGCGACATTCGTCAAGTGTCATGATCTCGCGTTCTCATGTTTTTGTCGCGATCTCGCATTCTCGTGTTTTTATGCTAATTGCCTATACACCTATATGTGACTATTTTTGAGAACTCGAGATTGCGACATTGGTCAAGTGTCACGATCTCACATTCTTGTGTGTTTGTGCTAATTGCCTGTAAACTTATATGTATAACAACGCATTGGTCTGACGTTGATTAATGAATAATTTGCACACTTGTACCAAGGCTCATATAGCCAAGGTCACCTGACATTTAGTAAGTAATAAATATAAATGTAAACAGTAAATCATCAGTGACATACTTGCACATTTCGTTCAGGATGGCAGACGGTCAATGTACACAAAAAATGGGGATTAACAAATAGGATTAGCATCGTATGAATAACAGCAATTAAGTGTCATGGCTCCAGGGTAATGGGCCTTTGCAATTAAATGTTCTTCAGACAATGGGTGTCGTAAATCAGTCGCTGTGACATGTAACTATTTTCTAAAACGCGAGAGCGCGAGATTGCTACATTGGTCAAGATTCTCGATCTCGCGTTGTCATGTTTTTGTCGCGGTCTTGCGTTCTCATGTTTTTGTGTTGATTGCCTGTACACTTATATGTAACAAAAAAACACGAGAACGCTGGAACGCGAGATTGCGACATTGGTCAAGTGTCGCGATCTCGTGTTCTCGTGTTTTTGTGCTAAGTCCCTGTACACTTATATGTAACTATTTTAAAAAATAGGAGTATGCGAGGTTGCTGCATTGGTCAAGTGTCGCGATCTCGCATTCTCGTATTTTTGCGCTAATTGCCTATACACTTGTATGTAACTATTTTCAAAAACACGACAACGCAAATTGCGACATTGGTCAAGTGTAGGGATCTCACATTCTCGTGTTTTGTGGCTAATTGCCTATACACTTGTATGTAACTATTTTCAAAAACACGAGAAAGCGAAAACGAGAGATTGTGACATTGGTCAGGTGTCGCAATCTTGCGTTCTCGTGTATATGTGCTAATTGCCCTTTGACACTTGTATGTTACTATTTTCGAAAACACGAGAACGCGAGATTGCGACATTGGTCAAGTGTCGCAATCTCGCGTTTTTGCGCTAATTGCCTGGTTAACCAGTGGTTGATAACCTGAACAAATTTCATTCCATCAATGTTATGATCGTCTCTGCACTACTATCGCTATGTTTGTTGTTTAATGACATGTTCAGCATTATTCCAGCTATATGACAGAAGCCTGTAAATAATCAAGTCCGGACCAGACAATTCAGTGATTGATATTGAGTAGTGATTTATGCAGACAGGAAACAATGACCCGATAAGCCTGACCACACGATCCATTTAGTCGCCTGTTACTATTCTAACCTGGAATCCCCATGCTGTGTATGATGACACAATCAACATGTTCGCTCACTGAAACCACCTGATTATTCACCCTAAGATCCTTAGACGAGGCATAAAACCAAACAATGATGTGTTATTGAGTTCAAAATGTCAGAGGACATCAGCCAATCAGCAATGGGAAAATGATATAAAATATTACACAGATTTGAATGGAAAAATATAAATGAAATACCCTTTCGATGTACTGATAGTGTGCAATTGCGTTGGCTTCAGTACAGAATCATTAATCAAATACTTCCAGTTGGTAAATACCTATTTAAAGTGGGATATAAAGATTCTCCCTTGTGTACAAGTTGTGATAAAGTTATTGCCGACATTGGAATTGTGAAAACGCTAACTCTCTCTGGGCCGAACTTAAAAGATGGATGAATAATAAGGCGGAAATTCAGATCAATTTCACCAAAGAAAACGTTTTACTGGGCTTTCCATTTAAAGGAAATGATCCATTAAATGCTATATGCCTTGTCATTAAGGATAATATATTTAAATTTTATCTTAAAAAGAAAGATTGTCTTTCAAATTGATCCAGAGAGAGTTGCCAAACTACTACTTTATAACTAAAGCAATAGCTTACTATAACTGTAACTACAACAAGTTTGTGAAATTTTGGTTCAGTTGCCACAAACTATTTTTGTAACGATTTCAACTCAAATACTGAATTATCTGAGTTCATATGCCCCCATGATGTATGATTCTGTTGTTGCTTTAAGATTCGCTGTATGAACATTAATATGTATGAAATGCTGTACCACAAAGAAAGTGGAATAAAAAAATAAAACCAAACAACTGTTTGCAGTTTCACATGTTTTATTGAGCCCGAAACAATCACATACAATCAGCCCCAACTCACATTACTATTGCATCCTTCTCTGACCAGACAATCACTCATTGATATTACAACCTACAGAAACGTATACATACACTCCAGGAATGTTGTTCCATCCTTTAATCATACAAAGTCTCAACAATACAAATCGGAAGTACAATGGGGGTTCTGGTCCACCCTGCCACCAGATATGTTGTACACCAGCCTTGTCACCAATCACTGGCTATGAACATTTTTTCATGGAATTAGGGAATCCTGACTAATAGGAATATGTTTTTTCACTTTGTACAAGTATCATCTCCTATACGGTTTTACCATGTTTTCTCACAAACCACATGGTTTTCTGTAGCCATTTCAATCACAAAAGGCTTCTCATCGATATATTCACAAGTTAAGGAAACCTATGGAATAACTGGAGAATAATACACTCAATTGTTGCATATGGACACTTCACATCTACTGTCAAAACTTTATAATTACAATGGATCAAGGAGATATTAGTACAATGGAATTGCATCACAATCAAATGGCATCACTAACATCTCTGCCACTGAAGCTGTTTTCCTGTACTTTTCACACTCAAGACACTGGTCATTACTGTTTACAAACTGAAAAACTTAGAAGAATGATTTCAGATGATAAATATATTTTCACCCATGTGTCTCTTGATATCAAATATATCAACTCTCATTGATAAAAGTTTAAAACTCCTTGGCAAGCCTGAGAGTTTTAAACATTTATCAACTTGTGTTGATATAGTTGATATCAATGACACTGAGGTAAAACTCTCTGAATATTACCCGGATGCTACTAAATCAGGACCAGATACATTGCTTAGCAATGCCCTTCACCTGCATCAGGTATAAGTCAGTGAAAGTTTAATATGCAAGTCAAGTACCTGTCACTTGCCCTAGGTCTCGCTACATCCAAGAAAACCTGAAATCATTCCAAGATCATGTGGCAAATAGGCCAAAAGGGCAACCATGTTACCAGTCAGGCCCTATCATTGAAATTACAAACCAAACACACCCTGTCTGGAATCTGATGTCTCCTTTAATCACTGTCTGATTGTCCTAGTTGTTCATAGGTCCAGGATAAGTTTGGACTCGCTTTGTCACGGCCAAACCTCTACTCTTGAGAATGTTTCAATTCAGGCTATACTATGACATACTACACTCTCTGACTAGATTTCATAAACCAAGTGCAATACGGAATGCTGACACACTGGATAATTGTGAAGCATAATTTGTGTTATAACATGGTAAAAACACCAAACACCGGCCAGGCACTGATAGCTTATCAATATTTCCAGTCATGCAAGGCCTTTTCATGCCAGATGTGCAAAACATATTGAAAATACATATGTACAGGACTACAGTGTCTTATTGCAACCCCATTATAAGCTCTAACGGGAGGACAAAGTCATCGGTATCCCCCACAAAGATAAATACTTGTTGTGAATAAATATATGAAACTTGTTGCCATGGAAACCAAGAAAATATTTATTTAAAAAATCCAAACTATCAAGGCACCAGTTCACCACAAGACCTATACATGTGCCAAGTTTGGTGATAAAATACATTGATCAAGATCAGCCCCGAAAATTACATTTTGCATGGACGGCTAGACTGACAGTGTCCATATTAATACCCTCCGCAAAACGAATTGCAGGGATAACAAATATAAAATTTCCACCCTCCGCAAAACGAATTGCAGGGATAACAAATATAAAATTTCCAGTCTAGTCAGTTCTGCTGATAACAATTCTTCTGATATCACTACAATCTACTGAAAATGATACCAAGAGACATAACAGGCTTGTTGACTCAAAACCTTCAGGTACAGACTGTCATGTACATTTGATTGTAAGGACAAGGACGTCTTATTTGCATACAGGTCATGGAACCTCTGACTACTTCTTGATTACCAAATACAGACGACATTCACCAGATTGCCATTAACCTAATGTTAAATGTGAGTTGACAAAAAACAAACAGTAAACAAGACGTATAATAAATATTAGAAGAAGCTTACAACCAAGCAATCATACAATTTGAACAGGAAATATTAAACAGATTTTTATAATAATTTCTATTCATTGACAACGTGAATACATATATGAATACAACCATGATGATAAATCATGATATATGCCAATTGTCAATACTTCACATAGTGTAAACATGGTAAACAAAACCTTGAAATATTGATATGTATATTCCATGATGAAAATTGTTTTCCTGAGGTGATGACACTTATAGGTCTAGAAATGTAAGAGAAACGTGTTAGTAAATGTATCAGCCGAAATCATCAATATAGGGTGAGGTAACTTATGTTTGATAAACTCTCCCAGCAATTTACACTATTCATCATGTTGACGTTGAACATGAGTAAATTTATATCAATTATCTATTATGTACTTGCAATATTATTAAGATTTGATCTCAAAGATCTCATTTCAAACATAGATGTTCTTGATAAGGGTGCGATCACTGCAATACCCATTCAAACATATTTTAAGTCAAACGTGGATTGGTGCAGCCAAGCACCAAACTAAAATGAAATCCTCAAACATACAGTGCTGTACTGGTGTATTTAACAAGTGAAGTGTCCATCAGAAGAAACCCAAGAACTTGCCCTGGCTGTAAATCTGAAAAACACACCATGCTTAGTTTTGAAAACTGATATATACACTGAACTCTGAGAACCACATGATGAAAATAACATCTGTATGTCCAAATGAAGAATAGTACTAATGGATTGTCATTTACTATGGGGGGTGGGTGGGAGTGTCATATACATTTGAACATTTAGGGACTTGGGTCATGCTCATGACCAATCTTACCACCCACTCCAATAATAAATCCCCACTCCCTTCACTGTATTTGGGTCTACGGTCTTTCGTACAATGAATGAATTTATGATTTGAACAATGGAATTAATTTCCATTTTAAATCAGAGCATAAAAATCCTTCTTTTGTTCCAACTGGTACTTATTTTGCTAAATTCTGAGCATGGCTGACAAAACCGAAAAACGTATTTCATTTTTCTGAGACGAACCTAAAATCAGCTAATACTTGCTAAACCAAGGGGCACAACTCTACCGAAGCCCATCTATGTACCCCATATATTTCGGAAGACATCTGGATCTCAATCATCACCATTATGAATCAAAATAATAAATCACTTGTCATCAACTGGTTGTGATGAAATAACATACATTGATCATGTTGATTGCTTATCACAATTATTAGCAACATGATTTGACATTCAATAATTGGCATAATTTTCTTGATACATGATGTAGTTTGGACAATGATAATAAAGTACATGATAATCATGATGATAGTGAAAAAACACATCACAAATGGCAAAACATTTTTACAAGCCACTATTTGTCAATGGTAGACATTTGGCAACATGGCTAATCATGGTTATCACTACAGTCTGCAACTTTGACCAGTACCCAGAAGCCCGAGTCTAGTCAAATCTGTTTTAACCTAGTAAGCACAACTAATGACAAGGCCATTTATACAACTGAAAAGAAGTTAAGGACCACCCAAATATTTCATAAACAGTCACATAGTTATTCTGTAATACCATGACAGACTAACTTCAGTAATATGAAAGAATCGGGTGGTCCTTAACTTGCTTTGGGTAGTATATCATAAAACTAAAATCTATTGAAAATGAGACAGAGCAAGGTTTTGGCTTGCTAACTCAAATGACTTTGGCTAAGATTGTCACTTGAAAAATTCTTCATAAATAGGCACTGGGCCCTGTTCCACAAAGCGATCTTAGTGCTAAGATGATCGCAACTCCCATACTTTAACACAGGCCTACGATAGTCGTAGGCCTAAGATCGCTTTGTGGAACGGGGCCCTGGTCCAGTTCACGGTGTAAGCAGAGTGGGGGAGGATGGGTGAACATTGTTAAACACAATAGCCTAGCTATATCACAGCATTAATAATCAACTCTGGACCAGACAAACCAGTGGTTACACTTATGAGCAATGTCCCATGATGTGAGGGTACAATGACACCTGTCAACCAAGTCCCCATGCCTGACCATCTCATCCATTGTAGAGATAGCATGGTTTTACGCCGCTTTTGGCCATATTACAACAATATCAAGGGGACACCAGAAATTGGCTTCACATAATGTGATCCATTGTAGTTGCTGCTTACAAGGTGCTGGGGACAGATTTTACTCTTGCATCAGCAAAGGGTGTAAGCTTGTAAACAGGGTGTTACCCTATATACAGTCCCAGGTTCAATAACTGTTATAGCAAGGTCCCCCAAAATTCAAACTATAACTAGGCAAGCTAGGATACGTAAACTTTCAAATACTGGTATGGTAGACATACGGTTGAAGGCATTGTGCATGTCATGTTTTTAACATATATGTACTTACTTGTTGGTACCCTCATCACCATGGTTACAGAAAAACTTTTGTGGATGAATAGCTCATAATTAGTTGAACATGATCTTAACCATGTTAGCATACTAAGAAAGAAAAAGTACTAGTTAAAAGTAAAACATACCATGTACATGTTGTAATGGGCCTGATGGAGGGAACAAGGATCAAACATGCATATTCAGATATCTAACAATTCTAATTCACATGGACTAGCAGAATTTAAGAAAAAAACACATTATACTGGTCAATTTTGGTAGTTCCAGTTACCGTAACAATCTGAGACTTTACATGCCTTTTTCTCAAGTAATATTGCTTACAGTTTAGGAAGATCACCTTGTACCAGTCAGTATATAAAGATACTAATATCTAAAAGATTTAACTACATGTTTGGGCTAGTGCACAGACTGTCGTAGTAACTTTTGCAGTTCCATTTAATCAATTTCATTAATATTTGTAAAAAATTTGGACATGTAACAAATGACAAAATGGCATGAATGATCAAGGTACTTGCTTGATAACGGTGTTGGAATCTATGCTGAAACCTTGCCACAATTGCAATAAAGTAGATAATCCATACATGTCATTAGTTATCTGGTGTTAATAACAGTTGGTTTTCATTGACTATGTTCCAATGATATATGTTCATTTTAATGAAATTAGGGATAAAGAACTGATAGAGTTGAGCCCTAACCATAAAAAATCCCATGTATGACAAAGGGTGTGATGAGGAATTTAGAAAAATATAAGATTAAGAGTCCTGCTATCTAAACTGTCGTTACTTACTTGAATGAACAAATATTTCTCTAGATAATTGCTTTTTAAAAGCACTGATCAATCTTATGCAGACATTATGTTGCACACTTGGCCTTTGGTATTTACACGACTGAAAATCCTCAGGGACTAGTTGTTTTCTACCAAAACAACAAGTATCTTAAACATAGTAAATAAACAACTCATCTGAAATGAGCAGTGGGCAAACACAAAAAAACAAATACCCAGGAAGGACATTTCCTTGCAACCTTGTGGTCTGCCACCTTCAGAATGACATAGAATTCTTTCCTAAGTTGACCTTGCATGGAGTCTAACCCTTGTAAACTGACAAATGCCACTTCTGAAAACATGTTAAACCACATTGCTGACACCAAAACCTGGGTTACGAATGGCTTGGGAGAGAGGACAAAAATTGTCTCAAAATATAAAGAGTCTTAATAATAAATATGACATATTGCACCACTTAATATCATTCAAAACAACTAAATTTCAAAAAGGATCATAATAATGAAACTTGAAATGATCCATACTGATGAACTGAACGCCAGATCTAAATCTAATTATCCACACCTGTGTATGATGATGATGATCAGTGTTCAAAATCAAGATGAGTTTTGGGGTCCTTGAGGTCTATCTCATGGTATATCTCATGATCAATCTAGCATGTCTAGGGACCCTCTCAAACTCAATAAGAATATGTGATTGTGAAAACCTCCTTGACTTTCAGTCTGGTTTGAACACTGACAAGAATTTAATGCACAGTAACTATTGACTTAGTAAAACAATGAAATAACATACTACACACATGTTGACTTTGAGATAATGCACAACTCATAAATCATAAACAGGTCTCCCAATGTCACATCAAGACACCACTAATAACAATAATAATAATACTTATCAAATCATAATTTACATAAATATAAACCTTGGTCTCTCTTCAAATGATACAAACCAATGGTAACATACAAAGTAAGGCAAACAGCATTAAATAAGTTAACTTAAATGAAAAACGTGATAAACAAGATAATCTCCTAAAGTGCACATCATTAACTACTTTTACTTTGTTTGGTAACCTTGTAAATTTTATCCAGGCACTTCTGCGCTTGATGTGCCGATATTGTGTCTTTCATTTTCTTTGCCAGTTGTAAAGCCTTCTTGCAGGCACTTTTGGCAGCTTCAAATTCCGACTTCCGTATATACAGCGCTCCCAAGTTACAGTACAACGCTGGCACCTCACTTGACTCAACCCTCTCCCCAACCTCTATGGCATATTTCAAAGTTTTTTCTGCTGGCCCGTAATTTTTACTGAGAATATTCAGTGTAGCTAGGTCATTGTGCAAGACGAGCGTCTGTGGGTGTTCCTCACCCAGTGTCGAAGTTGCAACTGTCACAGCCTTCTCAATCAACGGCAGTGCCTTGTCCAGTTGTTTCTGGTACATGAGGTACCTTCCATAACTCTCCAACGCAAGACCCAGAAGTGCCACTGTGTCCTTGTCTTTGTCATCCAGCTCATTCACTTTCTGCTCTTGTGTTTTTATACAGAACTCAAATCCTGTCCGTGCCTCTGCATCCCTATGTTGCATGGCATAGATACTTGCTAGTTTGATGGAGATTTCAATCACCGAGTTATCATCTTTCTCAACTCCTACTTCAAAGCAGCATTTCATTGTCTCTTTGTATAACTTCTCTGCCTTGTCAAACTGACCCCTCGATAGAGCCATGTCAGCGAGACTGTCAAAGATGTTTGTTTTGGCAAAGAGGTAATCACGAGTTGTCATGTCTGTTTTTCGGTGATTTTCCGCAGCAACTTTAAGCGCTTCGTGAAAATAATATTCTGCTTTGTCAAAGTTTTTCTCGTGCTGTGCCAGTCGTGCTTCTCTGAACAAACTTATCACTGGATCCTCCTCTTCTTTCTTTCCCAGGCCAAGCAGCATGAGCAAGCCCCGGGAAAACGCAAGTGTTCCAACAGCATAGCCTGCAGAGAATCTGAAACAACAATATTTTTAACATCAATATATTTAACATGTACAACCATTGACATGACCAACATCAAGAACATAGATTCAAATAACTTTTCAAAGAACAGAAAACATAAATTTGACATGTCAAACATTTTAAATGTATATCTTATTTCCCCATCCGACCCCAACGTTAGAAATTGTCACTTGTCCCGTAGTCCTTGCCAGACTACCCAATAGTTAAGGTATCATAAGCAATGATAAGCATGATAAGGACTAGTAAAATTTACCATTTTTATGGGTTTTGCTATATGTTATCATTATAGACTAGTGGACTAAAACAGTTAGTTTCTATCCCTGAATGATTGCTTATATTAGCATGTATTAGATCATGTTAGATCACAAATTCTGTTAGTAGTAGTATGACCACGTTAAATCATGTACAAGTCATGGTGTATGTTGTCTTACACCTTAAAATACACACTGAGATGATGGTGCTTCGAGTTTACAAGGTTTCACCATGTTCACTTCATGAAAATATCGTCTCCACCACCACCCTAATTTCTGACACTGCATGAAAAGTAATGATAAACTCATCACATATTTATTCATTCAATATAATCCTGAAAATGGCAATAATGTAAACATTGGTAAATAGCTCAGCTCAGTATTCTGGTCAGCAAATGATCAGGTTGGTTTAGAAAGTTGGGCATGTTTTGTTAAAATAAAAACTGCGACATTTTGACTGGTATATTCTTATGGCATGATTAGTATATGGTTATGATTACATCATCTTCGTCACATTTTCATCAAACTCAAAATTTGCTAATACTTTGATTTATCAGAAATGTTTACCACAATTCACACATGACAACAACAAGTATCAATGGTCCTTCGTATTGTCAAGTGCCAGGCTCCCTAACCACTTAGAGAGTAAGAAATGAACAGGGCCCATCCTTTTTCACAGGTAATCAATATTGGTGTGATTACAGAATCTGTTTGCCACCGAATAGTATCAACAAGATGTATTTTAAGAAAAATTATTTAGTACGGCTATTGTGATCTTCAATACTTAGGGTTAGTTATGTAAGGGTTATGGTAGGTCATACCAACTCAATCCTCAGCCCTTGGATCTTTGAATGAAAATAGGTTCGTGGCTTCCAAATATATTTACCCCTCTGTGCGTCCAATCAGTTAAGGATTTCAGTCTTAAATTATCAATTATGATTGTACCAAAGTTAACTACATTTAGAGACATTGTGAAACATAAAACAAAACTAAAGGGGTCATCTTCGTTTATGAATCCGACAGTGATGACGCATTGCATCACTTCATTGCATTCGGCGACCGAGTATCATTCATTGACAAGGTCACAACTCACCTCGATTTACGCTCTCGGTCTGAGGAAAATCTCTCTTGTGGTGGCATTTGACCAAAGGATCTCGATTGTTTACAACATCTTTGGGTCAAAAACGTTTGATTTGACCTTCTAGTGGTGTTACATAACCTGTTAAACAGATGTTTTGTGCATGAGGACACTGCACGTGTGGTACAGACCGCCATTTTCTCTTTTAGCAGACGACGTCTCTGTTTCGTATATAGAGCTTAATATTTTTATAAAGATAAGTCTATTTCATATAAATTATTCAACTATAAATGTTCTCTAAAACATGGAGATATTTCGTAATATTACAATCTGAACTTTCTCTCCTAAAAAGGAAACATATATTATACGGATTTGTGGCTAATGAATTTCTGTAATAAAAAGTAGAAATGCGTAAGGAATGTTTACGAAATTAGATTCATTAACGAGGGAAACATTTTGTTCAGTCAAGAAGAAGTCAATTATAAAACGACGCGTAATTAATAATTTACTTTATATTCATATTGCTGAATATTAATAAAACTACATAAAACTGGAGAACATAGACACGTACACTAGTGAAGTCGTTGAAGTTACTAATATTATGAAGATGGGACGAAAGTGATATATATTTGTTCATGTGCGTATACTTATCATTATTTATACGCGCTTCAATACACACAGAATGGCGTTCCTTAAAATAAACAATATATTTAATTAATAGTTAACTTAATTACTTCATTTGTATTTTGGAATTTTCTAAAGCTGAACTGACTGTCTACAGCTGGTTTTACTGAAACTCGGAAGCAAGTTATTAAAGTTCTTTACATGTTTTACTGAACTCCTATTCAAATGAGATACATGAGATAGATCTAACATAAACGGCCCTTCTTTGTAAACGTGTACATCTTCGACACCCTCCCGTATATTTTACATTCCCAAATGTCATGATTTTTGTTTGTTTGTTGTTTAATGCCACACTATGCAATATATTCCAGCTATATGACGACTGTAAATGATCGAGTCTGGACCAGACAATCCGGTGATTGATATCATAAGCCTAAGTTCACGTAACTTGGATAGATACATGCAATTAAGCTTGTCAAGGAACCTGACCTCCCGATCCATTTAGTTGACTCTTACGAGAAGTATATATAATAAGGTTGTTGCCAACTTGTTGGGACCTATTTTCTTACACAAATCGCCAACGAGTATGCAATGCACATATTAATATTCACCTAATCATGCAGTAATGTGTTTGTGCACACCTATTTGAGTTAGGTCAGAAGGCTGTACGTTATTTATAGCGTGACCCGGGTCACTGACCCCTGAGGTTGACGACATTGTGTACTCTCGAACCCATCCTCGATTATCCAGTGAATTATATCTCCTATAAATAGCATTATATATACTGACCCCTGAGGTTAACGACATTGTGTACTCTCGAACCCATCCTCGATTATCCAGTGAATTATATCTCCTATAAATGGCATTATATATATTGACCCCTGAGGTTAACGACATTGTGTACTCTCGAACCCATCCTCGATTATCCAGTGAATTATATCTCCTATAAATGGCATTATATATACTGACCCCTGAGGTTACGACATTGTGTACTCTCGAACCCATCCTCGATTATTCAGTGAATTATATCTCCTACAAATGGCATTATATATACTGACCCCTGAGGTTAACGACATTGTGTACTCTCGAACCCATCCTCGATTATTCAGTGAATTATATCTCCTATAAATGGCATTATATATACTGACCCCTGAGGTTAACGACGTTGTGTACTCTCGAACCCATCCTCGATTATCCAGTGAATTATATCTCATATAAATAGCGTTATAAATATACTGACCCCTGAGGTTTACGACATTGTGTACTGCCGTCTCCTCGATTATCCAGTGAATTATATTTTCATTCCATATATTTATGGCATTATAAACACTGACCCCTGAGGTTAAAGACATTGTGTACTCTCGAACCCAATCTCGATTATCGAGTGAATTATATCTTCATTCGATATTTATCATGATAAATATTATATGGACCTAATTGCTACCATAGCACGCTAATCATGGCTGTCCAATAACTATAAACGCCCAAATGAGAGAATCCCTGTGCCGGGAGAGTGGTCAGGGAGATGGAGATGGTGACATCACTTCCGGAAAGAAGCTATGGCGGCGAATGTGTCATTATACAAGTGATATTTATTACACAGGATGGAGGATGGTCGGACACACCGGCTGATCAACAAGGTCCTGTTGATCGTTTATTTATGTGAGACATACCTCACATCAATCAAATGAAGTCAGTGCACTCCGTTACTATCCTAAATTATACAAATTATACATCAAGCAGGGATGATGTATCTTCAGATATATACAAGAACATGTATTTTAAAATGAACAACTAATTCCCACAGGAATGATTATATGCATAAACTGCCCGCAAACGAAAATATACACACAAATAAATAAGAAGCGACAAACAACGTTCCCATAATCCATTCCCATAGAATAGACTCCACTGTGCGATTCCGTCTATATCATAAGCAGTTGTTAATGAATCATTATCAAATAGTGATGGTACTAGGTGTTCGCGAGACCTGTGAAGATCTGGGGTAGAATAGGTCTTCAGCAACCCATACTTGCCGTAAAAAGCGACTATGCTTGTCGTAAAAGGCGACTAACGGGATCGGGTGGTCAGACTCGCTGACTTGGTTGATGCCTGTCATCGATCCCAATTGCGTGGATCGATGCTCATGATGTCATTCACTGGGTTGTCTGGTCCAGACTCGATTATTTACAGACCGCCGTCATATAGCTGGAATATTGCTGAGTGCGGCGTTAAACAACAAAAAACAACAATAAAGGTGTTCGCTAAACACACATATCGGGTTTTAGTTGTTGACAGTTACACCACTTCTGTCAACATTTGTCTATTGTCTGAGTCTCATTCTTGACTTCTACGTTAAAGAGTAAACGACTAACGGTTGATAACTTGAACAATGAAACCAACTCCAAACTATCTAACTTTACAAGTAAGTTTTGACAATGTCCCTAAATTGTTTATTTTACCCAGTAGTCCGACCGGCGATCAGGAACTACCTTCTTCATTCGTCACCACTCGCCCCTTTCCGTAACCGGTTTGTCCCGGAATAACCCGAGTTGGTCACGAATGCGCTATTCGGCTTGTCCCGGAATAACACGAGTTGCTACCTTCTTGTCATCTGATCCCGAGATTGCAATGTACTTTTGTTTTGTTGAGTTCAAACATGCAGTTGACACCGTTATCTCGAACCCAACGGGACCGTGTGGTAACTTCGAGATATCCCGACATTCGACATAACCAGGCATGATGAGGCGGTCGGGACCGGAGAATATAGGTTTAAGATATCGGCACATTCGAGATAACGGTGTTCGAGAAAACGAAGTTCGAATGAATATACACTTACCCGTGCATGCACGAGAGAACACTGCATTGTATAGGTTTTGGAACAGGTATGTGGAATTTTCGTTATCAAACCGTATATTCGGAATTTTCACTTTCTATACCCGTAGCACATATTGATCTACCCAAAAACATATCTATGAACCTCTTTGATCTACCCATGTAGATTTCGGATTAGAATGGATCAGGTAATCAGGCTCCGTGACTTGGTTGATGCGTGTCATCAATCTTTATACCTTCAGAATGTCTGTGTCGTGTCTGAAGAAGTTGGTTCACAAATTTGGCGGCAATCTGCGTCACTTGACAATAGGCGGCAACGCATTTAAGTTTTTCAAGATAAACACCTCGCAACAATGTAATTTTTGTGGCAGGCAAATTTTATTTTTTTCAACAGTTTGAAACATAAATTTTTTATTTTTTTTTCGATAAAATTTCAGCCACTGAACACGTTGGTTCATTGCAGATGCAACTGAACTGCACCCTTGGAAGTTGAAAATGCATCGCTTTTTGACTACTATTATCTCTTATTATCGTCCTCAATAACGACGGGTTAGAGTAGGTGTTTAGCAACCTATACTGGTCTACACCGCGGAGATTCCGGGTTAGAATAGATTTTCAGCAACCTATGGTGGTCGTAAGAGGCGACCAAACGGATCGGGCGGTCAGGCTCGGTGACTTGGTTGATTGCGTGCCCTGCGTGGGACGCTGCTCGTATCAATC
Organism: Haliotis cracherodii; assembly: GCF_022045235.1. NCBI lineage: Eukaryota > Metazoa > Mollusca > Gastropoda > Lepetellida > Haliotidae > Haliotis > Haliotis cracherodii. Next base: position 10,146,226 of record NW_027266268.1, read on the forward strand.
ACTGGTTTGTTTGGTCCAAACTCGATTGGTTACATATGACTTAGTTATCGCTGAGTGCGCCGTAAAACAACAAATTAATTAACTGTGGGTGATAAGATTTTGTTGTTGTTGTTGTTTGTTGTTTAAGCCGCACTCAGCAATATTCCAGCTATACGACTGCGGTTTGCAAATAATCAAGTCTGGACCCTACTATCCAGTGATTGATATCATGAGCATCGACATACGCAATTGGGATACGATGACCTGTGTCAACCAAGTCACCGAACCTGACAATCCGATCCCGTTTGTCGCCTCTCCCGACAATCATAATCGCTTTTACGGCAAGCAGGTGTTGCTAAAGACCTATTCTAACCCGGATCTTTACGGGTGTGTGGGTGATAAAACAAAAATGAAAGATCTGCATTATCACGACTGTAGATAATAAGAATGACATAAGCTACGCCCACTGTATACATTAAGCCCATGCATTGTAGATTTAAGGGCTTCACATACGACCTCTGTTATTCTGTGTTAAGATTCGATCTCAGACATTCAATGTGATAAGCGACAACGCTGAGCCATATCCGTCCACACAACCGCGGCAGGTATAACATAGAAAGATGAAAGTTAAAGTGAGTTTGTTTTCAAGCCTCTTTTAGCATTTTTTTTTCAGTTGTATCACGGCGTGTCAGCGTTATGTAGGAAGAGAGCCGGAAGTGGTGCGGGTCACAGACGTTACCACGTTGGTGAAACCCACGAGCAAGGGTATGCTACTTACATATCAAGCACATATCCAGGTCGAATCTTGGATTCTCATCCAGGATCATGGGGACACGTAAGGGGCGCAACTCTGCATGGTTCGCATTAAAATCGCCGATTTTGATGATTCCAATTGAACGAATCACTGTTGTGCGGAGTTTTTATTATATAATGTTATTGTTATCACAAAGCAGACGTAGAAGAGGATTTCCCGCGAGTTGACGTCATACTTGGGTGAACGAAGGTCAATTAAAAGAAACACAGTGAAAAATATTATCATATTTTATTCAAACAAAAAGTGAAAAATGTATAAATTCCAGTTTCAGGACAGTATTCCGTGTATGCATGTAAACTAAAGTTTTGTCACACTTAAACAGGTTCCTTTCCGTATATGCCGGCACAGCTCTACTCTAGAACTTGCGAACTACTCTGTGATGACAGCCACACGGTACTCTATAGAGGAAGGAGAGTTGTCCCCCTTTGCAACTAAGGCGGCAGTTCAATGTCTGACGTCACCAAGAACGTTTTCAACTTCCGTTTGCAGTGTTCAGTCCTTACCCATCAACGACATCTTGATTTGCTCAGCTGTGACACGAATGGGCCCACTTATACCCACACCAGTGGAGAAAAGTGTTTTAATTTCTTCAAGCGTTAGAAATCCCGGGGGATAATTTTTCAGGGGGATGTTAGTCGGATGCGTGCCGTCCCAGTAATCCCTCCCATCCGCCCCGGCGGACCCCACCACACAGATCACAAGGCACAAGGTCAGAAGTGACGTCATGTCGAGAGTGTGAAATCAAAGAGTTGAAGAAGCTGAAACAATGATAAAATAATGAAGAGTATATATATATATCAGCTGTACTGACTGTATCAAATTGAACAAGCGACCATTTTCACAAGGTAGACACAATTTTATGGATAACAACTTCTTTAATACTGTGAAAAGCGACGTTTGGGTATAGATCCTCATACCGTTGTCAAGCAAGACAGTATTAAAGAAGTTGTTACCCATAAAATTGTGTCTACCTTGTCATCCGTAAACTTCTAAGTAATGCCTATCAAACAATTTGACCATTTTCACCTAAGGAAGCCATCGAGACTATACCCCAACGTCTGAAGACCTAAAGTAACATGTGACCTAATTACGTCACACTTTTTGCACACGACACCAGTGTGAAAACTACCATTACAACACCTTGACACGAAGTATCTGGTTAGTGAGTGAGTGAGTGAGTATTGTTCTACGCCGCTTTTAGAAATATTTCAGCAATATCACCAGACACCAGACACCAGACATGGGCTTCACACATTGTACCCACGTGGGAGATCGGGCCGGGCCTTCGGCGTGATGAGCGAAAGCTTTAACCACTAGGCTAATCAAACCCACTCACTTATTCTTGGTCGAATGAATAACGTTTGTGACCATACCTTCATTAAGGTGTGTTTAATTTAAATACGTTACCAAGTTAACCATTTTTTAAAAACAAATATCTTTTACCGTATAATTTGCCACTTTTTGTAAATACTTCCCTTTCAACCTGTGTCAAAGGGTAGACAAGAAAACATTAACAGTTAACTGATTGTCTCGTCCAGATTGGATTATTGGCAGGCCGCCGTCATATAGCTGGAATACTGCGTTAAACAACAAACAATAGTTCAATTCATACCGCTTCATGGACTAAAGCGTGCAATTAGCTGCGCAGTGTTACGTCCTTTAATTGTACAAGGAGCCGGAGAATCTATGTTCGAATCCCAAATTATGATCCTTGGTTCATCATACTAATCATTGGTGATAAGTAACGAATATCGATGGTGTTGACAGGCCAAGGTTCTTAATCGGGAAGGGGCATATGTAGATACAGTGGGTTAGCCTAGTGGTTAAAGCGCTCGCTCGTCACGCCGAAGGTCCGAATTCGATTCTCGACAAGGGTACAATGTGTGAAGCCCATTTCTGGTGACCCCCCGCTGTGATATTGCTGGAATATTGCTAAAAGGGGCGTAAAACCAAACTCGCTGCATCTCAATCGTCTATGACGCCGCAATTGGCGGTGCAGAGTTGCGCCATCTTACTTTCGGCACACGTTAGCTGAGACAGTGAGCTCTTTGGTGACGGATGGAAAACAAACTGGGGTTTTGCATGTGGCGCCATCGATTATTCAGGGATTTCTGATTGAAATTAATGTAGGATTGACTTTGCATATTTGCCATTAACTGATCTTAAAGAAAGTTCGCAAGTTGAATATCGATGGTGCCTTTTCATGCTTGAAACTCAGCCCAACGAAATGGAAATGTAACTTTGTAAATATCCTGTATGTATCTGTGTTTCACTGTTTTATGTTCAGGATTTCCGTGTGATTTCCTTTTAGCTTAATCTATCTCCTGCAAACTGTCACGATATATGTAGGATTTCACATCTAGCAAATGGAAGCTGTTTACCAGAACAAGACAAACGTGCACTATATCGGTATGGCCACGTGTCAAAAACAGATAGCTAGCATCAAACACATTAAACAAACATCCTTGAAGATATGGTGATAGTAAATTTATAATTGTAATCTCATTAAAGTCAGTTCTCCAAAGATTGCCCTTTTCGTCACGATCTGAGGAGCTGTAACCGCCCAAAACAAATGAAGGAAGCCTGGTGTCATTCACTTACCCATAATCTGGATTCGAACCCACGATCAACGGATCCCAGCACGACTCTGAGACAAATAGTGACCTAACAAACACCGGCCCATACCCGCCTTCAATAATCATTATCATAACATAAACATCAACAAGGAAATAGTATTGACCAAAATGTGAATACGTACATAGCATTGTATAGTCACCACTCGCCTGTTTCCGTAACATGCTTGCGGAATGACACGAGTGATGCCGAATGACAACGTTTCTTACCTCAGTGGTGCGTTTCAATGAGGGTACCTCTGAGAGTCAGTGCTGCTATTCTGCAAAGGTGGACTATAATGACATCTCGTGTCATCTCATATTTATATAGCTGAAGAATCAGCTTAACCGCATTGCATCATGGTATATGTCCTAAGGATACAGATGACCTGATTAGCTGTCCATTTTGTCTAGGGTAGAAGGTTAAACAACTGATAAAGACGTCTCTATCGGTGCAACGAATTACTGACCGGAAGAAATTAACCATCTAAATCTGACGCCAATCTGATGTTACAATGATAATGAACTTCTGGAAAACAACAATGGGCAAACGATAAGATACATTTTATTCACGTTTTACATATTTCACTAAAACCACACAATAAAAATATACGGAAATATGTATAAGATCGATTAACAGAATGTAATCATAGTATAATGAAGCTTTTTTGCGAACGAACAGATTGGATAACGACGTTTTTTTCTGCAATACTTCATTATTAATCCAGAAAGGTTCCTATTTTTGTTACAGAGATAGTTAATAATAAGATGTATAATATAAGATAATTGATTGTAAAGCTGCAATAAACACACGTTGTATGCGTGTTATGTTGATGTCATGCTCGTGACTGTCATATTCACATCCACCTTTCCTGATTTAGAATAGTAAACCTTCCTTTAAACTAAAACACTCCGTGCAGACTGCTCAAATGTTCACCCTTTCAAGTCGTGTTTTATTTTGTCTCATACAAATATTGACTACATGTACCTTTAAAATCTGTAAATGCATGGTAAAGAGAAATTGAATTGTAACATTTTCTAGAAAAAGACGAAGAATGATTTGTACATAGGCAACCATTTAAAAAAAAATAATTCAAGTGTTCAAATGACAGTGAGCTAGCATATTTTCTGAAATAATCAATTACATGCAGAGTTTTAGCTTTTGCATGAAAAGGGCAAAAGTCCGTCACCCTATTAAAATGAAATTATCCCCAAACCACATCCCTGTTTTTATCCACATCTCCTATAAATATCATTTGATTTGATTAAAAAAGAGAAAGGATATAAACTCTTTTGAAGATTTTCAAAGAAGTATTCGACAGCATGTCTCCATTTGAAATTTCTCACTTCTAGCGGGTCGCAATTTACCGTTATCATACATGGTCCTCTCATGGATGTGCGATCAATCGCCCCGACGTTCATGTCTACACATCACATTACTTTGTATTTTTATATTTATCCACCATTGACAATAGGTAGTTAGAACCAATATATATATTGATAGATATGTCTAAAACAGTGACATGTTTATACACATTGATTATATAGTGTTCTGCTTAAACTTTATGTTGTTCTCTGTACGATAAATCTTGAAAATGAAATGTTCTTACCTAAGCTATCGCAGCTCTACGACAGTCGTAAGTCAATTATACCTTCAAAAAAAACGTTAGCCACGGCTTGCTTTATATTTCCATATAAAAAAGGCATTAAATGTTTTCATCCTGTATTAACTATCTGCCGAAACGATATTGTATTTGTTAACGGAGCGACATATTCATGAAGTGAGTGAGTGAGTGAGTTGGATTTAACGCCGCTTTTAACAGTATTCCAGTTATATCACGGCGTGTCAGCTTAATGTGGGAGGAAAGCCCGAAGTGATGCAGGTCTCAGACGTTTACCACTTCGGTGAAACCCACGAGCACGGGTATGGTGCTGACAAACCTAGAAACATAATCGGGGCAAACCGGGGTTCGAACCCACAATCATAGGTTTCTGGCGTGCCCAAGGGACGCAACTCTGCACAGCGAATCGCGGCGCCCCCTATGCATGAAGTGATGATCCGTGGCAGTAAAACATATGCTGTGACTCAGTACTCGTGACCATCTGGAGAAACATCGGTTTTCTTGTACCAACTTTTCAACAGGTATCGTTTGTGCCATAGACACTATTCAAAATGAGACGAATGTCATTTGTAGATTTCCAAGAGATACAGCCTAAATGGAGATATGTGAAAATAAAGAAGGGTGGGACTTAGCCTTTATGCTTTGTGAATATGGACCAAGATGTGACAGTAAAAGTACGGATAATATAGTGTGTCTCTATATAATCACGGGCTCTGTGTTGTCGTGGTATCGGTAAATCTCGTAATCCACACCCACTGTTGACTGTTTACTATTGCAAATCTAAGCACGACATTTTATCGCTTGATCAAATAACGGACTCGTTGCGCTATGTCACGGCTACTCGTAAGTATACACGTCAACTTTTTTTGTGGAATGTTTTTTTAAGTGGAATACCTCCATTCGAAATTGGTTAGGAAAGAACTCATTTGTTTGGACGATGTCCCTTGACCCAACCTTTAGGTCGTATGCATACTGATTATGCACAATCCCAAACAGAAAGTGAAGTAAACAATGCAATCCACTCGTAATAATTGATGTGTCATAAAAGTGGGAATTAAGAACAAGAAACATTTGGCGTATGACATGTTTAATAGGTTAGTAACCGTTCGCCACTGCGATCCATTATAAGTTAACTCCCGCGTCAATATAGCGTACCATGCAACATGTTACAACTGCTAACAAATACAGTTTTTGTTACCGTCATGAAAGATGACGTATTGTAAAGAGTTGGTTCCTGGTCAAAAAGGAATAAGCAACGCTTAAGACGCAAGCATTTTGTTATCTTCTTCTTTGCTCTAAATTGCGACATCTTACACTGACTTCGACTTTTGTTGTTGTTGTTAGTTCACCTGAAAACAAACGGCGAATGAGAAATATATATGATACTACATTTATATACGTTCTCACATATATAACAACAATGATTGCGTGGATCGATGTTCATTATGTCAATCACTGGATTGTCTGGTCCAGACTCGACTATTTACAGACCGCCGTCATATAGCTGGAATATTGCTGAGTGCGGCGTTAAACAACAAACAAACAAACAAACAAACAACAATGAAGGTGAAAAACTTTATCATTTTCATAATTGTTTTCCCATCATTTATCATTGCTATCTTCTTCATTATCGACGTAATATCGACGTCGTTGTCAGCGTTAGACGCTTAGTTTAGCAATGTACCATCTCATTCTACCGGGTACCCATTTGCTGCTAGTATCATGTTACCTTTTTGACAAGCCACTTAATGTTCATCCTTTGCAACCCTGTCCCCGATCGGAGTCTTGGGAAGAGCTGGGGAGACTTGGTGCTTGGTAAATCCAGGGGGTGGATTCCTCGCTTTGGGCTGAGGCTTGTTCCCGGGGGGTCCGAACTTCTCTATAATCTGCTCAATGGTCAACCCGTCCAAATTCGGGCGCTTCGTCAGCGTGACCACTTTGTCCGCTTGTTTGGTTGGCTTTCTCAGACTGTCATGTATGTTCTTAATGGAGAGTCGTGGAACACCCTGAGCGTTCGTGGCGAAGGGAAGGAACTCGGGGACGTGGTGGGGATTTTTAACAGTGTTCTCTCTGCCAGAACTCTTGGAGTATGGGATGCCATCAGGGAGTCTCAGCTGAGTTCCAAAATTCGGAAGCGGTGCACCCCCGCGAGGATGTGCATCTCCGCGTGGGACTGCCTGCGACTCTACTAGGTGTAGACAACCGAGGAAGAGCACTACCCACATGCTGCCTGAAATCTCAAGGAGAATTGTTGTATAGTAAATAGTATATTCTGCTGGTCAGTGAGTAAAGCGTAAAGCTGAAAGAAGGGCACTGACAACTTGAATGTAAGTTTTCATTCGGTATAAAAGTAAAATAATATTCACCAGTCATTAGGACGCATAGTTTCCTATAATAACACGAAATACAATCATTATTGGGTTTTTTTCTTGTTGTTTTCCACTGCAGTTCCAGCAATATCGGCATGTTAAACTGTCCTGGGGTAGGATGACACACAAACAGAAAAATCAAATTGTAACCACCCAATTTCCATTTTAATCGGTAATGTGTAGGATAAAGCCCTTCCGATGGTTTTTGTGATATCTACCACCCGCATCCGCGGGATAAAGCTTTTAGATATCATAAAAATCCGAGTGGAAGTGTTTGATAAACCGAAAAAGAAACTTAAAACAACATTTATCAACATTTTTATGTTTCAAACATAATTTGTGTCGTTTGTTTTTACATTTTATTTCATGTTACAATATGAAAGGAAGTTATATTAGTAAGATTCCCGAGATATTATATTAACAGATTACATAGCAAATATGCCTATAGAATCCCAGGGACATTACAACATCACTGTCTAAGAGATTTAACCCGACTGGAGAACAATAGGATGACGTCACTGCATGGAGGTTTATGGTTTTTGGTGACTTGATTTATCCCGGAGAATCCCCTCTTGTAGTCTCTCACAGTCTCTGAACCGAATGATTTGCCCCCCTGCCCTTCTGTAATGCTATAGCCCTAAATGAAGCAAGTCTAGATTTTCCACAGTTTCCGAATCTCCCTTCTCACTTCACCTCCTTTTCACTTCAAATTGAGTTGTTTGTTTCTTTCAAAATTATATATTTTCAGAGACAAAGCCTTAATCTACCCCTTTTGTAACGGTTCTGCAACTCTTTTTAATGAATGTATTGCTAAATCTTATAATGTTTTAGATATACCTGATATAGACAAACTTTGTTTAATTTTCAGTGACTCCAGTGTGTGTTTTATACTTGCCAAAGTCTGCTTTTTAATTCTTAATCGTAGAAAACATCTTTTATATGGATAACTTTTTACTATATCATCTTTATATCCTTTATGTATAAATTCTGTGATAATTTGTCTCTCATAATTCTATTGAATGGTTCTGTACATTCTATTTATGTCAAGTTGTACAAAGCTGTTTTATGTATGTACGGGAGTGAGACGTTAATAAACTATTGTCTGTCTGTATGCTATTCGAACACACGTTTAAACACCATTCTGCGTGTGTGAAGACGACCCATATTGCACTGATGTTGAAATGCAACCGATATAACGTTGATGGGCGCCACACTGCCATGCTGTATGTGGAATGCCCAAAATGAAATAAATTTTAACGTTTTAGTCAAGTTTGTCCTTTCAAAGTCTAACTCTACTGACACGATAAACCTCGACCTGCAAAGGGCTTATGTTTTAACCCAACAGTGTAGCTTAGCTTACTTTCCTAAAGTACTTGTTTATTTATTTTAAGTTGATATTTATCAGTACAATCATACAAAAGTCTGAGTCACCTTTGAATAAGGCCCGCTCGAGATGCTATCAGCGCCCTCTTGTGACTGGGCAGATCTAATAGTGGGCTTTTATCGCAGGGAAGTCAGTCACGAAGGTCCCGTTATGTCTAGCGTGAATATGACCAGCTGACATATATATCTAATGCATACACTAAGCCACTCGTTGATCTGTAGGTACAGTATTGATAGGATTAATGCCGGTGTCAGCTAAAGGATGCACGAGGTCAAGCGTCATACGTTATTCGTACACCTATATTATACATACATTGAATATTAATTGCCGGGCCAAAGAAACATACACTTACTTACAAACATTATCAAACCGTTACTAGGCTGAAATCAGTCGCCGAAACACTGAAAACTCAAGGTCCAAAACACAACTATGATACCCGTATCAAATGCATCACCACTGTAAAAATAAGCATTTTTTGTAATTGTTTCAGTTTTAGCCGCCATCAAACATGGGTGTATACTTTCTTTTGACCGGCAGTTGAGTTTGTGTGTGTTAGTGTGTGTGTGTTAGTGTGTGTGTGTGCGTGCGTGCGTACTTGCGTGTGTTTGTAAATGCCCCAAATAATAATAAAACATCCTACAGTCAACTATGTAAAAACTACATTGGTGCCCTCTTCAACCTGGATCATATCGTGAGGGAAACTAAAGTGCAATGCAGTAGGGGTGGTGGGGAGTTTTCGATACGTTACGTTGCAAGGGAGGTGACTCTAATTCCGACATGAAATGACAAGTGAGCTAATGAATGATGTTTCAAGCCGCAGTCAACTATTCTAACCATAACTCTGTTGTTGTATTGAGGGAGAGAGGATTTAATTTGTATTTTAGTCAAGGTACAATTTGTCCCCTTTGGGGCATGTCCTAGAGGCTCGGAGTGAGCGGCCTAACTTACTCCATGTTGGGTTTTACGCCGCTTCCAGTTATATCACGGCGTGTCAGCTTGAAAGCCCGAAGTGATGCAGGTCTTAGACATTCCCCACTTTGGTGAAACCCACGAGCACGGGTATGACGCCCACAAACCGAGAAACTAAACCGGGAGTCGAACCCTCAATCAAAGGTTTCTGGCGTGCCCAAGGGACGCGCAGCTTTGCATAGCGAATTGCTGCGCCTTATACTTTGAATCCCGGTTCGCCCCGATTATGTTTCTAGGTTTATCAGTACCATACCCGTGCTCGTGGGTTTCACCAAAGTGGTAAACGTCTGAGACCTGCATTACTTTCCTCCTACCTTGAGCTGACATGCACTGATATAACTGGAATACAACTCAAAGCGGCTTTAAAACCAACTCACTCACCAACTTTAACTTTCGACCCCTTATGTTATACCTGCCGCTGTTGTGTGGACTGATATGGGTTAGCGTTTTCGCTTATCACAATGAATGTGTGAGTTCGAATCTTAACACAGAATAACAGGTGTGTGTGTGAAGTCCTTAACCCAACTCACTCACTTTCTCACTGAGACGACATTGGCCCTGTGATACACATATAATCGACGAATTCACATGAAAACCATGCGTAGCGAGTATGAATACTACGAACGTCTCAACAATATATAGGGTTTGTACAATTAAAACACTGGCCAACAGCACTATCACCAGATGTCTACAAAACTAAGAATCATCTAATTCAGTGTTCAACTTTTAAAACGAAATTCGGATCTATACTCACCGAAACGTAACAACGAAATACACACAGTGCACAACCAACCCAATTCAGTATGCAGTGTAGAATGTCTAACTGTGGTGAGACCAACATGTATAGTCCTCAACCACCCCTCCCGAAACTCCCTCTACCCCTCTGCGTGAGGGTTGATAACCCTGCTTTTTGTCTCTGCTCTAGATGGGTGTATAGAGTAAATAGATAACGGTGTCCATACACGGAATGGAATACTGCGGTTTAGTTGGCCTGTAGATTCAAATCCTTATTACCATTGTCGCAAGTCTGAAAACATGTCTTATTGAATACGCAACGTCACTGCATGACTCTATCATTAGCGTTTTGAGTTTCAGCTGAAGATTGTGACGATAGAACACATAAGATGGGTCAATGCAGTCCTAAATGACGTTATCTTTTAACATACGACTGATTAGGTATAACTGTTTGTTTGTTTGTTTTTGTTGTTTTTGGTTATTTTTTGTTTGTTTTTCATTTGCTCGTTTGTTTGTTGCTGTTTTGTTTATGTGGGTTTTTTGGGGTGTTGTTTTTTGGGGGTGGTGGGGGTGGCGGATAAGGTTATTTTGGTTTTTTGTTGTTTTTTGTTGTTGTTTTTTGTGTGTCGTTTTTGGGGAGGGGGGGGGGGATATTTCAAATGAAACCCCAGTGAAACCCCAGTGATCCGAACCAGACGATTGCTGCAAATGGCGTTAGGGACTTTAGTTTGTATATCTCTCAATCGTCAGTCGAGACACTATCCGAACAGTAATGTCCCGGTTATCGGGGTCTGACTTATGCGTCTTTATCTGCAAGGAGACATCATACCAATGCTCGTATGTTAATTCTGCATCACTCCCACTTTCCTCCCACATTAATCTGTTACTCCTTCACATCACAGAAATCGTGTTCAGAGTGGCGTTAAACCTGACTGACTCGCTCACTTTAAGAGTTGTCCTGGAAGCGTTAACTTTATTAAGTCAAAACACTCTTTCTCAAAGAAGTAAGGCATCCTATATTTTAAAAAAAACACGAAACCATTCATACATGTATACTTTTGCTTTTTCTTTCCCCCAGTTTAAAGAATTTCGTAACAGAGATATATTTCTTTTTATTTCAGGAAAAAGGGAAACATACTGTCCTCACTTTTACCAAAGCGAAATTATTGTTCGCTGTATCGAAAAGATCTTGTGAAAGGAAATTAAATTTATTGCCAATGCTAAAAATATCTGGACTGAGCCGCATATTCACAGACCTCTGGGATAAGCAAATCAGATCACCCACTCGCTGTATTCACTATAACAAATGACGATTGATATTAAACCTGTTTTCGTAATTATTTTTTCAAATTCTCCCTCTTCTTACCGAGGTTGAACTTTAGTACTAAATAACGTAATTTGATGTGTATAACAAAAATGTCAATTACATAAAGGAATAGTGTATAAAAAGTATGGAGGTACACAGGATTCGACCTCATATCTTCTAGAGGTTTACTGTATCTAGGCAAAAACACCTTGTAATAACATCGAGAGTTACTTCCCTTGATCGTAACGGTCGTTCTTTTGGAATAAACGAACACTAACATATGTTGTTGTTTTTCACTTAATAAAATTTCCTGTTATAACATCGAATTAATTTCAATCATATGTCAGATTTTGAGTTGTTAGTTTTAAAAATCTGGTTCCGTAAAGAAATTTTCTGCCGGACGTCGAAAATTGACTATGACGTCGAAAGACGCTGAACAAATACCTCACCTGTCATAACGTGTAAAAGAAGCCAGACCGCTTCCTGACTCTGTCAAATGTATTCATAAATACAACTCCGATTTGGTACGTACATTCTTGAATATAAATGCATTGCCTTCCTTTCGCAATCGGCCTACCACGTTTGAAATATTCATCCGTCTCTCAGAAACGGTTTCATCATGGCGGAGCCGGAAATGTTAGGCCAAGGGCCTAGATCTCTAGGGCCAATAGCCTGACTTCCAATATCATATTGTTGGCGTAATGTAACTGTTTTTAACAAATTTGGCTGTGTATGAATCGTAATAGTTCTATATGGACACCTTGATGGTATACTTGAATTAACTGAATTCTTTGTTTATATTAGGCTACCAAATTGGCGTTACTCTACAACATGTGCAAGACATATTATGGCCTATAGCCTCCTCTTTATTTATTGATTTACGGTGACGATTTAACTAAGTCTACATTAAAACATGTAATTATTCTATCTAATAAAATATATTTATATATATTAAACATATCTATGATTTCTATATAAGCCATAAAAGAACTAGGCTGCTCCCTATATGGCTCAGTCCTGGTCCCACACTCCACGCCCTTTCCAAAAACTACAGCAGGAATGAAATGTATTAACCTATCATCTGTGACGGTGTTATTTATAACGATAAATTATTTTCTCTGCAAGATTCCAATTTCGTTAATACCTGATTTAATTCCAGAAATACTTATCCCTTGGCTCGTTTCTAGGCCGAGAAAAGGCATCGGTCTCATGTAAAGTTGAATCATTAGGTGCTAACACTAATACGATTATGTCCCTTTCGAAACTCTTCACACAATGTTTCGACAACTTAGGTTTCAGATGGCGATGTATGACAAAGAGCCTTTGCTGGACATAGAATCTGGGCAGTGTCCAGGGTGCCACCAGGACTTCACATTGGGCACCGATGGAACTCCAACATACCTCTCCTGTGGTCACTCTGTTTGCTTCAAGGTTACCAGTTTGAGCCAATGCTCTTTTCTTTTAAAAATAACATTTGTTATACTTACACCTCTTGTTCAATAAATGCATCATGTCAGCTAAAATTTATTGCATTAAAATAGACCACAATAAGAGATGATTAGAAACTACTTTCATCTGAAATTGTTGGGGCAGTCATTTCCTCATGGTTTGTTAAAATTTAAATTTACTTAAAAAGTAAAATAATATTACTTTTAAATACTTGTTTTGGATATATATATTGTAATATATTACAAATCACATGTAGTTATGTAGTCATACAAAACATATTGTTAAAGATAGAGAATATGATTGTCAATGAATTCTTGTTAATTCAAGCCCAGCATTTATGATATGATTGGTATTATGATGTATTGTACCTACTAGCCTTTGTGATAACATTGAGTTCTGTTGCAGTGCATCCAGATAGAGTGGTGTAAATCTGTATCAGAGGATGCAGACATGATCACTTGTCCGATATGCACCGACCAGATACTCATCTGCTTTGATAAAGTAAGTGAACAACACTTCATGGATTTGCATGGTTCTAATATGGAACATGACCAGAAACATCTTATATCTAACTAATTCGGTTTAAATATATTAAGTAGTATGGCAGTATGTAAAATGTATGTATGCATCATCTTCAACTGTGTCCTTATCTTGCTTCATGGTAAACTTATGTAAACTCTCATACCATTTATTTCAGTAGCAAGTGACAATGTCCCAATGAAAGCAAAAGTTAAATTGTTTTTAATGTATGAATTATTTGCTTACATTTCAAGTTTGAATAACAAACAAAACATCATTTACTCATCTTACTGGTACCATGGTTTGACAATTTTAATTTATATTGTTACTAATTGGAGACTAAGTTACTTACAGTTTTACATAATATATTGAGCGATCCTGCAGAAAGATGAGAATTGGTTCCTGAAAATCACACAAGACAATGACTATTATGTTGTAATGTTGAAATCATCAGTCGCCAAATATAATATTAAATGAGTACTAACCGGACACTCAAAATTGCAAACATATTTCACGTGTCTGGTACCAGCTGGAAAGTTGACATCAGGTATACAGTCTCAGGTATCCATTTTCATACATTTAAACAATTTCCAAAACAATTACAATGTATGATGCCTAAGTTTGTGTTTCCTGATTTGATAATGTTGTCATAATATAACTATTGTCTCAAGAGTTGAAAGGCCCAACTGATCAGACAACAACTCAAGTTCCAAATGATCTTCTGACATGCATTTTTATATTTCAACTTCTTCTCTGAACTGGGCGAAGGCATGAGTCTAAAGGAGGATCTCCAGAACCATAATGGGACTCAGATTTGTTCAAGGCATTGAAAATATGAATGTAATTCAAAATATCAAATTTGGAATATCGTTTGTAGGAATGATTAGGGTCTCGGAATCTGAAACAGATATCATATATCATGATATTGTTGGAATATTGCTAAAGGCAATTTAAGACCATACTACTAAATTTTATTTTGCATAAAATCTAAATTAAATGTTTATTTCTTTCTACTTTCAAAGTAGACATTTTGTTTTTTCTAAATTGCTTTTGCATACTCAATTAATTTACTTGAACACAGTAGCTAAGAAACTGAACTGACTTTCCTTTTGTAGGAGGCACCCATGAAAATTGAGGAACAACCTTTAGAATCTGCAAGAAATAACATGACTGATGTTCTAAGGAAGGCACAGATGGACAACCAGATTTCAGCAAGCCTTTCCGACAGTCATACAAATCCAGGCTGCAGAGATGTTTTAATCAGCCAGACAACAAACAAGTGTAGTTCACATTTAAATCCAACTTTGTCTGATTCTGATATGGTGCATATGGATTCAGAAATATCTCTGCCTATCCTTGATGGCCCAGAGAACAAGTGCCCCAAGGCTTGGACTATGGATGTGATGAACCTTCAAGCTCTGCTTGAAAAAGAGACTGGTATTTCCGGTTTAACACAACATATCAGCCAAGACAGTATGTTCAGTGACCATGGAGACAGTGATATTGGCACTGTACAGGATCTTCTTAAGCTCGTTAACATTCCAGGAGAATCACTATTTGAGGATAATAGTCTCAGTAATTTAGAAACACACCCTCTTATGGATGAAACTTCAAATTCCTCCAGTTTGAAAAATTCATTATCAAGCTTTGAATTATCTGAGCTGTCACAATTTCTTCAACCCCATCCAGGGTCCTACAGCTGGCAGATGCCATCTTCAAATCTGATGAAGAGGCATCCTGAAGATGTTGATATTCATATTGGGGAAGAAAATGATGATCATGTTACCAGTGACTTACAACCATTCTCTGTTGACCAGAGAGGGATATTTGAGACGTTGGAAGGAGGTCACCACTTTGATGGATTTGTTCATACACCACAGGCACAAGGAAGGAGACAAAGCCACCACAACAAAGCAAGAAAAAAGAGTGTCTTGCCTAGAGCAGCAGATATTGATAGTCTCAACTTGGAAACAATGACAGCCCTTGCTTCCATCGAGGTTGATAAACCTGCAGGCAAATCTGAAACTGAAAAAATACCATCAATGAAAGAAAGTCTCTACAAAAGATTTTATCCAAAGTCAAGCAAGAAGCCATTCCGTAGAGGGCCAGTTCTAAGGACACATGACAGAAGCTATAGCACCATCAGGCAAGAACACTATCAGCAAAGTAGAGAAGAAATCGATATTCCGGATATGCAGATGGTTAAAATAGTATCTGATGTACAGATCCCAGAGGAAGAAGAGCCTGCTCCACCAGAAATGGAAGAAACCAGTCGGCACAATTATGGATATGTCAAGAACTCCATGCTCCCCAATGGAAATGAAATAAAGAACCTCTATGTTGTTCCTAAAACTTGGCTAAACAATGATGAAGTTGAGGTACAATTTACACCAACAGAATCAGAAAGTGCTGAGCCCTACCAAGCAGAATGTTCAATGCAACCAGAGCATGACATGCAGGATCTCTCAGCTG
Organism: Haliotis cracherodii; assembly: GCF_022045235.1. Taxonomy (NCBI): domain Eukaryota; kingdom Metazoa; phylum Mollusca; class Gastropoda; order Lepetellida; family Haliotidae; genus Haliotis; species Haliotis cracherodii. Next base: position 10,162,456 of record NW_027266268.1, read on the forward strand.
CTGTAGCATACCCAATGACATGTATCATGCCCTCACAGCATTCTCTACTGCAGCCATTTTCAAGACAACAGATTACCATACCGAAAGTCTCACGTACAAAGCGAGACACATCCAAATCTAAGTCAACTGTGGGGCACACTGTCCCTGTTTCAAAGCCTGTTAGGATATGTCCAAAGGAGTCTGAGGACGAAGCAGATGTAAAGTCACTCCAGTTCACAAGCCTACCTGGGACTGATGATTTGATTTCAGGGGAGAGTCCATTTGAAACGGAGATGGTACATGTTCGCTATGAAATAAATGATGGACAAATAGTTTTTATTCCAGAGCCGGCTGAAGGATCATCCAGTAATGATGCAGTTGCAACTGAAAGATATTGTGACAAGGAACAAGGGCCACTGCTTATACTTACAGTACAGGACAGTGAATCGTCTGATGGTGAGAAATGCAAAACTGAAGACAGGAATGATAGTGCCAAAAGCTCAGAAATCCAGGGATCTCTCGGGCAAGAGAATCCAGATAAACATATAGTCCCGAAATCAATCATTCAGCCAAATTGTTTCGAATCAACAACACTGCAAGAAGAAAGTGTGAAAATCACGGACAATATTCAAGATTTACAAGATTTATGCATTTTCACTACACCAACCACAAAGAGTTCAGAGGGTGTACACAGTTCTGTTTCCATTGTGCCCTCTGCAAGCAGTTCTACTGAGAGTTGTCAGAGAGCATTCAGTTCACCAGAGTCAATTACACCTGAGGACATTCTGGGGTGGCACATGTCTCACAACAACAGCAGAAACAGTTCAAGATGTGAACTGAGTTCATGGAATGAAAACCATATCATATCCCAGGGATGCAGTGATACCAATTTGCATGATTCAGTGTCACCCTGTCATGGTAAAATGGTGGATCATTCCCAAGATCTCGTATTCAATGAAGATATAACATTTGATTCTGGTGAACAGCGACCACCCTCGATTGGGGATGATGAATGTTCACTGAAACTTTATAAAGACACTAATGTGTCAGTGTACAATCAAACAGTTGGTAATAATTTGGACCTGTCTTCTACTGCATCCTGTTCACTACAAACTTGCACAGATGGTGTTGATTATGGGAGTCCTCCTGAGCTGGAAAGAATGGTCAAATTACCCCTCCCTAAAGAAACAGACAGGGAAGATGATAAAGAAACAAAATCGATCCTTGGGTGTGTCAGCTCTACAAAAGTTTCAAGTAGTGAGATATTTAATGAGGTACAACTAAGCAGACAGAATGAAATGTCACCACCTCATGTCAAAGCAGAAAAGAGACAATTAGAAATCATACTTGAAAAACTAGCAGGTCTAAGCAATGGGAAAGATGTCACATCAGATATGAACGATCTCAGCTATCAAATTGGGAAGTTGAATGAGATCAACCAAAAGTTCTTTGTGCACACTGAATTATCCTTCTACAACCATCAAAGCAAAAAGATATATGATATGATAATATTTCAAGTTTCGTCACTGATTGCTTGTGAAAAGTCAGTGCAGTGTTTTGAAGATAATGCTGATATTTTAGGCAAAGAAACAGAAAAGGAGATGTGTACCCAGAGATACTTGTTTAAACAGGTTGTCAAGCAAGGAATTGGTTTTATCACTGAGCTGGTAAGCGAATATGAGCGGGTCCTAGACAAGTCGTCAACTGATGGTAATGAGCTGGAAGTCAGTAGCTCAGGACTGAAGGATATTGCTGCATGTGAAGATGAGGACTCGAATACAGATGGTGATGGAAATGGAAATGCAGATAGGGATGGAAATCTAGATGGACCTCAAAATGGAACAACAGATAGACATCGGAATGGAGATGCACTCTGTGTACCTGAGACAGATGAAGGGGTAGCTGTAACTACTAGTTCATATTGGCAAGATGACATCAGTTATCCGGATTGTTTAGAACTGAAGCCTAAAACACATTTACTTCTAACAACAGAGTTATTTGATGAAAGGTCACCAGAGCCACAAATTAATGAATTGAATTCACTACAAACAAATGAGAAAAGTGTGCCATTATTATCAGTGATACCAGACAGAAGCAGAATTCCTCAGGAAAGACAGGGTTTACCACTTGAAGAGTCCACCTCAGAGACAAGCCTGACAAACCATGTGTCAGACATTGCCCTAAATGTTGAGATTGGGAACACATCTAGCAAGGAATCTGTCCTTCCATCTCTGTCAGATGTGATGAGAACTCATAACCCCCAAGACAAGAAGGATACTCCTGAAGAGACAGGACAAGAGAGTGTCACATTGCAGGATGATAGCAAAGAATCGTATCCTCAATATTTCGGAGAAGGTACTAGTATTTAAGGTCACAATATAACTGGGTTACATACTCGAGTGGAAGCAGTAATTTACATCCATGGGATGTCAGTTTGTTAAGAAAATTGTGATTCTACTCGTCTTGTGCATGTAAGGTCTTGTAAGCATGTCCCCTTTGGGTATTCGTGCAGAATAGGTTCCCAGTATCCCATGTTTACCTCAAGAGCCCACAAAACTGGGGATCTGATGGTCTGCCCTGGCTTCTGGTAAGAGGTGACTAATGGGATCGGGTGGCCAGGCTCGCTCATTTGGTTAATGCACGTCATCGTATCCCTGTTGGGTAGATTAATGAGCATGATCTCAATGGATTGTCTGGTCTAGAATCGATTATTTACTGACAGCCCTCATATAGTTGGGAGGTTTCTGAGTGTTCCATTAAACAACAAGCAAATAAACAAAACTCTGTCATCGTCCCCATGGAAAGATTGTCTTTGATCTCGATGAAGGGCACTTTTTCCTATATTTGAAGTATGCTATGTTTTACTGGTTTATTCAGACAAGGACAATTCGGATAGTAGTGAAGATGAAAATGAAGATGATGATGAAGCCGAAGAAAATCTTGCAGTCAGCTCTCCGGTACAGAAACAGCAGAACAAAGGGCGGAAGAGAAAGATGCAAAGCCTAGATGAAAGTGATTTAGACTCGAAAAAGTCAAAGCCAAGGTCAAACTGGAAAGGTGAAGGTTATTAATGCTTGAGCAGACTCCAAATGTTCCAAATATAACTGTTGTATTACAGATATATATGTTTTAACTTGTTTAATAGTACATGGTACCCAATGTACATCAGTCGTCTAAGGCGCCAGAATTTGCTGAGCAGAGTTGCATCCCTAAATCATCCCAGAAACCTATGATCGTGAGTTCGAATCCAGGATACGCCCTGAATTTGTTTCGAGGTTTATCCGCAACATACCTGTGTTCGTGGGTTTCACCAAAGTGGTAAGCCTCTAATGCCAGCATCGCTTCTCGTTTTCCTCCCACATCAAGCTGACACCTCAAATACTGATACGAAACACAATTTTATTGTGTTTTATCAATCTTTCATATTGAACAAAACTGTAAACACATAAGATTTGTTTGATTAAAGGTAAACATCAAGCGATAAACTCAAGCGCTGCTTATACCCCATTATAGCGTCATGAGTGGTACCCACAAGTCCTTTATCAATAAATCATGGTGCTGATCATGATTGTGATAACATGGTGTGGAGAAAGGAAATCCATTGTGACGTACTTAAGTCACATGTTACTTCGGGTCTTCCAGCCTTTGGGTATCGCTCGATGGCTTCCATTAATTTCGGTGGAAACATAGAGTATAATGTATGTTGTATGGTGATGTGTTGTTGTGAACCATATCTGGGGTGTAATGCTCACAGCATATGTCACTGTTTTTTGTATATCACTACAGCAGAAGGTGGGTCAACACCTAAAAAGCAGAGGCAGAAAAGTGGCAGCCAGACTCCACATACATCTTCCAAGTCTCCCGCTTCAAATGCTGTGAAGGGAAAGAAGAAGAAGGTGAAGAAGAAAGACATATATGCATCTTCTTCAGAGGAAATTATACCTCCTCCAATAAAGCGAGGCTTTCAGTACACTGATGTGAGTGCGATTCTGTTTCAGTAACTGGGATGACATTGGTCACCAGATGACAAATTCCAGATCGGGTAAAGCCATTAGTAAACAGTCACATTGTTACTTAGACTTCCAATGGCAACGATTTGGTAAATCTGGACCTTAATCTGACAGTTAATATGTTGATGCGTTTGTCTTTTGAATCGTATTATAAGATAATGTTATTTAAGTCGATATGTTTACCTTTAAATCATTTACAATATAGTGAAGAGAACTAACTTCCACATAAGTATGTTTCCATGTTAGGTGCAAGAATAATATACACTCCTGGGCAAAAGAAAGTTTATACCCATGTTTGATTGAAGCTAAAATTTAAACAAACATGAAATGGTTATTCGATGGTGATGTATTTGATACTGGTACTAGAGTTGTTTTGGACCTTAAGATTGCAGTGTTTCGGTGACTGTTTTCAGCCTGGTAACGCTTTGATAACGTTTGTATTTTTGGGGTCAGCTCAAATAATCAAGTGCATAGTTTCTTAAGATAGTTCCTGGAATTTGAGGACAAGACTTATTTTCCTTATATGTGATGTTAATTGGGGATATTCTGGCTGAATATGGCCGAATAGAATGATAAAAGAATCACTTTTCATAGTTACTGCCATATAGCAATCTTTCCATTTTCAGGCATGTTTCAAGGTTTTCAACGCTGTGTACAATCACGAGCGAAGTGACTCCTTCTGCAAGGAGATCAAATCTAAAGATGTCCCTGACTACTACAAGATGGTCAAGCGCGCCATGTGGCTGGATCTCATTGCCCACAAGTTGAGGTCAAGCAGGTACGAGCACCTTGAAGACTATGTGGCCGACATGAGGCTCGTCTTCATGAATAGTCATCTCTTTAATAAGGTGAGTGTCCCAAGCTTCCTTACCTTCGATAAAAGAATCATTCGTGACTACTCGCCCTTTTCTGTATTTGTGTTCATTGGCCGTCTTTTTCTAAATTATTTTTTTACGGATGTTTCCCAAAACCATTGAATATGTGGTCGAAATTACAGGGTTTATTTGCTTTTGAACTTAGTAAACCCTACAAGGGGGGATGAAAATAAAAAATTAAACATTTTCGTGTATAGGAGTCGGCGAATACGTGGTACAAGTGATTTTTTATTTTAAAAATTAAACCTGATTTTAAAAAATTGCATTTTTATTTTAAAACGTTTGTATGGAATCAAGTTGAAGGCTACCTCACTGAGCTGAGGTAACATTCGTCACTACTCGCCCTTTTCCTAAACCTGCAAGAAGATACGTGATTTGGTCACGAATGAAAGAAATCCTTCTTGATGGGCACGAGTCGCCATTCGGTCTGTCCAGGAATGACAAGAGTCGGGCACGAATGTATGAAAGCCTTCTGGAGAGGCACGAGACGCCAATCGTCTTGTCCCGGAATGACATGAGTTTGTTACGAATGACTTAGGTTCATGCCAAGAACACGTCATACATACCCTATCAAATATGTATTCAGAAACATGTGCATATATACCTGAGTCATGAGGTGAAGTTTACCAGTTCGGTAGGGTGGTATTCTAATTGTCAGAAACCAGTTCATACCACTGCAGCAACGCTCTTTATATTGTGACACCAGTTGTAGTCAAACATCCAATATGGCCGCCGCGGCAGCCATATTAGATCTCGCAAAATGGACTTCTTCGAAACAAAGTCTATGAAGTGGAAACATTTTGCTGCCATTCCAACGAAAACATTATCGAGACAAATTGTTTTGACGCATTTGTTTTTCACTACACCAAATTACATTACGAAGGCTTGAATATTTAGCAGGCTTGAATATTTAGCGCGGTGGTTAAATGATCACTTTTACGGTTTGATTTGATCCAGGCGGTTGATTTCATTTTGAGCGTTCAATGTTCCTAAACTTCCCTGTCGGAAATGTGTTATAATTGTATATTTTACAAGTTACGGTGATATTATTCACCATGTTTATTTTCTGTTTTATCAGCAGGAAAACACAGAAGACTATGAGTCCGGTATCATCTGTGAGAAACTCTTTGAGAAGAAATTAGCGGAACAGTTCCCGGACAAACAGCTATAGGTATGTACAAATACCCTCTCCCGCCTAATAAGCGACCCTGTCCAAAGTGCAACCATATGTCTATACTTGGGTTGAAGAGATACCCAGTGTCCAAGTACCTAGTACTAGAAAAACATCAGCTTCCACCCTTATACTAGCGAACGTATATATGCAATTATTTGCCTCATCCCCAAATTTACAGCTTTCTAGAAATCATACTGTGGTAATAAGGGCGTTCACATTGTTGGTTCTGTGGGATGAACTTGTTAAACCCGTCGCTCATCACGATGAAGACTCGGGTTCGATGCCCGCATGGGTACAATAAGTGAGGCCCATTCTTGTTTTTGGTCGAAAAGTAACCATTTTCTCATATATGTGAGTCATTTTGTTTCAGTAGTGGAGAGTTACTATCCCGGGTGCGTTTCGGTCAAGCAGGGGCATAACGAAGACTTTAATTGGAATGGTCAAGCTTGGCCATAAGGAAGATATGCAATGGTCAGGTTGGACATAAGGTAGACACGACGCTCTAGAATGGGACGACCAAGCATGGCCAGAAGACCCAGGAGACATATGAACGCGTGTGTTATTGTACATCCTGCAATAATCTCATTCTTGAAGCTGAAACTGTTTAAAAGGATTCATTTTGAGAAGTCTTCGTTTATGGTTGTAAAATACATGGGAGGCAATTATTCACCGAATCGTTTTTAGATCATCTGATAGCGACTTACAGATATCAAAATGCAAGATAGGAGTGTATATGTACATAATAGACTGGAAGTGTGGTTTCTTCACGAGTTGGACACTTGTGATATCAACATTTCTCAAAATATTAATACTAAAATGATTTCAAAGAAGAGTATCACCTGAAATTGTATGAAAGAGTTTGAATTTTTATCAGTTAATTCTTTTTATCGCATCGGCACTATACCAGCATTATGACGATGGACTTAAAAAAACGACCCACGGTTAATTACACAGATTCAGTGAAGTCTAAAATGTTTTCTTTTGATTTTAATATTATTGTTGAAAGATTAGTTTTTAATTAAGCTTTAGTGGTTAAAATGCAAGTATGTAAATTGATTTGTTTTCTCTGCTGTTTGTGTGTCTACGATAACAATTTTAACGGTTTGTCAATTTTAAAGGATATTGATATAACGCAACATCAAAGGTGAGGTGAAATGGGGTTTAACGTCGCGTCCAAGAATTTGGCACTTATATAGCGACGTGCATGCTTGTACTAGTCCGGACTGATGCCGATTTATAGTGCTAGCACACTGAGATACCATGCCACAGTTTAACATGAATACCCCACTCAGACACAGTATACTGACTCCGAGCCGACCAGTCCTTGTTTTAGCCCCTTAATGCCGAGCGCCAGACAGGGTAACAACAAGTACCATCTTTTAACGTCTTTTGGTATGACGCGGCTGGGGATCGAACCCCGGACCTTCCGCTCTCCGGGCGGACGCTCTACCAATAGACCACGGAGGCAGTCCAACATCAAACGATACTTTCGTGTTATATACAATCATTGACAATGACTACAGCACACCAAGGCATACCGATTTCGTTCAGATTTCCATAAACCATATGGAATAATGTTCTGCAGTCGGATTTTAAGGTCTTTCTGAGAGCACAACAATGGGTTTTTGATGTGAAAGGAGTAGTCATTCGTATTATCCACATGTCCGACTTTTGTGTTCACCAATGGATGTATTCAAGACAGAAAGGGACAAGGTATGATTTTGAAGTGATTACAATGTTATATTCTTAAATGATCCTTGAAGTTAACTGAATAAGTCAAAGATAGATACGCCAATGGTGTTTGTCATTATGCTTCAATCAACTGGCTATCGATATTGTTTTGCATTTTGTATTTATGAATAAAGTATTCATGTTTCGTTGCTTGTTTATTTGTCTATGGTTGCAGCAAAAATCGCTTCAACATAACTGTCACAACATTTAAATCTAATGTAAGCAACTCTGATATTACAATGGTTGGGGTAGTTACTACCTGGTCCTTCTGAATTTAAGTTCAAGTGCAACAATTAGCATCGTCAGTGCTTCACGGTCCTACACGCACGCACGCACACATAAAACAGCCAATATGAGTGAGTGAGTTGGTTAACGCCGCTTTTAACAGTATTCCAGTTATATCGCGGCGTGTCAGCTTAATGTGGGAGGAAAGCCCGAAGTGATGCAGGTCTCAGACGTTTATCACTCCGATGAAACCCACGAGCACGGGTATGGTGCTGACAAACCAAGAAACATAATCGGGGTGAACCGGGATTCGAACCAACAGTCATAGGTTTCTGGCGTGTCCAAGGGACGCAACTCTGCAGAGCGAATCGCCGCGCCTTAGACGACTGGGCCACCCTTGCCACACCCCACCCCTCATTTAATGACATATCTATCATTTGACTACATATAATAGATGATTCCAATTCGTACCAGCAGGGATATCAGGTAAAGGTTTACAAATGTCACAGTTATAACAGGATCCAGCCCCAACTAAGTATGACGACAGCAGTCCATCGCCTTGTGGTTGTAATATGAGGAATGCAGTCACGCGCAATAGCTGTACGCGCACTGACCCGTCAAAGCTGTATTGGCTCGCTCAAATCCCGTATGTTACTCCGGTGTTTCTAGACGATGAGGGCTGATTTGAGCGTATGGCGGACAGTCAATTAATAGTATTACGTTTTTACATAATGAATATCCACTCTGCTCATTACTCTGTCTTGTCGTAAACGGCGACTAACGGAATCGTGTGGTCAGGCTCGCTGGTTTTCTTTGGTGCAACTGTTTTCATGTCAACATATGCACCTGGTGCAAGTTAAATCAAGTTCCTTATATTGAAGATTCCGGGGTAGAATATGTCTTCAGCAACCCATGCTTGCCGTAAAATGTGACTATGCTTGACGTAAAAGGCGACTAACAGGATTGGGTGGTCAGGCTCGCTTACTTGGTTGATGCATGTCATCGATCCCAATTGCGTGGATCGATGCTCATGGTATTAATGACTGGATTGTCTGGCCCAGACTCGATTATTTACAGACCGCCGTCATATAGCTGGAATATTGCTGAGTGCGGCGTTAAACAACAAACCAACCAACCATTACTCTGTACTGTGAGGGGACACGGGTGGCCCAGTCGTCTAAGGCGCGGCGATTCGCTGTGCAGAGTTGCGTCCATTGGACACGCCAGAAATTGGGTTCGAATCCCGATTCGCCCCGATTATATTTCTAGGTTTTTCAGCACCATACCCGTGTTCGTGGATTTCACCGAAGTGGTAAACGTCTGAGATCTGCATCACTTCGGACTTTCCGCCTGAAATGACACGCCGTGATATAACTGTAATACTGTTAAAAACGGCGTTAAACCCAACTCACTCACTCTGTACTGAGAAATTGCGACTTGAGACGCCATATATCTTTCACTAACACACCAACACTAATATTACATTTCTAGCTATAATTCCCTATGTGCCGAAGGAACGTATTGTCTGCAGAACCTCGAAGTATTAATGAATATTTGGCTGTAGGTATCTACAAAAACGCATTTCAATGAAAAATCGTTAACTCGAAGTACTCAAGGCCATGAACATGCTGAAAATCGGTAATCTAGACAAGCGGAGTGGTTTTAGACAATCGTGTCGATATGAAGGTGGCTAGGAACATAGAGGAAAACCCTTGACTGTTCAGTTACATATTGTGCAAGTAGTGGCGTTTGAACGACTGCTGTGTGAACAGAGGCATATTTCGAACGAAGTCACTTGTCCAAGGAGACATCACATGTGCTTCTGTGTGGGGCAGGACCGAAGACCTCGTTATGCCCAGGGGTCAAGCTGCCGGACACGGGCGGTCACCCATCCATCTCCTCTTGTGACCAACGTCACGTGCCACCACAATTGAATTCGTGGAACTCAATGATTTATCGAGTGAAACACGTGTAAGTGAGGCTTCCCTGTATACAACAGATTGACAGAGAAGAGGTGGTGGTATGCTAATTTTGGTAAATACTAGATTCTGATTGGTCAGTCAAGGGTTTCTAATGGCAAAAGCACTTAATTTGAAGAACACACCAACGAGAAATTTAATATTTATATTTATAGAAAAGTTGTTCTTTCTCAATAATTGTCAGTGGGCGTTTAAATAAAGACAGGAACAATTAAAGATTTTTGAGAAAGAAATGCTATTGAAAACTATGAGATTTGATTACAGGTAATTTTATCAAGGTAATACAAAGGAAAGTTTTAGTTGGGGTGGCCTTGTACCTTATAAATGTCCTTATAGTATACCGTCACGAATTTTGAAGGGAACAACTGAATGAACTGCCAGTGTTTGACAGTGCAACATTTATAGATCTGTGTCCGGTTTAGCAGTTATCCGATTTCAGATTTTAGAAAGGTGTCCCGGTTAACCAGCCAATACGAAAACACGTAGACAGCGAAGAGTCTCTATGAACGAGTGGACCCGGAAGTTTACAATCCCCGCCAGATTGCGAAATGTGTTGACGTTCTTTGTGCCACTTTTTCGACTCAGTGATAAAAGCTACTTATATCATCTTTCAAATGGGTGACGTCGGTCATGTTTTTTGACGAAATAAAGGTGTGAACCATTGATGGGAATAAAAGAGTGGCCGATTTGATCGCTCCCGTTAGCATCAAGAACAGATTATCTATGAAAAAAACCCGTAGTATTTCCTTAATGCACGACACTTATTCGTGTTATTGACTAATTATTTCAGCAGTTCAGATTGTAGTACATTTATTAAGAATTATATATAATGTACACATAATGTTCGTGCTATCAATCATTTTTATTGAACATGAATTAAATTATGAATTTTTCACCATGCTCACTTCGGGACACTCCAGATGAATGTACTATGATTACAGTAATTAAACTGGGGGAAGAAAATCAGTAAATAGGAAATTACAATAATGTCGATGATATGACATTGAAATTGAATTTGCTTTCTCCACTAAAATATTTGTCAAACTTGCAATGTAAGTAGTTGCAACGAAGAGAATGATAAACTTATTACTCATCAATATATTTATCACATTTTTAGAAAGTGCTGAGAAGACATTTTTTATTTATAGAACAAATGCCAGTATATGCCAGCTACAACTAGATCAGACTAGATTTAGCAATATATACTGACAACCAACACTATTCCCTCATTCATGTTCTATACTCTGTGCATGTATATAGGAAACTCACACAACAAACTGTGAGTAAATTCTGTAACTCACTTTAAACTGGATTATGCTACTTTGTATAATGATAAATATTTTGAATAAATGTGCTTAATAAACTTAATTAGTTCTGAGGTTTTGTGCTTCGCAATACAATGTGCCATGTTATGAGGATTGTATCATTAGGTGAGATTGTATTGATACAATAGGATAATGTACCGGTATCTACAAAAGGGTAATGTATCCATACAAAACGATAATGTAAATATACAAAAGCATAATGTGTCTATAAAAAAAGAAACAACTTCGGTTAATTTGATACTTAACTGTTAAGAAAATGAATTGTCAGAAACTGATTCTTGACAGTATTATTTACAATCATTGTTTGCTTATTCTCTTTGCGTTCTTTTGATAATGGAATAGAGAATGACAATGATGACAGCTGAAGATATTTTAAGTATGTCATGAAATTAATTGTGACATATTTATATATTTCTTATAAAAGATTGGGTACAATGAATAATTTTTCAGTGTCAATTCTATACATTTCTGCGTAGTGGACATGCATCTTTGGGTTGTGTAAAGCCATGCATATGATTCAAATGATATGTATAATAGAATCCAACATATGAAATGAACACAATGTATATGTATAAATTAATACAGTAAGCAATACTCCACAATCAGTTTGTTATTTCTAAAATGTTCTAATCGTATGAACCATATAATTAATTACCATTATGCTGGGATTAGACGTTTTCAGATAAATTTGCCCTGTACAGCTTACATATATTCCCTGCATGTAAATGATATGAATATAATGAAGAAGAATTTCTAACCAGAGAAATTGAGACACCCACTTATATTTCAAGTTGTGTGGCGCTGTGGAAATAATGTGGTAGTTGTGAACTTCTAGCAAGACTTTTATCAGTGTTTGAAAATACAGCTGCTCAAGATGTGATCTATTTATGATGAGAAACTAAGACATTTTCTATAACATTTACAATTCCTATTCTTGGGGAAATTGGGGGCAGAATAGACAGGCAACTCTGACAGCTGAAATATTGCTGACTGAGGCATAAAACAACATCACTTATTTTGCTGAAGAGTCAAGAGTCATTTACTGATAAGATGATATGAGTAGATAATATACAATCTTCTATAATATGGCATTTGGACTTCTTACTAGATGAGGGCCGATGGGGTAAAATTGTTCGCCTGTCACACCGAAGACACGGGTTTGATTCCCGACATGGGTACAATGTGTGAAGCCTATTTCTGGTGTTCCCCACTGTGATTGTGCTGGAATATTGCTAAAAGTGTCGTAACACCATACTCACTCACTCTTATAGGACGAAAAATAAAAGGAAATGGTTAATTCTTTTTACGGCAGACTTTTGGTTATTTTACTACAGAATTTTGGTAATTTTAGACCAGAAGTTTGATAATTTTTCCACAGACTTCGTCTGGGACTGATTATAATCTTGGGCGTAAAACAACAATACCCACTATGCTGAAGAGTCACTGGTCATTTACTGGCACAGGTAGATAATATACGATCCTCTATGATATGGCATTTGGACTTGTTACAGGACGAAAGGGATTGTATGCACAATGCCACGGAAAACAGAGAGAGGAATTCTGGGATACAAAAAAGACCCCAAAAATCAAGTCCTGTTTTCCTTCAATCCTCGAGATGGAGATGAGTGTCCCACAAGTGACTCAGAGGACTCGGATTATCTCCCTTCTGATGAAGAGCGACCATCTTCCTCCAATAGGTACTAGTCTGATATAACATGTTTTAGACTGATGGTAAATGGTGGGGTAGCAGCGTGGTTAAAGCGTTGCCTCGTCATGCAGACGTTCCTTTCCTCACATCAATACCACTTTTCTCTCTCTCTTTCATCCCATAGACATGGAAAATGAATTGACTCAATGAATAACATTTTGCATGACAAAAAGTGACACACAACGCAAAAGAAAATGTCATCTTCGGGTATTGCTGTTCGATAAAGTGTGCTTTGAGCAGGTCTTGATGACGAGTTAGTACCCACTTCATTACTAAATAAACAACAAACATCGAATGAAGCCATAACCCAAGTTTAGTAAATTGATAATTATTATGAAAAGAGTTTTACTCAAAAGTCATCTTTGAGAGAAATTACAAACCATTGAGTACCAGCACAATCATTTTTGTCTCTGTCTTAAGAGTGAGTGAGTGTGTGAGTTAATATTTAACGTCACATCAGCAATATTTCAGCCACATCGTGACGATCTTAAGATAATTATTGCTGTGTGGTATAGATAGTACAAGATGCTATGCCCATATTTGGTGTCCCAGGATGATTGATTGGTTTGTTTCAACCAAGCAGTTGATTGTGAAATTTGTTAACGATTATTTGAAAATTATGTCTTTCACTTTGTTTCTGGGAAATAATACTTTAATTATTGAGTTTAACAAGTCTGTAATTGACTTGATTGCTGTTGCAATGTTTGCGAGTAGTGTTTGTTTTGCAGAGTATAGTGAAGTTTCAATGAAACATTTTGTTATTTTGTTAATTGTTATCTACGCGATGGATACAGAGAATGAAACTCTAAATGTGAGATCTATACTGTAATGCAATTGCTTGATCAATCATTGTCATTCATTGATTGCTGACCAATCTTCAATTTTTCACGAAATCCCAACACTAATCCTATAGGTGTGGTAAAGTTTGTTTTGTATTATTTGTTGTTCAACGCAACACTGAGTAAATTTCATCTGTATGACGACAGCCTTTAAATGAACAAATCTGGACCAGACAAACCAGTGATTGGTATCAAGAGCATTGTCCTATGCCATTGAGGGAGATTATCATGCAATCAACCAAGTAACTGAGTAAGACTACCAATTAATTCATAAGAGTTATCTCTTACGGCAAGCTAAGGTGACTGGTTAGAATAGGTCTTTAGCAATCCATGCTTGTCGTAAGAGGCGACTATGCTTGTCGTAGGCGACTAACAGGAACGATGGTCAAGCTCACTGACTTGATTGATGCAAGTGATCATATACCATTTGCTTAGATCGATGCTCATGATGTCAATCACAAGATTGTCTGGTCCAGACTTGATTATTTACAGACTGCCATCATATAGCTGGAATATTGCTGAGTGCGGTGTTTATCAACAAACAAAACAACTGGGGACATGGTCTATGCCAGAAGCCCCACAGGAATCAGGGTGTGTATCATCAACTACACTGCAGTCTGGTCCAGCTTGATTATTTACAGCTGTAATAGTGTTGTCTGTGGCACAAAACAACATTCACTCATCCATCAACTAGACTCTAAAAATATTATAACCGTTTCAGTAAGAATACTACAAGAAAGCAAGCATCAAGAAGTAACCATGGTAACAAGACAGGAAAAAGGAAGTCACATGACCAGTCTGACACACGGGCCAAGAAGGTAGCAAGACTTTCACAAAATGAAGCATCTCTCGTGTTGACATCTGACTTCCAGGGCCGTCTGCCACCAGAAGTGTGGCTGAAGATATTCAAGATGGTGGTGTACAGTGATGGAGCTCTGCCCTTCCTGTGTCGGTAGGTGATGGTGGAACCCACCATCTTCCTGCTTCTTGGAATTATGTTTATGGGGATGTGATTAGTTAATATTTTTTCATGACAATTTATGCCTTTTGTTTTTTATCAGTTGTTTTTCAAATTTGTTGGCCAAAAATTCAGTGTAAGTGGTAAGACGGAAAGCTTTCAATTCAACATTTCACTTTTCACAATTGATGAAGTAAAACAAACACGTGTCTCACATCTGTCCAGAGAGCAGAAGGTCAGTGGTTTGATCCACAGCCATGTCATAACAAAAGATGGTAAATGTACTTGTTGTTACCCTGCCTATTGCCCATCATTTAGGACCGCATCTGTGGTCTTGTGGTAGAGCGTCCGCCCAGAGAGTGGAAGGTCCGGGGTTCAATCCCCAGCCGCGTCATATCAAAAGACGTTAAAAGATGGTACTTGTTGTTACCCTGTCTGGTGCTCGGCATTAAGGGGCTAAAACGAGGACTGGTTGGCTCGGCGTCAGTATACTGTGTCTGAGTGGGGTATTCATGTTAAACTGAGGCATGGTATCTCAGTGAGAAAGTACTATAAATCGGCATCAGTCCGGACTAGAACCACACAAGCAGCTACACAAACACACACACGTACATGCACGTCGCTATATAAGTGCAATAATCTTGGACGCAACGTTAAACCCCATTTCACCTCACCTCACCTCACCCATCATTTAGGGATAAAACAAGAACTGGTGGATGCGGAGTCGGTATACTGTGTCTGAGTAGGGTATTCATGATAAACTTCGGCATGGTATCTGAGTAGGCTAGCACTATAAAACCAGCATTAGTCCGGACTAGTACAAGCGGTCACACATATATACACGGTAAAAGATCGCTTTGACAATAGAAATAAATTCTGGGTTTACTACAACACTCTCAACCAATAACATCACACTCCCGCTTTTACATGTTGTCAGAGCAGCCAAGGTGTGTTGCATGTGGCGTGAGCTTGCAGAGAACCCATTGCTATGGGACACAGTGGACCTATCATATGGCTGGATCAAGTCACAAGACCAGACTCTGATATATCTAGCCAATCAACGACTGAGTCAGTGCCAGACATTGTCCTTGTCGATGTGGAAGAACCTCACCAATCAGGCTGTCAAGGTAATCCTTGTGAATCAAGCTGTAATACACCAGTTTCATTCTGTCTCTGGTATTATAGACTACTGTATTCGCTGAATTGAGCGCCCTGCTCCAATAAGTGATCCCTTATCAATTTGTAAGTGTAGTCTTTCTATGCGCCCTCTACTAAGACCGAACATTTAGAAAACAGTCTGGATTTCATTGTGTATATTGCATTTATCATCCAAAACTGGCTCCCACAGTAGATATCGCTTGGGTGAGATCAAACGATATCTCCACTGTAGATGTCGCTGCAATGAAATTGCATCACAATGCTTTGCAGACCATTGTGACGTCATTGGTTACCATGACATCACAATCAAATGACATCACTAATGACTCTGCTACTGAAGCTGTTAGCAGTACTTTTTATGCTTAAGACACTGCTTATTACTGTCTACAAACTGAAAAAGTTGGAAGAATGATGTTGGATGATAAATAAATTCTCACCCTCGTGTCTTTTGATATCAAATATATCAACACTCGTTGATTAAAGTGGAAAAACTCCTCGGCAAGCCTAGGAGTTTTTCAACTTTTATCAAGTCGTGTTGTTATATTTGATATCAAAAGACACTTGGATAAGAATCTCTATATATTACACAGCAGCATAGAAGGGGTATATAATTGCAAAGTAACTAGTATTAAAAAAAGCTTTATTTTCATTGACCTTTGAACATAATTTTTTCATGACTAGTCGATCTCTGACAGCAAATTTAACTTATTGGGGATGGTTTTATTGTGTATTGTGGAACGTTTGATCAACTTTTTTCACTGTGAATATACTCTTTGAGCATTCAGCATTCTTCACAGATGAGTGAGTGAGTGGTTTGGTTTAACGCTGGTTTGAACAGTATTCTAGTTATATCAATGCGTGTCGGCTTAATTTGGAAACCAGTATGTTGAAATCATGATAGAAGTTGACTATTATTTTTTTATATGTCTGGAGTACTACTGACTGGGTAACACAACATTCTTTAACTCTAATCTTTCAGGTGCTGTCAGAAAAGTGTCCCCTCTTGAAGAGCATTAACTTGTCATATTGCAAGAAATTGACATCAGAGGGTATTACTGCCCTTGTCAACAACTGTTGTGATATTGAAGATATTGACCTGTCGTTTACATCAGTAAGTGTCATCTCTGCACAGGGGTCAGTTCCCATTGATATTCTACTTTAGAATATGTCCTCTGTAACCAATGATTGTTGAAAGAGTCGACTGAATGGATGAGGTGGTCAGACTTGATGACTTTGTTCATTGTGTGTCATCATCCTCAAAAATCTGAGATGTTGCTCATCATATCAACCACTGGTTGGATGGTTCATGTCCATGTCACTAGCTTCAACAAAATAAAGTGCTCATGTTAAAAATTTCAAAATGGCTGCTGCTGCTGATTTGGTGAGAAATACAGCCTTTACCCTTCTTCTCTGAAACCATTAGACATTGTTTTCACTTGATGCTCATAACAGCCTTCTTTACAATGATGTAAGGTTTTAATTTTGAAAAATTCACAAATGTTGTTGTGTACTTGTTATTGTACTCTGGTTTACGTCATCATAGGGCAGGATCATCCATAAAACAAAAACACAACTTGGTGTGGCATGAATAAATATTTGAACTTTATACTTTCAGAATGATGCTGTCTCTGTGTCGTGTCTGAAGAACTTGGTTCAGAAACTTGGCGGCAATCTACGTCACCTGACAATAGGCGGCAACACATTGAAGGGATTCCCTACATTCTTGACAACACTCATGGTACAGTATTCAATTCTATGACTTGGTCTCTAGTCCCGTGCCCTCGTCAGGATTCTGGGTTAGAATTCTAGGTCCCGAGCAACCTGTGCTGGTCACACGATGGGGGTTCCGTGTTAGAATAGGCCCCCAGCAACCTATGCTGGTCTACACTATGGGAGTTCTTGGTTAGAAAAGGCCCCCAGCAACCTAGGCTGGTCACACGATGGGGGTTCTGGGTTAGAATAGGCCCCCAGCAACCTAGGCTGGTCACACGATGGGGATTCTGGGTTAGAACAGGGCCCCAGCAACCTAGGCTGGTCTACATGATGGGGATTCTGTGTTAGAATAGGCTCCCAGCAACCTAGGCTGGTCTACACGATTGGGATTCAGAGTTAGAATAGGCCCCCAGCAACCTAGGCTGGTCTACACGATGGGGATTCTGGGTTAGAATAGACCCCCAGCAACCTAGGCTGGTCTACACGATGGGGGTTCTGGGTTAGAATAGGCCCCCAGCAACCTAGGCTGGTCTACACGATGGGGATTCTGGGTTAGAATAGACCCCCAGCAACCTAGGCTGGTCACACTATGGGGGTTCTGAGTTAGAATAGGCCCCCAGCAACCTAGGCTGGTCTACACGATGGGGGTTCTGGGTTAGAATAGACCCCCAGCAAACTAGGCTGGTCTACATGATGGGGGTTCTGGGTTAGAATAGCCTCCCAGCAACCTAGGCTGGTCTTACACGATGGGGGTTCTGGGTTAGAACAGACCCCCAGCAACCTAGGCTGGTCTTACACGATGGGGGTTCTGAGTTAGAATAGGCCCCCAGCAACCTAGGCTGGTCACACGATGGGGGTTCTGGGTTAGAATAGGCCCCCAGCAACCTAGGCTGGTCTTACATGATGGGGATTCTGGGTTAGAATAGACCCCCAGCAACCTAGGTTGGTCTACACGATGGGGTTTCTGAGTTAGAATAGGCCCCCAGCAACCTAGGCTGGTCTACACTATGGGAGTTCTGGGTTAGAATAGGCCCCCAGCAACCTAGGCTGGTCACACGATGGGGTTCTGGGTTAGAACAGGTCCCCAGCAACGAATGCTAGTCATGTTGGGCGACCTAATGGGTCGGATGGTCAGGCTCGGTTGATTGATTGAGTGTCATCGTACCCCAATGGCATGGATCACTGCTCATTGGATTCAAGAGAGGATCAAGCTGCGTGGGCGATTCTGGCATGAGAAGAAAGTGACACAGAGTTTCATAGATTCACCGCTGAGGTGATACATTTTGGTGATACATTTATGACTGTACAGCTAAACAAGCTAAATGAAAGAATGCATACTCTTGGGGTCAGATAATGCTTACAAGTCAAAGGTATGTGGTATCTCTACCGGGCACGGAGACAAGGACAGTATTGCCAGGGATGTTTCTCATTACTTGACACCCACCTGTTTTGTTATGCCTATGATGTCACATAGACAATGTGGTCTTAGTAAGCTAATAATCAACCCACTTGTGTCCTTCCACAGAACTCCTGCCCTAGCCTGGAGACCCTGGATGTATCTAATGCAGTGTTCTCTGCAGACTTTGTGTCCCTCAACATCGAGGCATTTCAAGCTCACTGTTCCAAGTTACGAGTCCTCCGGCTCACGAATTCCAAGTTTCGAGCTTCATATGTCTCACAGAGACTCAAGGTGGGTATAGAAGGGTAGGAAATACAGGGACACCTCGGTAGTCTGGATCCTGTTAATCCAGACTATGCACTATAAATAGGGGGCACGGGTGGTTCAGTCGTCTGAGGTACCGTGATTTGCTGGCAGAGTTGCGTCCCTTGGCTATGCCAGAAACATATGATTGTGGGTTCGAATCCCGGTTCGCTCCAATTAAGTTTCTAGGTTTGTCAGCACCATACCCGTGCACGTGGGTTTCACCGAAGTGGTATAGGTCTGAGACCTGCATCACTTCGGGCTTTCCTCCAACATTAAGCTGACACGCCACGATATAAGTACATGGTGGTTGGGTTTCTATTTATTGTCTTTGATAGAGAAAGATATCCGAGCTGACCAGTCCTTGTTTTAGCCCCTTAATGCTGAGCGCCAGACATGGTCACAACAAGTACCATCGTTAACATCTCTTGGTATATATGTGTATTGTATCACTACCCAGTCATACTTCAGGCCCAGTCATACTCCTGCTCCATGACTGTGGAATGAAGCCCAAACCATTTACTTTATGAAAAGGCATGTCCAGCCAGCTTTCTGCAATGAGGACAAACATAATATTTTTCAGTGAAGAGAAATGTATTGTGTAATAAATGATTTCAAAGACTATATGTCTGCTTCAGTCAAATTGTTGTTGAATGTTGTTGAATGTTGTTGGCTGTTGTTTTGCAGGCAGAGTCCCCTGGGTTTCCACAGTTGGAGCAAGTTAGTCTGGCCGTCAGCACGTCGGGGCTCAACTCATCACTCGGGTTTGATGACGACTTCCTGTCTAGGTGAGCATCGAGATGAATATTGTTACAGCCTAAGGCAGGGGAGATAACTAGAATGGTGTTTTGAGTAACAAGAACAGCCATACTTGTATTTGATCATGGCATTAGGTCGGGGGTATATAGTTATACCAAGGTTCCGTCCGTCCGTCCGTCCATCCGTCGGTCTTTCCGTCTGTCTGTCCGTCCGAAAACTTTGTCCGCGCGATTTCTCGTAAACTATTCAGTGGATTCATCTCAAACTTAGTACATATAATCTGTGTCATATGGTGGTGCGCAGTCAAAAGAAAAAAATTGCTTTTATTAATTTTCCATTTTTGTATGAATTTTTCAAACCCTAGCCCTATCCATTATTTAATTTGAAACTACTGACACACTAGGCGGGTTGGGGGTATTAGTGAGCCACGCTCACTTTTGCCCTTGTTTGTTTTTGGTGAGAGCCATCACCATATCTGTGGGTTGTACTAAAGTGGTGACCATCTAAGACCTGCTTTTCAGGCTTTCCATTCACATTAAACTGGTATGCCATGATGCAGTTAAAATACTGTTTAAAGTGATATTCAATACCGTTAAAGATCAGAATTAAACCCAATCACCCACAGCTTCACTTATCTCTTGAGTACAAGATTCATAGCCCATGTTTGGCATCCCCTGTCTGGAATATTGCTGACAGCTGGGTACGATACTCATTCACTCTCCTATGACTGGCCAGGTTGCTGAAGTCATCGGTTGAGTTGCGACTGCTGGACCTGCGAGGCTGCACCAACCTGTCCACGACGTCACTGCAACATCTTCCCGTCACACATCTCGTGCAGCTCCATCTGTCACAGAGCTCCGTCACCAAATATGCTGACCTTGACATGGTCTTTAAGAAGGTGAGACTTTGCTCTCAGTTGTGGTAAACTTGTGGAGATTCCAGGACAGAATAGGTCCCCAGTACTCCATGCTTGTCTCTCATGGGTATTTCAGGGCAAAATAGGTCCCAGTACACCATGCTTGTCTCCCATGGGTATTCCGGGGGCAGAATAGGTCCCCAGTATTCCATGCTTGACTCTCATGCGTATTCCAGGGCAGAATAGGTCCCAATACACCATGCTTGTCTCTCATGGGTATTTCAGGGCAGAATAGGTCCCAGTACTTCATGCTTGTCTCCCATGGGTATTCCAGGACAGAATAGGTCCCCAGTACTTCATGCTTGTCTCCCATGGGTATTCCAGGGCAGAATAGGTCCCCAGTACTTCATGCTTGTC
The DNA here is from genome assembly GCF_022045235.1 of Haliotis cracherodii. Lineage (NCBI taxonomy): Eukaryota > Metazoa > Mollusca > Gastropoda > Lepetellida > Haliotidae > Haliotis > Haliotis cracherodii. Next base: position 10,183,864 of record NW_027266268.1, read on the forward strand.
TCCCATGGGTATTCCAGGACAGAATAGGTCCCCAGTATTCAATGCTTGTCTCTCATGCGTATTCCAGGGCAGAATAGGTCCCAATACACCATGCTTGTCTCTCATGGGTATTTCAGGGCAGAATAGGTCCCAGTACACCATGCTTGTCTCTCATGCATATTTCAGGGCAGAATAGGTCCCAGTGCACTATGCTTGTCTCCCATGGGTATTTCAGGGCAGAATAGGTCCCAGTACACCATGCTTGTCTCTCATGCGTATTTCAGGGCAGAATAGGTCCCAGTACACTATGCTTGTCTCCCATGGGTATTTCAGGGCAGAATAGGTCCCAGTACACCATGCTTGTCTCTCATGGGTATTCCAGGACAAAATAGGTCCCCAGTACACCATGCTTGTCTCCCATGGGTATTCCAGGACAGAATAGGTCCCCAGCATTCCATGCTTGTCTCTCATGCGTATTCCAGGGCAGAATAGGTCCCCAGTACACTTTGCTTGTCTCTCATGCGTATTCCAGGGCAGAATAGGTCCTCAGTCCCCTTGTCGAGATTCCAAGGCAGAAAAGATCACCAATTCATGCATGTTACAAGAAAAAGGGCCAAACAAAGCTCTATATCTTTATTAATACTTTTACATAAGTTGTACCAGAATTTGTATGGTACTCTGACCATCTTTACCTTCCAACACTGCGTAAATCTCTATTCCAGAAGGGGCCAAACCTTACACTTATACCACTCCCTAGATTCAGTAGATGGCGAGGGAACTTGTTACAAGGATTTATCTGTGCTGGCTCAGAGGCCTATAAATATCCACAAGTCATCAGCTAGTGTCAGTAAATATCCCAAAATTTGAATTACAGCTTTCCTAACTCATGCTATATAGTCATAACAAATGTAATGACCTTGAAGAAGTGACTTTAATTTCACTCACCAATTTGAGCAAAATAACAAACAAAAAGTTCCGTGGCAAGGCCACTGAAATCCTTGGATTAAGAGAGGTAACTCACAGTCTAGTTTAGACTTATGAATATGTTCTAACAGTATATGGTATTAACATGGCATGGTGATTATACCTATGATTTTCACCTATCAATATTATCAATAATCAAGCAAATTGATGTCAAGATTGATATTTGTCATTGATGTATTGTCATCGACCCATCTCATCGGCCGTCAGTTAATCCTTATACCTCAATTGCTACTCTGTTGTCCAGTGGAGGCACAGTCTGACCCATGTAGATCTATCATGGAACAGTTTCCCCGAGAACCTGGACAAGGGCGTGGCAGCCCTGGCAGAGGGGGACCAACCCTCGCCTCTAGAACACCTCAACATTGCCGGCACCTCAGTTGGAGTGACCCCTGTCAAGTAAGTGGCGACGGTATTACAACACTTGGTTGCTGATTGTACTGAAACTGATTCACCAGTTCACAAATATTGTATTCTTTATCCTGTCGTACTCCAGATAGACTGAATAATATATGTAACATAACCATGATTCAATTTCTTTTGAGTTGCAGGAGTACAAAAGACATGAGACATTTAAAAAACCCTGAAGTATTGCAAAAGTACCCAATGTAGCTTCTCAGCTTGCATACACTAGTGGTCAATTTAACTGTTGGCCCATTACAATTACGAAAGGCTTGCTGAAACATAAAGTAGATGGCCCATCTGGCTAGTCAAAATTTCACCCCTTCTCTGTATATTTTTTATTATTTTAATTGGACACTGCTCATGAATCATGTAATTTTGATGAGAAAATATTTAGGCAGGATGAGGTCCTGTGAATGGTTAACTCTAAGATAATCTCGGTAGAATGATATAAAATCACCATGTGTCAAATGGAAGCCAGGATTATATCTCAGAGTGCAGGAAAAGATGTTTTAGGGGTGAGGCGTTCTAACATTGTCAGATCACCCTGGGTAACTCAGTCATGGCCTCCAACATTTAGTTTTGGGCCAGTTGGTTTAGAGAAGGGCCAGTTAGTCTGGAGAACAGCCAGTTAGTTTGGAGAAGGGACAGTAAGTCTGGAGAACAGACAGTTAGTCTGTAGAAGGGCCATTTAGTCTGGAGAACAGCCAGTTAGTTTGGAGAAGGGACAGTTAGTTTGGAGAAAGGACAGTTAGTCTGGAGAACAGCCAGTTAGTCTGGAGAACAGACAGTTAGTTTGGAGAAGGGACAGTTAGTCTGGAGAACAGCCAGTTAGTCTGGAGAAGGGCCAGTTAGTCTGGAGAAGGGCCAGTTAGTCTGTAGTAGGGCCAGTTAGTCTGTAGGAGGGACAGTTAGTTTGGAGAAGGGCCAGGTAGTCTGGAGAAGGGCCAGTTAGTCTGTAGGAGGGCCAGTTAGTCTGTAGGAGGGCCAGTTAGTTTGGAGAAGGGCCAGTTAGTTTGGAGAAGGGCCAGTTAGTTTGGAGAAGGGCCAGTTAGTCTGTAGGAGGGCCAGTTAGCCTGTAGAAGGGCCAGTTAGTTTGGAGAAGGGCCAGTTAGTTTGGAGAAGGGCCATTTAGTCTGTAGGAAGGCCAGTTAGTTTGGAGAAGGGCCAGATAGTTTTGAGAAGGGCAAGTTAGTCTGAGAAGGGCCAGTTAGTTTGGAGAAGGGCCAGTTAGTCTGTAGGAAGGCCAGTTAGTTTGGAGAAGGGCCAGTTAGTCTGAGAAGGGCCAGTTAGTTTGGAAAAGGGCCAGTTAGTCTGTAGGAGGGCCAGTTAGTTTGGAGAAGGGCCAGTTAGTCTGTAGGAGGTCCAGTAACTTTTGAAAGGATTAAGCCCTGCTGGCTACATACAAATTTGTTGTTAAATCTACACGATACCGGGGTACACAATTTTAATATCTTTAGTTACTGATCAAATGACGGGTTTGTGTTATAAATATGAAATTATTCCATGATACATGTGTATACTGGAAAAAAGTAGTTTTGCTGTAAATAAACAATAAGGATTCACTGGTTGTCCTGAATGTATGTCGTGCATGTCTTGCAACCATGGCAACAGGGACAGAAATTCTTGTTCCAGGCACAGAAAAATATCTGATCTCTTAAAAATATCCCATCCCTCTCCCCCAAAACAGTCAATCCCTAATGAACTGTGTGTGTAATCTTTCGTCACATTGTGTGTTTATTTACTTCAGCTTTTTTTGTTAATTATTACTGATTCAGTATAGACATACTGTTGTGCTCTTTTGATTGTCAAACTAATCCAGAGGTCATGCATCATGCTTTTGCTGACACACTGTGATGTAACTGAAATACAGTTCCAAGTAGAAATGTTATATTTGGGATAACACTTTCTCTGAAAGTACAGATTCTAGTACATTTTTGGTCTGAGTCCCATCTGGGATTCAAACCCATCCTGCCAGAGTGAGGCACCTAATCACCAGCACACAAAGTCAGCGATCTAATGAAAGTCCAACAACCGGTAGTCCAGATCACATACTTTGTGTACCCCTCTGACAAGTGTAAATTGGCATGGTTCCTATGGCCGTAAGTACATGATCGAACCCCCTACTTTCAGACTGGTGCTGGAGTTGTGCCCCAAGCTGACCTTCATCAATCTGACGTCCTGCCGATCTCTGCCCCGAGGGGTCAAGAGAGAGTTCAGCGGAAAGAAGAAGATTGATAAGCTGAAGAAAGAGTTTGAAGAGGTTTCCGACTCCGAGCTAGACAGTTTATCAGACTAGAACTTTTCACTCTGATGTGAAATGTGTTTTGTTTTTAGTACTAAATGTTTTAGAAAATCACTCCTGTTAATGGTTGAACAATGGGAGGGATTTGACGAACAACATGCTGAGTTTACAATATACCTGATGGCAGCTAATGAATAATGTATGTTATCTAACGCCACGAACATCAATATTACAACTGTAATAACATTGTGTAAAAAATCGAGTCGCGACAGGCATGCAGTTGTTGGTGACATGAGCTACAATCCACAGTGACCCACTATCATGTTTTTTTTGTTTACAGATTTTTGGCCCATAAATTAAGGTCAGTGGAACGGAAAAAATAAATAATATATAATCCAATTTCAAATATATTTTATATTTTTCCTTAAATGTTAAGTAGGTAGGCAAGAAATTGTGAGGGTGGGGAAGATAAATTTTCAACAGGTATTAATTGAAGTATTTTAGATAAGCGACAGTATAATACTTTTTTTAAAAACATTTTACTTATTTCTTGTCAGCTGATTAAAAACACCACTGCTTTAACTTATTTTATGTTTTTACCTGTCAATTTTTGTGACTCGGCGGATAAACCAAGTTTTAAAAAAAAGTTGGCCTAAAGATACACATTGCTTTGTTGGTCACTGTGATAACTTTCACATCACAACTATTAAGTGTACTATTACAGCCCAAGTTACTGTGAATATTCGTGGCCCATTTCCAATAGGAACATAGGAGTGATGAAATACTCAGGATTGCCTCAGATGACCTTGTTAGTATGGATTGATACACCTAGTTTTTGTCATTCCTAAGAATTTGTCTCAGGTGCAAAATGGCAGCAATGTATCAGTACTTTTGATAACCATGTTTCACCTTTCAACTGTTTCCATTCTGTGAATGAAAATGAACCCTCATGGTTTTTTTATATTTTTTACTTCAAGGGGCCAAGGAGTTCACACATGAACTTTCTTCATTTGTGATCAGGAATGGGCCTGGTACCAACTTAAAAAGTAAATTTTTGTTATAAATAAGCTCAATAAATAAATATATGGCTTCAAAATGCCCTTCCTTCTTTGTTTTTTCTATTCATCCAAGTCACCGAGTCTGACCACCTGATCCTTTTGGTTATCTCTTGCAACCAGCAACGGTTGCTTCGGACCAATTCTAACCCAGAATCCCACGCGGTGACCAGCATAGGTTGCTGAGGATGTATTCCAACCCCCACAGTGTGACCAGCATAGGTTGCTGGGGATGTATTCCAACCCAGAATCCCACAGTGTGACCAGCATAGGTTGCTGGGGACCAATTCTAACCCAGAATCCCACGGTGTGACCAGCATAGGTTGCTGGGGATGTATTCCAACCCAGAATCCCACGGTGTGACAGGCATAGGTTGCTGGGGATGTATTCTAACCCAGAATCCCACGGTGTGACAGGCATAGGTTGCTGGGGATGTATTCTAACCCAGAATCCCACTGTGACCAGCATAGGTTGCTGGGGACCAATTCTAACCCAGAATCCCACGGTGTGACCAGCATAGGTTGCTGGGGATGTATTCCAACCCAGAATCCCACGGTGTGACAGGCATAGGTTGCTGGGGATGTATTCTAACCCAGAATCCCACGGTGTGACAGGCATAGGTTGCTAGGGATGTATTCTAACCCAGAATCCCACGGTGTGAGCAGCATAGGTTGCTGGGGATGTATTCTAACCCAGAATCCCACAGTGTGACCAGCATAGGTTGCTGGGGACCAATTCTAACCCAGAATCCCACGGTGTGACCAGCATAGGTTGCTGGGGATGTATTCCAACCCAGAATCCCACGGTGTGACAGGCATAGGTTGCTGGGGATGTATTCTAACCCAGAATCCCACGGTGTGACAGGCATAGGTTGCTGGGGATGTATTCTAACCCAGAATCCCACGGTGTGACCAGCATAGGTTGCTGGGGATGTATTCTAACCCAGAATCCCACTGTGACCAGCATAGGTTGCTGGGGACCAATTCTAACCCAGAATCCCACGGGGTGACAATAACGACAAACATGTTGAAAAGTGTTCTTCCTTGGCATTGGAATATATTCATGTTTTGTATACAAGTATTTACATCAGAATGACACAGGACTATAACAGTGTTTTCATTATGAACCTACACAAACACATAATTAAATTTGCCACAGTTTTTCAAGAATATCACAAGACAATAAAACTTTGAGAAATTTTACAAAGGTCTCCAAAACGTAACATTGATTTGGGATTCATTTTGCAAAAACAAATGCAAAACTAAGATTTCCATATAAACAATTTATTATGAATAAACAAATAATTCATTTATTGTTCTGTGAAACAATATATCTGTCAAGTGGTCAAAAGGTGATGCAGGTTTGGTAATTGTATCAAGATATTGTTTAATATAACAAATATCCTACTCAACATGGTCAAGTAAACAATCCTCTTCATCATCAAGCAAATTGTTATTATGTGTTTTGTGAAGATCATCAGCGATATGAAAATGGATGCATATTTCTGTCATCCGCTGTATCGGTACCGTATCCATTTTGTACAGCAATCAAAGAAGTATAGACCGGAATGGCAATATTTTGACCTCAAAATTAAATCCTTTTACTATTAGAAGATATCACCATTGATTACATCAACCATTAACCCTCCATAACTATCACAACCATAAATCACATATTATATATCACAGGACGGATCTGATAACAAATGTAAGGCCATGAAAAAAGTAATGTTTATTTAAAACAACTTTATTCTAAATGGGTCCGAGTGCCAGGGATATTTTTTCCACTGGGCCTAAAACTTGGGGGTCATTTAGTTTTGAGCATGGTAAGGAAAGACAACTCTGTCAAAATCGGGAAAACCTTGACTTTCATCAAACTACTTTTTACAGCAGATGTGGTTGTTTTTTAAAAAACCACCAAAATACCCTCTGTCTTCACAGGATGTTTGAGATGAAGCATGAGGATAATAAAATATTTTTCATGGCCTTATATAACATTAAATATCAACCAACAAATAATACTGTTAGGACCTGTGAACTCAATTGAAACGTTTGGGCAATGGATTGACGATCATACTCTCCAAACACTCAAACACAGTATGTGGATCCTGATCGGCGTTCACATGTTGGCCATCCAAATAAAAGTCTGCAATTTCCTCCACATATGCATGGTACTGAGCAAGCCTCTTTCGCACTTCGTCTTCACTGTCTTTCGGGAAGCGCTGGAGCCTCTCTTTGACTTCGGGTGTGCGTGGGGGGTTGTAGAGCATGTGGTAGCGTTCCCCTGTGATGGGGTCTGTGGCGCGGAGGGTCAGCCTCTCAAGCACAGAGTCATTGGGGACATCCAAGAAGAATTGCCTGGTGGAGAAAATAAGGCAATGGTCTCGTGAACTGGTATTTATAACCATAATTGTTTGTTGTTTAACCATGTTAACCCTGCACTCCCTATTCCAGTTAAATGATGGTGGCATGTCACTAATTGAGACTAGACCAGGGCCCTGTTCCACAATGATAAAGTATGGTTTATGACCAACGTAGCACTAAGATCACTTTGTGGAACAGGTTCCAGGGCCCCGTTCCACATAGCGATCGTAGCGCTAATACTTTAACATTGACTTACGACGACCGCAGCACTACAATGGCTTTGTGGAACAGGACCCTGACAAACCAGGGACAGATATAATGAGCAATGTCTCACGCCAGGATACAATACCACACAATCAACAAAGCACCAGGCCTGAGCATCTGATCAAGTTGCCTCCAAAGACAATCATGGATTCTAAACAAATTCTAAGCTGAAATCACCATAGGGACAGTGATGTCATGTTACCATGGCAACCATGCCACAGAGAAGAAATAATTTGCACACCATTACGAGTGATTACGGTATTTGAATCGGTATTCTTATTTCCAAGGGGGGCGGTCGGGTAGCCTAGTGGTTAAAGCATTCGCACGTCACGCCAAAGACCCGGGTTCGATTCCCGACATGGGTACAATGTGTGAAGCCCATTTGTGGTGTCCCCCGCCATGATATTGCTGGAATATTGCTAAAGGCGGCTTAAAACCCCACTCACTCTTATTTCCAAGAATAATGTTGATAAAAAGAGCCTTTACTTACTTAGGTAGATGGAATGAAAGAGATGCAGTTGGACAACACAAGGTAGAAATCAATCTGCGCCCTGACTTACCTGTAAGGTTTGAATCCAGCTTTAGCCAGCTGCTCGGCCTGCTCCCTGGTTCGAGGGTACCCATGCAGCACCCACCCCCTCGTCACACAGTCCAGCTGGGACAGACGCACCTCAAGGACGTTCATCACCAGGTTGTCAGGCACTACATAAACAGGAGAATGGTTACGATCAGACTTCTGGGAGTACAAAAGGGTTTTACAAAGCAAAATACTTGTCCTTTACACATACATATTAAGAATAGACATAAATAATTTTAAACTTTTGTTTGTTTTACATCCTGTGGGTCACTATATTATCATGATTGTAACGTCAATCACTAGTATGTACACATCCTCATGTTTTTACTATAAATTTAAGGGCAAAACTATACTATATTTCACTTCACATGGGGTAGAGAAAACTGTATTGCATCATAATAACATCCCTCATTATCATGCTTGTTAGGTTAGTTCAATGTTTGGATCACTAGCGACATTCCACATCTCTTTTAAAAGGGGATTCAAAATCTACCAACGTCAGAAATGCTGTGGTTTAATAGGATATGGACAGTGGTGATGGTTACTCTGGTACAGATCATAAAAAGCAGTAATATAGTGTGTGACATTATATAACATCTCAATTCCGTGGTCAAGGGGAGGTAACTCTTTACATTTAAAACGGTTTCAATCTTTCTGTAGTATCAATTTATCACACACACACCCTATAACAAACATATCTAATAGCAAGACTAGATTTCTTCAGCAATGAAGATATTCTCTACGATCCGTTCTATTATATTTTGAGTCAAAGACAATGTATAAAATAAATCTTAAACTCGCGGTATTTTCATTTCAGAGGCTTAATTTTAGTCTTCACTTGTAGATGTGAAGGGATATAAAACAAATGTCAGTCAGTATCTTGAAATATGGAGCCGACCTTTTAATTGATCATAATCAGATACATCGCATTATGAGAGCCAAATATGTAACTATCAGAAGCCCTCGGGACCCTAAAGATCCAGGTTAGAAATGGTCTTCAGTATCGGATGCATGTCATCATATCCGCCATAAAAAAGCTGGAATACTGCTGAGTGCACACAAACATACAAAGTCCACAAAATCAAGCTGATATACTCACCCATGATGCCTTTTTCCACATAAGCTTTGGCAGCCATGCCGGCTTTAGTTTCATCAGCAATAGCCTGTTTTATCAGCTGACCACAGCACACTGGAAATAGGAACAATGTTAGTCTTATTTTACTGTTGACGTTTAAAATATCCAGTACTACACTGTCTAGCTGTTATCAGCTCCAGTTTTGTCTTTAATATATAGAGTGAGGTGAAATGGGGTTTAACGTCGTGTTCAAGATAATTGCACTTATCTAGCGACGTGTGTGTGTGGATGCTTCACTTATGCCCATAAATAGTGCTAACCCACTTAGATGCCATGCCGCAGATTAAGCCACTGGATACCCTACATATCACAGCATAGAGACTCTGAGCCGACCAGTCCTTGTTTTATCCCCTTGATATTGTTAAATGTCTTTTGGTATCACACGGCTGGGGATCGAACCCCTGACCTTTTGCTTCTCGGGCAGACGTTCTATCCACTAGACCATGGAGGTGGCCCACTATCAAGTGTAAACTGGGATTCCAGTCATGAGTGTTGAACTCATGATCAGCAAATCCTGGCACAACTAAGGAAAGTAACTCACTTAAGACCACCTGTGCCACTGATGTTGGGAGGTGAGGTGAAATGGTGTTTAATGTTGCATCCAAGATTTAATTGCACTTATATTGTGACGTGTGTGCACACGCGTGCGTGTCTGCTTGTACTAGTTAGGACTGATGCCGATTTATACTGCTAATACACTGATACCATGCCGCGGTTTAACATGAATACCCCACTCAGACACAGTATACTGACTCCGAGCCGACCAGTCCTTGTTTTAGCCCCTTAATGCCTAATACCAGGCAGGATAACAACAAGAACCATCTCTTAATGTCTTTTGGTATGACATGGCTGGGGATCAAACCCCGGACCTTCCGCTCTCAAGGCAGACACTCTACCACTAGACCAAGGCCACGGAAGCGGTTCTGATGTCCGGAGAAGAGGAGGAGTGAAGAGTTCTGGTGTCTGCGACTCACCATTGACAACGTTGTACTTGTTGGCCAGCAGGGCAGCCTGAACTCCCTTCCCACTCCCAGTAGGACCCAGCAAGATGATGCGTGGGGTGTGTGGAGCATTGGTCCTTGGCTGGCTGGACAGGAACGTGAACGCTGCAGAGAAAGATTCCATGGTACCAACATAAGAAGTAAAGAAAATCGTGAAATTATGATAGAAATATAAATTATTCTTTTGTATAATGATAGGAATACTGAGGACCAATGAAGATCTGGGGTAGAATAGATCGTCAGCAACCCATGCTTGCCATAAAAGGCGACTATGCTTGTTGTAAAAGGCGACTAACGGGATCAGGTGGACAGGCTCACTGACTTGGTTGATGCATGTCATCTGTCCCAATTGTGTGGATCGATGCTCATGTCAGTCACTGGATTGTCTGGTCCAGACACGATTATTTACAGACCGCCCCCATATAGCTGAGTGCGGCTTAACAAACAAACAAACAAACAAACAAACAAACAAACAAACAAACAAACAAACAAAGGAATACTGAGATACTTCATACTGTTACTCCATCAACAACTTCTGCTAGCCTACTGAGAAACCATGCCACAGTTTAACATGAAGACCCCACAGTATGCAGTGAGTGAGTATGGTTTAAGGCTGCTTTTAGCAATATTCCAGCATTCACAGCCAAGGAAATCAGAACACAGTATATACAGACTCCCAGCTGACAGTCCTTGATGCAGAGCCATGCCATGCAGAGAACAAGTACCATATTGGTATAATCCCATTCTCCAGGCAAACACTCTATCCACTAGACCACGTAGGCAGTCAGAACAATATGAATCCCTATCACAAGATTAGCAGTATGTTCCAAAGCAACAGAGTGCCTGTCAAGATGTTGATAGACATTGTTGTCATCTTTTTTATGCTTTCATACATCTTTCAATGATCAACAAAATATGATCAACAAAAATACCAAATTGACTAAATAGTGACACCTGCTGAAACGTTCGTTACCCCTACCCTGTCAAAATACATCTTCAATATTAATAAGAGACTTATTAAGGATATTATTTCTCAGCTGCATTTCCTGATGAGCTCTATTTCAATGTTGTCCACTTATTATCTCATCCATCTTTTTGTAAGGGACCGGTCATTTATGGAGGGGGAAGTGGGTCAGAGGGAATCAGGGTAGGGTCTCCCAAAAATATGACAGTCTCTAAGAAAGAGTTATAAAACATAATACACAGATTTGGAAAGGGTCATGAAAAAATTGCAAGGAAATGGGGAGGGCCATCCAAAAATATGAAAAGCATTAGGAGAGAGTCGTCATTTTCTGCTCATTAGTGCATCAAAAATCTCTGACCCACCCCCTCTGCAATAATTGGGTCAACACAATTCTGAAAAAGTTTCAAGCATACTTTGGCTTTTCACTTTTACATAAACAGACTAACAAAATTTAATTACTCCCAATTCCAAGCAAATAATTTGTGGATATCAGGAGTGAGTGGGAGAGTTAAAATTTTACATTTACTTAATTCAAACAAGCATGAAATACTCATATCCCCAATATGACATGTCTGGTTGTGTGCAAGGCATAAGCCCTCCGGAAACGAGCACTACCTCCATTTTCAGTCTATGAAGTCAAAATAAAAAATTCTAAACTATCAAATGGCACCAGTTTACCACTAGACCTATCTATGTGCAAAGTTTGGTGAAGAAATATTGTACGGTTTTCAAAAACTGCTCTGCAATTTTCAGAGTAAGTCAAAGTCCTTGCCAAGGAAACTCGGAAAAAAATGTTCTAAAAAATCCCAAACTATCAAAAGGCACCAGTTCACCACTAGACCTATCTATGTGCAACGTGACAGGACGGACAGCACCCATTCCTATATCCCCCTTCCTCTTCATGGCGGGGATTAATAAAGAAGACTGTTCTGATTGAAATGTTCGGAGAACTGATGAAAGTTTTATGACTCCATTCTCTTTTACAGACTGAACATATCATTGTTATCACGTTTCAGTGATAAGCACTTGTACAAAGTGTCTTGCAATGATCATATCAAACCATCACAAAACGTAAATATTGCATTACTGACGAAGCATTGAGTCAAAGAACTAAAATTTACAGTATTTCCCATGTTACGTGGCAGTATTGAAAGTAAGTTTTTTTCTCATGATTAATGTGGCAGTAGACTCAGGTGCTTCAGCATCATGATGTGGTTAGATTTTTTAGCGGCCCATAGCAGCACGTGTAATAGAGTGACCTCCCTTTGCGTTTACAGTCCAAACTTCGCCAAAGTTCTTGAAACCTTAGTTCCCCCCCAATATAGAGAGCTACACTGAGAGGAGCTGATTTGTTTACAGTTGTCAACAACATTGTGTTCTAGACGCTTTGAGGCACTATTTTCAAGATGGCTGGCTGTACGACAAGGGCGAATCGACGCTTTGCTTCTATGACCTGACTTTTGTTTCTCTTAAGAATGTACTTTCCCAGTTCAGGTAGGATATTTATCGGAAAACACTGACTTTTCTGTCTGTTTCCAACACTTCCTGGATCCCACAACAGATCATGTGCCTCATAAAAGACACTCCATGATGACAAATACTGGACATTCATGAGTGCACTAATAGAGTCTTTTATCTATTGCTGCTGCATCATATTTGGACCCATTGTAGTACCTTTTATGATTGTAAACCTAATCCATTGCATTTCAGTTTAATTTATTGATTATTCACATCTTCTGGGTTAATCTTTCCGTTTTAATTTGGGAATGAACACGTAACACATGACAGCTCTCACAGTGGTGTACCTTGAGCAAAGACGTCGGCTTTAGGTTGGTCAGCGTTGATTGTCTTGAGCGTGTCGCCATAGCAGCGAAGGATGCCATCGATGTGGCGGTGGTACATGACCAGCTTGTCCACCATCGCCTCCTCCGTATATCCTGGCGCTACCTCCAGGCGAGACTGGACATCGCTGTTGGTCGGCCAGTCAAAAGTTGTGTGGTAAACATCTAAATAGATGCAGTCATACAATTATTTCAATTCCTCAAAAAAGAAGAAATTACCATGCTGCTTCAGTGTGATCATGTGGCAAGAGACACCTCTAAGACTGAGAACAAGTCAAGTCAATCACTTCTTAAACATACATTCAAGCTCTATCATAGGTTTCTGGCGTGCCAAAGGGATGCAACTCTGCATCATGAGTAAGTGAGTGAGTTGCTTTAAGCAACATTCCAGAAACATGGCCGAGGGACACCTGCAATGGTCTTGCCCCAGCAGATGAATCAAACCTGGGCCTCAAGAATGACACATGTGCACTCAACCATGAGGTTATCACACTACCCTTGCCTTGTCCAACTTTAATATCATCCACTACTCACCTCCTGTTTTGGTGTCCACTCTCTTCCCAGCTGCTCTCTCTATAAGGACGGTGTCTGGAGAGTCGAGAACCACTGAAACAAGGCAACATTCATCACAACAAGGCAACATTCATCACAACAAGGCAACATTCATCACAACAAGGCAACATTCCTCACAACAAGGCAACATTCATCACTACAAGGCAACATTCATCACAACAAGGCAACATTCATCACAACAAGGCAACATTCCTCACAACAAGGCAACATTCATCACTACAAGGCAACATTCATCACAACAAGGCAACATTCATCACAACAAGGCAACATTCCTCACAACAAGGCAACATTCATCACTACAAGGCAACATTCATCACAACATGGCATGCAAACAGCAGTTGGTACGCATGTGGAAATGTACAATTTGTTCAGTGCAATCTGATACAATTTTCATTGGTCTTAGTTTGATTACTGTCCAAATCCTGGCCTGTATACATCACATTGCAAACACTATCATGACAAATACACAAACACATAGAATACATACTGGTTCTTAGGCAAGACCTTTTTGTGGGGGGTACAGATTTTTTGCTCAAATGCTAAGATTGACAGGTAAAATTAATCAACATAAAAAATCCAATTTCAAATAAAAGTTTTGCGATTTCTTAAAACGTTATGGAAATATTGCGAGCATCGTTCCACCCAGTCAGGGTATGATGACACTATAATTCTGTAATTCAGTTTATTCATATACAACTGTAAGGCGACAGGCCCATAGTACAGCATACATGAAAATATGGAAAGTCAGGGTATGATGACACACAATCAACTAAGTCACCGAGTCTGACCACCCAATCCATTTGGTTCGCCTCTTTCAACTAGGTTGGAGGGGACCAATTCTAACCTGGAATCCCGGGTGTTAGTTATTTATAGAATGACTTACCGCAGTGTTTGGGGTAGACCCCGATCTCCTGTAGGGCCTGGGCTTGCTCCCTGGTCTGGGGGAAGCCCTCCATCACCCAGCCCTTCTTCACACAGTCAAACAACTTCATCCTCTCCTGGACAATCTTCACCCACAACTCAGTGGGGACAGCCTGACAACAGTCATAACTTGAAATAACATTCACTGGGTAGGAAGCAGGTTCAAAAGAATTCTTCTTGTTAAATTCCAATGGTCACACCTAAACATCTTTGTGAGTTCCTTGAATACATTTCTATCACTGATTTCATTTGCTTTCCATTAATGATGATGATGATGATGATGTTGGAGATTTAATGAGTGCTTCCGGATGTGCCGATCCTGCACTTAGGTTCCATTAAGCAGCTGATCATAACTTGAACAGCAATTGTTAACATTTTTTCATGACCACCTTTGTAAGTGTCCTCAATATATATTGAATGACCAGTCTCATGGAACTGTCATTTATTCATGGACTGACTCATATTGTCATACACATCATAAACAATATTACCTGTTGTTTTGAAATGAACTCCTTTGCCCGTTCTCTGATGTCCAAATCTGCATCATGGATGAGGTTCTCCATTGTGATGTGGGCTGTCCGTAGCTTGCTACAGACAAGTTTAGCAATAGACCTCTTCCCTGAGGCTGGTGGGCCCAAGACAATGATCTGTGGAACTGCAACATACATATACCATGTGTACATCGGGGAAAACATTACGCACCATCCCTGCTTTACTTTCTTACATCCTCAACTTTCCTGTATCTTTTGGAACTCTCTACACATGACATTGATCATTTTGTTATAAATATCTGTGATAACACTGTTACCTCCTGAAAACCTGGTACAAGAATACTGTTACAAGGACTTGGCCATATCACACTGTGATTTAACATTTTGGATGATATCAGTTATAGTCCTAGAAATTTAAAATATCTAAATCCTGTATCATATGATGTAAAGAAGCAGAGTGAGTGAATGAGTTTGGTTTAACATCGCTTTGAACAGTATTCCAATTATATCACGGCGCAATCTCATTAAAATCAGATCTTAGTTCTCGCTATCGCTAAACAAAGATCTGAGGACATTCCATTAAGGGTCATGTCAGAACGACCTTTCATCTAACCAATCAGAGCGTCGCTTACCAGATCATGAAAGTGACTGTCCGAATGTGTTTTCTAATCATGCAACCACGAAATACTTAACATGGGGTATTCCGAACGACAGTTACGGGTTTTATGATTATATCCATACAATCTAGGCCATCTATAAGCTGTTCCAGAATGTTCTTCTTATCAGTTTTAAATTTTTTAATCGAAAATAAGTCAAAATATGTTTCGAAGCATAGTCGCCAATTTGAAACTAGTGTCATAAACCTCGAGAAAAGCTGCCTCCTGATTGGCTAATGTCGATTTCTTGTCAGTCATTTCATTGGTCAGTCAAAATTCGCGAAAGGTTGTTCTGATGTGACCCGTAATGGGATGTCCTCAGATCTTTGTTTAGCGGTAGCGAGAACTGAGATCTGATATTAATGAGATTGATCACAGCGTGTCAGCTTAATGTGGGCAGAAAGCCCGAAGGGAAGCCAGAAGGGATGCCTGAACGCCAGGTTTCCGGACCTGACTTAACAAAGTTAACATGTTCGATATGTTGACCCAAAACAAAATAAAACCCCAACATAGACCGATTACTTCCCCTTTGAAGTACAAAGAGGGGCCAGTATTTTGGATCTTGGTATGGGGTTTACCATCATTGTTGTCTCGATTGAGGTTTTCTATCAGGAATGCAATTGGGTCAGTAGGACGATGGATGATCAACTGCTCCAGAAGTCTCTGAAAAAGGTAGACAATAATAAAATGAGTTGTACAGAGACCTTCTACTCCAAAACTGTGTGGACATAAATTCGCAAATGGGTTGAAAATAGAATGTACATTTCTGGTTCCTGTCTTTATGTAAAGAAGCAAATTATATATTCTTTTGCAAATTATCAGTTATTTGTGTAACGACAGTGATGCGTTAGTTCTGAAGGGAGCCTAATGGAGTTTTGCCGTTTTGCCCACCTCATCTTTACTATATAGTATTATGTGGGATAAGAAAGGAAATTAATTTAATTATCTCGGGCCAATATACATCTACGAAATTAGAATTTTTTAAAAAATAAACGCCTCAGTATTCTAGCATCTACTATGAATGAATGATGAATTGCAGTCTTCCTCGAGCATCGATTTGTCCACTGGGATTATTTCGGTTAATGAATTAAAATCGTTACCTTATACATATCAAAAACACCATGTTCTTCTGCATATGTGGCAAAAGCAGGAGGAATCAGGAGCGGTCTCTTAGTCTGGTCCATCTTTGTTATTGTTTACCGAGAGAAATGAATAATGCCGATAACGATGTTTCCGGCGTGTTTGGAAAGGTTGCTATGCTAAACCGAAACAAAAATGAAAGCATCATCCCGATTGGCTCATACTATAATCTTCTCAATAGAAGGAGTCATTTCATTGGCGAAATTCATACCAAGGGGAAGTAACTTTATTGTTTACGTCTCGTACTTCCGGTTAATGACAAACACGTGTTATCTTTGGGACTGATACAGCCCGGCTCCAAGCGAATACTTAACCTCCTGACGAAAGTGACTACTTTCAAAATATTTTATGTGGTTTTGTACCAGAAAAAAAATAATATCATGTAGGCCTGCCTTTATAGCTCTGAAACTATACAGTGGTTTTTTTCTTCTTTACAATTCTTCTTAAATTGCGATCATGCTTTTTCTCCACAAAATCAAATAGAACAATAAGAATAAATATATGAAGGAGTAAGAATCTTGGTCAGTACTTGGGGACTGGTAATTTATTAAAATTCAAAATAACCTATTTTACTTTATTATGTCCATTTTTTCACGACCATCCCCAAATATGTGTATTATTTTTAGGACGTCCTTACTTGTTTTTGTGTTAATCATCACCCGTCGCCTTCAAATGTCCCTCAAGCAGAAAAAAAAAAAAATATCCTGAAATATCCCCCCTCCATCTGTTTTTGCTTCTTCTTTGGCAGGAGGGAAATTTGCAGGCGGCGGGAGATGAGACACAAAAATAAGTAATGACGCCCTTAAATTCATAATGTGTTTAAAATTCGGGTTTTCGGGATCAGCCTACTCTCAATATAGTCGACCATACATACGTACAAATTGTCAATCATTGGGTATAGATCGTGAATACCTTTAATAGGTATTCTGCAATAAGTAACATTTTTACTTTTCCCTCCGGGAAAATCTTGTAGATGAGAAATACAAAAATAAGCTTGCCCTCGCTGTTACTTGCTGCATGGGTTTAAATCGGTAACTCCTAAAGTGTGCGTTATGTCGGCACTTTACTTGTTATTACAGACGATATATTGTGACGTCAACATTTTGATCTAACGTGACATGAGTTCAAAATGTTTTTGGGTAAATTGGTAACTATGACATATTCACTCAGCTGCAATGATATTCTGAAAGACTGATCATATTTGCAACAAGGCATCAGACGCTCAGGATATGTCCGGTTGGTCTGTTTGTGTGACATAAAATGGCGTCGCGTGATGCCAATAGAAGTACATTAATAATGAACAATGAATCAAGACAGAAGTCATCACGAGACGATTAACCTCGCCAGCGTGGCGTGTTGTGAAGGCGACAAGCCGTGCCGCGCCATCAATGCAGGTAATGGTCTAAGGGAGATAATCGTGTAATGATAATGTTAATAATAAATAAGAGTAATGTCCCTTGTATTAGCTCCATACAGTGTTTTAACTTATACTCCCGTCACCGTGTTGAATGTTCCGAGTTTACCAAGTAAACTGGTTACATTGTTGCTACGCGCCGCAAATTTAGCTCTTTGGGCCAGAGAGGAGCACAGTCTACCAAGCCGAATTACTTCCCTTTGACCACAAACTGTACCGCATGGAACATTAAATCAACTGAATTGTCTCCCTTTGACCATACCGGGAGCAGGTCAAAACGGCTTTTTATTACTTTTTTTGTGGCCGAGTTGACTACTACTCCCCATGACAAAAACTGCCTAACGTCGCAGATTTGTAGACCTAGATCAGGTCCATTTGTCTATTTAATAAATAAAATACAAACATAATTTAGGTAACTATTTCGATCTAAACCTGCGTAGGAAGTTATTTTCCTTGTTCGTTAATGTACAATATCGCAGCTGGTTCCATTTTGCCCGAGACTGCATGTCAGAAGATACATATTTCTTTCAAAATTAAAGTGATTTTAGAACTAATTTGAACCTGTGTTTTATGACTTGAAATAGGTCAATGGTAAGAATGTTTTTAATTACAATGTGACTTGATGGTGATGGTTTCTTTTATCTTTTATTTCTTTTTTCTTTATCTACTGCGGTTTTCTCTCAGATTCCTTCCACAATGTGTTTAAATTTCAGTTTTCGGGTAACTTGTCCTCAATAGTTGTTAACAAGACATATGTATAAATTGTCAAATAGATTTGGTGTAGATTGTCAAAGCCTTGAATAAGTATTCTGCAAAATGCAAACTTTTTTCCGTATATTAATTCATGACAGTGAGTAAATACAAATGTTTCTAAATATACTTATCAGGGACATGGAATTCAAAACAACGTTCACTTGTCCAAGGAAAAGTGAAATGTTAAAATATTCTTTTACAAGAATCTTTTACGCTCAGTCTCTTGTTGTATTTGGAGTCAAACACGTTAATGT
Source organism: Haliotis cracherodii (assembly GCF_022045235.1). Classification (NCBI taxonomy): domain Eukaryota; kingdom Metazoa; phylum Mollusca; class Gastropoda; order Lepetellida; family Haliotidae; genus Haliotis; species Haliotis cracherodii. The sequence goes on from NW_027266268.1 coordinate 10,202,873, forward strand.
GGGTTTTATCATGAAGTATCGGTTGCTTTCCTTATCATACACTAGAATGTTTTTTTTACAACCAGCACCCGTGTAATATCAAGATCAACATGTTAAGTAAGCAGCTACTAATCACACAAATAGCAACATTCTTAAACTTAAGGCTTATAACATTTCTACTTGTCCCGCACCTTAGCATACATAGATAGACAAGTTTGCCATTGTATTTCAACACCCTACTTATTTCACTGTGATAGATAACAAGCGGTTTGTGGAAATGTAACTGTGAGGGTGGTATTGAGTGTGAGAGTTTGGTTTATTCACTTTCAAAAGAGTTTTATCACAGCATGTAAGCTTGACATGAGAGGAAATCCCTAAGTGATGCTGGCACAAATTTACCAGTTTGATTAAACTTATGAACATAACCATGGCGACTCTGGAATTCCAACTCATGATTCTAGGTTCCTGGCACAGCTAAGGGACATAACTCTGAACAGGGAAATCGTTTTGTACAACAGGGACAAATCTCTCCAGGAAAAGATAATGTACTTATATATTTTTGTAACAAATTTATTTCTGAAGTTCAACAAATGATAAAAATCCATAATATTAATCACACAAACCTGGTATACTGGACCGTGAAAATACATACTCAAATAAGTTGAGTGAGTGAATGTTGTTAAACACTGCTGTCAGCATTTTTCCAGCTATACTCGGAGCAGCCTGTACTTATCATGTTGGGACCAGATAAACCAGTGACTGAAAGCATGAGCAACAATCCATGAGGGCAAGACGACACACGGTCAGCTGACTGACCATGCTGGTCACCCCATCCTCTGTTGTCGACTCTGAAAACCAGCTTATGATGCCAGGGACAAAATCTCACGACAGTCATTCAAAACAATTTATCCATTTTTAATCTACACAGCTACAAAATAAATGGATGACTTATAATTTAAAATGTGTTGTATAATTCATCAACTGTAAGAATTCTAGTAGGGCTGGGACGGGTAACTCAGACACTTGGGTTGGGTGGGTACTGAGTAGGACCCGGGTACCTACAAGACTACCCAGACCTGTGGTTAGTCACGTAATAGATTGTTTAATGACAAAAAATATCAAGAACTCCATGGTGACACTACAAGTAAATAATGTCCGCATTTCTTTCTGACTCTGCACGCATTCCTTCTGACTTTCATTTGTTTGAAAAAAGTTAAAGTTTCAGTCAGCTTCAGTGTGTGCATGATAAGGTCGTTTTATATGAGTATCTAAATACATTTTGCCCAGGCTACAGTCAACTATTCCCAATCGGACATTTTGTACCCATCTTTTGAGACCTACAGCGGGTACCTGGGTAGGGTCGGGTGATAGGGGGTAGGGTACCAGGGTAGTAAATTTGGACTCGTCCCAGCCCTAAACGCCAGAGATGGTCAGTGTGTGGCTAAGTTAAACATGCTAAATGAGCACGGGTATGGTGCTGACAAACCTAGAAACATAATCGGGGCGAATCGGGATTCGAACCAACAATCGTGTGTTTCTGGCGTGCCCAAGGGACGCAACTCTGCACAGCGAATCGTGGCGCCTTAGACGATATGCGTCAATAACAAATTATATGTGTGCATGTTTTGAGTTTTATGCAAGTCCTACTCTTGGTACCACTTCCATAAATGACACTGGGATTCTAAGAAATAACAAATTAAAAGGAAAAGAAAAGCTATGAGGCATAATGCAAAATGCATGCTTGGCATATCATATACAGTGTTCTGCTGTAAATAGGAAATCACCTAATGTTCAGACTTATCCATTAATTGAAATTCTTCAAATGTTCGGCTGGATGGAGAACAAGTAGTGGCCTGGCATGCCACAACAATGATTGTATGTCAGTAGTCTCCAGTATTCTATCACATAGGAAGAGTTGACTGTTTTATCACTTAGTGACAGTGCCTGCCCCAGTCTTTATCAAGGGAACAGGTGCAGGCTCTAAATTCAGCTCCTTTCGAAATTCATCCAAATCTTTTTCAAAGTGTTTTTCAAAATACACAGACATCAGGAACTTGGAACTGTTGGCACTCCTTAACACCCAGGGCAGGTAAATGCTCAGGTACTTTTGTCGATGTCTGAAATTGCAAAGGTGAATTTTATATATCAGAAATCTAACAGCTATAGTCACCATTATCAGTAGGTGAAGGTTCCCCATACAACAGTAATCAGTGGGAACTGCTCTTCTAAGAAATGATTACCAGCACCCGATCTATATGAGTGCGTGAGTACGGTCTTACACTGCTTTTAGCGATATTCAAGCACTTTCACTGTGGGAACACCAGAAAGGGGAATCAAACCCGGGTCTTTGGTGTGACGAGTGGATGCTTTAACCACAAGGCTACTCAACTGCCCCATATACTTCATGAGTCGGCACGATCACACAGATGAATAATCCAGTCTATATTTAGCCACTTGTCAAAGCCTGAGTCAAGTAAAATAGTTGCTCTGTCAGATCAAAATAGTCCATATGTATTAAAACGTAGAGCTATTAATACATCATAATTGGATGAGTTCGGCAAACAGACTCAAATAGTACCAGGTATATTCATGTTTCAGTAGACCACCTCCGTGGTCTAGTGGTAGAGCGTCGGCCCCAAAAGAAGATTGGGGGTTTGATTCCCGGACGCGTCATACCAAAAGACATAAAAAATGGTACTTATTGTTACCCTGCCTGGCGCTCGGCAATATGAGGCTACAACAAGGACTGGTCAGTTCGGAGTTGGTATACTGTGTCTGAGTGGGGTATTCATGTTAAACTGCAGCATGGTATCTCAGAGGGCTATCACTATAAAATCGGCATCAGTCTAACTAACACAAGCAGCCACACACACATGCATGCACATCACTATATAAGTGCAATAATCTTGAATGCGATGTTAAACCCCATTTCACGTCACCACATTCAAGTAGAGTCAATGTAGCTCATCTCTACAACGCGATCATTGTACATACTTTGGCCCAAGCCGGACAGGTCCCACCAGGGCCCCAACAGCACACATCGGTAGTCCGGTCTGGATGGCCTCAAACCACTTGACCACAATCTCCCCCAGCATGTTGGGGGGCATCCCCAGCAGCGTGTGCATCAGGTCATGCAGCTGTCGATACCGCAACATCACATACATCAGGTCGCGGTCATCCACGAAGTTGACAGGTCGCCGCGCATCAGGAGAGAACCCCTGCAATAAAAACAACCTCATGTGGGAAATTCTCTGACTCCAAATAAAGATAGATGAATGTTGTTTCTATATCCCTTCAACAATATTCAAGCTTGATCTGATCCTTAAAATAGAATTACAGTCTGCAACTTTGGCCACTAGTCCAAATCCCGAGTCCAATAAAACTATATTTGGTCTAGTCATGTCATATTCGTAGTTCCTATTAAATTGCTAAAATCTACTGAAAATTGTACAAACTTCGACATAGCGGACTAGAATGTTTTTGGCACAGATTGGTATGAATATTAATACAATGGATCATGATCAGCCACATTATTAAGGGGTCCTTGTCTAGGTTGCTCCAACAACTGACATGGGGTGCTCAGGATCTATTCTAACCCCATATATCTACGAAGATGTTCAACTTACAGATTAGGGTTTAGTGATGTGTTCAAGATTATTGCACTATATAGCAAAGTGTGCATACATGTTGCCGTTTGTACTAGTCCACACTGATGCTGGTTTTACAGTGCTAGCCTATGCCGAAGTGTTCAGTGCTGAGATACCATGACAAAGTTTAACATTGATACTCTACCCACATTGCAAACATTATCATGACAAATACACAAACACATAATACATACTGGCACTTAGGCAAGACTTTTTGTGGGGGTAACAGATTTTTTTCCCCAATATTCAGATTGGTAGGTCGCGAAATCGACAACAAACAGCATAGGTTGGAGCAGACCAATTCTCACCTGGAATCCGGGTAAGGTCAGGTGAAATGTGGTTCAACGTCGCATCCAAGATTTTTGGAACAATATAGCGACGTGTATGCATGTGTGTGTGTCTGCTGCTTGTACTAGTCCGGACTGATGCCTATTTCATAGTGCTAGCCCACTGAGATACCATGCCGCAGTTTAACATGAATACCCCACTCAGACAAAGTATACCGACTTGAGCCGACAAGTCCTTGTTTTAGCCCCTTAATGCCGAGCGCCAGGCAAGGTAACAACAAGAACCATCTTTTAACATCTGTTGGTATGAGACAGTTGGGGATCGAACCCCTGACCCTCCCTTCTCCAGACTGACGCTCTATCCACTGGACCAAGGAGGCGGTCTAATCTTCCACACGTCAAAATTATATTGATTATATTGATTATGCTAGTTTATTTCTGCTTAAGGATTAACTTGCAAAAGCTATCTTCCCAACAAATAATAAATGTTCTCTTTATATCACTAATGCTTATCAGTCACTTACATTTTTATCTAGGAATCTCCAGTAGGCCTTTCCAAATGTATTGTCTGGGAGACTCTTTAAGTAGGGCACTGAAATTGTCTCTGTTGTTATCAGGGGTTCTTCTCTGAAAATAGAAGGACTGGCGTCACCTGATTTCTGACCTGTGCTATGCACTTTATCATGTCATGTGAGTTCATCCATTGTGTCACACAATAGGAATCGAGGGAATGCTTGACGTCCATGAACCAAACATCAGACATAAGCTCAACTACGTGTTTGGATACTGTCCTCAATAAGACTGACAAAACTACCTGGCTCTAAAATTTGTCACTTAACGATTTCTCTTCAAACTCATTTTTGGCAGAATTTGAATTTCATTGAAATATTTTTAACATTTGAAGATGCTATCATCCAGTTACCCAGACAAGTTTTAGTCGTACCCTGACCAATTAACCAATTTGAACTAAAACCTGTCTTTAATAAGGGTCTATCTAAATATCAAATTTGGTAAAATTCTATCAATATACTTTGTAGTTATGATCCAGAAACTGAATCTTTACTGTCCACATTCTATTTGATAGATGTGGCTTATGAGGGGCTGCTTTAGCTGTCAGAGTTATCATGGTTAGCGTCTAGAAACTAAAGTGTGATGCCACGATAATAATGATCTATCTAGACATTGTGTTTGTACTCACTCTAGAATCTGCCTACCAACAGGGTCAGCCAGCATCTTCTGTCTCATGTAACGCAGAGCTATGGGGCCTGTTGTCTCACCCAAAGCACATATCATGTCTGCAAACACATCAGAACATACATGTTTTGTTTTCTAGAAATTTAAATGTTATTCGTGTACATAATGTAAAATAATGCTTGAGGAACTCTCACATTTCACTTTCAAAACCCTTTTTTAGCAACATGTATGTCTAATTAACAAGTAAGACTTGTTGCCTTTTCAAGCATTATTCACAGCAGTAGGCTAGTTCATGCATGTGAGATGCCTACAACTGATCAGTAAATAAAGATCTGTGAAGAAATATTTGGCAGGGTTGTCATACTTTGAATTTTATTAATTTTTCATGCAAATTTATTGGCAAGCAACTTAATTTAATCGGGTAACGCTGACTTATTTTGCCTAATTTATGCATATACACAGCTGAGTGGAGCTCTGGCTACATAATAGCAGGCTGTAAAATTAGGAGTCTATGCCAGGCATGTGGTTGATCACATGATCGCTGATCATGGTAGGATGACCCAGAATCAGCATGATTAGCCACGTTACACATTTGACTAACCCAACATTACACATAAGTCGACTTTACTGTTGTTTGTTTGCAACAGTATTATAGATATACCATGGCAGCATATATAAACGTGATAAATAATTGAGTTGGGGCCAGACAAACCAGTGACTGATATTATGTAAAGTGATTCACTCTGGCCAGGGTATGATGACACGCAATTAACCAAATCTGTACTCCCCATTCATTAAGTCTCCTCATACTACAAGCATAGGTTGCTGGTGATTCTAACCCAGAGTCTCCAAAATGTTTACTTTAAGGACAGGCATGAGGTACTGGATGAAAGCTCCTATGTGATTTACATGACGGCAAAAATTGTTGTTCATATCAATCACTGGACTGGATGGTCCAGATTTGATTATTTACCGGCTGCCATCATAAAGCTGGAAAAGTGCTGATTGCAGCAGTAAACGTGGTAAACAACAGACAAAAAAATTATAAATAATTATAGATGATGGGCGACTTGGCTAACACTTGGCCTCTCTAAAAATGATCTATACAAAACTTTTATTATAGATTTTAAAAGCCTGATATTTCATACCATCTCTGGCAGGATTGATGATGCACATAGCTGCAGAACCCACTGCAAGTACAGCTTTCTGAAAGAGTGAAGTTGGGATATGACCAGGGTAGAGGTCATCATAGTGAAGTTGTCTCCCCTTGTCTTCATAGCTATCGTCTGTTTGCCTGTTCTCATCCAAGTTTTCCGACTCTGGTGGTTACAAAATATATGGTTCATATCATTCTCAAAACAATCCAGCAACGCTTTTGAAATAGAATTCAGTTAAATAAAATGAAATACCAAGGACTAAGATTATTGAAAGATTATTGTGCTTCTTGTAAATCTACCCCAATCTTGATTTGATTAAAAAGTGAGGCTAAGATCTCTGAAGTGAAGGTTACCGCAAAATCTGCGCGAAAACTGAGGCACTCGCATCACATGCTACAATTTCTCGTCATTATTAATGACATAGCCCATTTTACCAGTAGAATATGTTGCTTTTAAACGTCGTATTATGACTTGTGATTGCTGACAGAAAATATTCTTTTGCATTCGCCTCTGACACATATATTTGGAATATGTCAAATTGACAAGTGGTCGAAATCGCCAACAAGACGCCATTTTAAAATACTTGTACTACTTGGTAAACAACAATTTACACATGTTTTCATTAAACATTGAAAGACACATCCACGTAAAGTATATTAGAATAATGAACATACTGTTTCTGATTATACTCAGATTGTTTATTCATTTGTGTATTAATGATTGTGAAACAATACTTGGAGTTTTTAAAAATTATTTGTTTAGTCATTTTAAAGAAATAGTTTAAACTTGATAGTACAATGATTTCTTTACGCATGCGTAGTCATAAACGGATGTTGCATGTGCTTAGCAGACAACTTTTGACAAAGTTAACAATGTCGGGTGTGATTGCTAGGAGTTTCAGTGTTCGACTTATTCGTCGCATCTTAACAATTCGAGACAAACACATTGGTGATAATACGGCGTCAACAGATTCAAGAATAGATAAAAACACAAACGCAGTCAATGACAGATGTGCAGTGAGGAGAAAAAGCGTGTGGACACTTTCTAGTGAAACTAAGCCCAAATATTGTTCGTTTGGTTCTCGAATACCAGTAAATTTCTATTCCGATGGTGACAATAAACACAAGGTCGTCGATAAAGGAAAGTCTCAAAATGTTGACAGTGTTTGGAAAATAGAACCGAAAATGCAGATTGCATACACATGTAAAGTTTGCAGCACCCGGAACTTTCAAACATTCACAAAAAATAGTTATGAAAAAGGGGTTGTCATTGTCAAGTGCAAAGGCTGCAACAATCACCACTTAATAGCAGACAACCTTGGCTGGTTTCAAGATGGTGGAGCTAAGTATGTATTACCTGTATATTCATTGTTAGCACCTGTGGGCTAATCCAGTACAGATACGTTACAAGTATGTATATATGTCTGACGAGTGGATTGGGTTTAATGCTGCTTTGAACTGTATTTCTGTTATATCTCGGCATGCCAGCTTAATACGGGTGGAAAGCTCAAAGTGTTTCAGGTTCTAAATGTTATAATTTGGTGAAGTCCACAAGCACTGGAATATGGTGCTGACAAACCAAGAAGCAAATATATAGTCAGGGCAAATCTGGGATTTAAACCCATAACCATAGGTTTCTGGCAGGTCTAAGGGATGCAACTCTGCACGGTGAATTGTGAACCTAGATGAGTGGACCACCTGTGCCACCCAAATTAGTAGAAACAAAAGTCTGGAACTTCAGCATAGTTCTGCTGAATGTAGTGGGGTACATATGTTAAAGGTATGTGACTCAGGTGATAAGAGTGAATTGGGATCAGTACTGTATTTCCATTGTATGGTGACATATCACCTTAATTTGTGAGGAAAGCCTGAAGTGATTTAGGTCCTAGATGTTACCACTTTGGTGAAACCAACAAGCATGGGTATATGGTGCTGACAAACCAAGGAACAAATCTAGGATTTGAACCCATGATCATACTAGGTGTGTCAGCCCTGTGAATTTGCCAATCCTTAGATTACTGAGCCACCCACGCACCCCAGATGAGGAGAAACAAAAGTCTTGACATTGCTTTATATCTGCTGACCGTAGGCCTACACAAAATTGGATTCTGTAAATTCAAACTACTCTCTGCAAGATATTTTCAGCCTAGTTACAATATTATCTTCAAATGTGATAGGGATTATGAAGCAGACTAGGTTCCCAGTATCCATTGTGTTTCATAAGAGCTGACTGCTGAGGAAGGGAGTAGTTAGAAGGTGTGACATGACTGGTGTTTTGCTCATGCTATCAATCACTGGTATGCCTTGCTGATAACTGATTGCAGGATGGCAAGATACTGTTGGAATACTGCTGCCTGCAGCATCAGGTGGGGAGGGAGAGGTACTAAGTATGCCATGCTTGCCTTAAGCTGGTGACTTGGTTGATTGTATGTCATCGCACCAAGACGGAGTGGAATGTTGCTCATCATCTCAACCTCTGGTTCGTTTGGGCCCAGACTAACTTAGTTACAGGCCACGATGGTGTAGGTGAAATATTGCTGACTGGTGTAAAACATCAAACCAAGGTATCGCACGGTAAATGGCAGTGAATAAGCATTACATGCAGGATTATGTTATATGGTACATTCATGGAATTTGACTTTCATTTAAGAGTACTCTCCCTTGATCTGCAGCCATGGATTGCATTTTGAATTGATACTATGGTATTTCTTTCAGAAATATTGAAGAAATTCTGGCAACAAAGGGAGAGAAAATTTCCAAAATTACAACTGGAGAGGATGGACAGTTGGAAATAGAAGGCAAAGATGATTAATTTCTGTTCCTGTTGTCATGGTTATGTCAGCTTGCAAGAAACACAAGAACATTGTTTTTTATGAAATGGGAAGGATTGAAAGACAAGAGCTTTCCCAACATTGTGGAACTTTTTTACATAAAGTCTATTGTTAATGATATCTGAGTTGTTTCAAATGATTTGGATCCATGTTTATCAAGGGATGGGCTGTCAAGTTGTTGAAGATGAGACTAGCATGCTGAAGACCGACTTCAATCTCATTACTTAAAGTAGCATAAAACCATGCATGCTCGCTCACTCACTCACATCAATCAAATTTGACAACATCCACATTATACTACCCAAAAAAGCTGAGGAAGGACCACCAGATTCTCTCATATAACTATAGTTACTCTCGTAACAGATGAACTGAAGTAATGTGAAAGTATTGGGAAGTCCTTAACTATTTTTTGTAGTATTTATGAAAACATGTTTCATCAGAATTCAATTCACCTAATCATTTTATGTGTCGCAGGGTTTTAGAGAATCACATGCACATCAAATTAAAGAAACGTTTATTCTGTCTACGGGCGTCTTTGTTGCAAGCAAACCAGTTCAGGTTATGGCTTTGTGTTTGGTACAAAATGATGACCATGAGTATCTCATTGAGGGACAAGCAGAAAAGAAGGCAATAACCACTGTCCAGCTGTCTTTGAGAGAATAGGTGAGGTAAAATAGAGTTAAAGGTTGCGTTGCACTTTGATGTGTAGCGACCTGCCTGCTGATGAGTGTGTGTTTGGCTGCTTGTGTTTGTCCAGACTAGTGCAGGTTTCATGGTGCTTGCCCACTGACGGACCATGCAGTATAACATGAGTGAGTGAGTTTGGTTTAACACCGCTTTTAACAGTTTTCCAGTTATATCGCGGGGTGCCAGCTTAATGTGGGAGGAAAGCCCGAAGTGATGCAGGTCTAAGACGTTTACCACTTTGGTGAAACCCACGAGCACGGGTATGGTGCTGACAAACATAGAAACATAATCGGGGCAAACTGGGATTCGAACTCTCAATCATAGGTTTCTGGCGTGCCCAAGGGACGCAATTCTGCACAGCAAACTGGGCCACCCGTGCACCCCAAGTTTAACATGAACACCCCACACCCACAAATTAGACTGAGAGCCAATCAGTTCTTGTTATTTCCCGTAATTCGTGCACCAGGGTGGGTGCAAGGTAATGGCTGTAACATTTTCTGGTTTGACACGGTCAGAGGATCAAACATATCTTCCGTTCTCCAGGCATACCTTTATGCACTGGACCACGAGGCAACCAAGATAACAAGACTGTCGCATCTGTGATGAAGAAACAACTTTTCATGGATGACCATGACCCTTGCAGCATCAGCAGTTATATTTCAACATGTTGCCCATGACCCCATAAACCCTGACACTGCAAGGAACCTTCGATCGGTTCGAATCCCAGTTCGACCCGTGCTGGTAGTTTTCACCCAAGTTGTAAACGTCTGAGACCTGCATCACCTTTCCTCACATATTAAGCTGACAAGGGGTGATATGAGTAACTTGAATACTGGCCAAAGTAGCTGTAAATCAAACTCACTAACACTATGTTGCTCATCGGCCGAACCAGTTCCGATATACTCAAATCTCAAAACAAAGCATGAAATGTTTATGAATGACCTTCAAAATTGAAACTGGGGGCACGGGTGGCCCAGTCGTCTAACGCGCCGCAATTTGCTGTGCAGAGTTGCGTCCCCACGCCATAAACCTAAGCTGACACGCCGCGACATAACTGGAATACTGTTAAAAGCGGCGTTAAACACAACTCACTCACTCACTCACTCACTCAAAATTGAAACTGGGGGGTAAAAAGACGCCCAATTATTATGTTGATGTTGCTACCCTTAGTGTTAACGTGGTGGCTTGCCTTAGTAATTTCGTCTGGCCTGCCTCTTTTGGGGACTGCTGTGTGTGAGTAGGGTCACATATCTATGCGATTTTATATGAAAGGTGAATTTTTATACACTTTAGTTATTAAAACACAACTCCTTATAATTAATTGACTTTTGGTTTGTCCATTATGTTCAGAAATCTGGCAAGTTAATCAAGTCAGTAATCCTTGGCTTTGAATTTCCATATGTGTAAATAATAAATCTATTTGTTATTACTAGTTTGTTTTTGTTTAACGCCGCACTCAGCAATATTCCAGCTATATGACGACGGTCTTTAAATAATCGAGTCCGGACCAGACAATTCAGGGACTGACATCATAAGCATCGATCTACGCTGTTGGGATACGATGACAAACAAACAACAAACAAACAACAAACACAATCCTTATGAGTATGGAGTTTGGACCTGCCCATTATCAAGGAAGGGATGCATTTAACTGGGTGAACTACCCCACCTCACCTGACATTTAGTGATTGTAGCTGGAACGAACTGTATCCAACAGAAGACATCACCTTGCACTCTATTCCCAGTATGTCTTTGGCTTGCTCATAAATAGTTATCTTTGTACATTAATCCAACCTTGTGTAAACATATCAGCATAATTATATAAAGCACAGTAAAGTTCTAATATAGCAAAAATGAAATAAGTCGAGTAAAATTGAACACCGTTCGAATTGGCCCGCGCTTTCAACTCTCTAGATACTACTTCTTAGAATATTATATATTACAACGCGATCCATGACCTCAAAATAGTGTGGGGTTTAAGTTTTCATCCAGTGAAGTATTAATACATGTGGAAAGTCATGAACGAAATTACAAGCAATCTTGCTTTTTCGCTTACAAAATTGACATTGCTATAAGAAAACAAGGTGTAACATTTCTATAGCCTGATTTTATAGCTAGTTTCACTTAATAGCCACGCGTATGCTGCGTCCCATTGAATCTGGACCAGAAAATCGAGTGATTGACATCATGAGCATCGACTTCAGTACTGGGATACGATGACATGCAATCGACCAAGTCACCAACCGAATCATTTAGTAGGGGCCTGAAGTTAGCAGCGGGTTCATTGTTCGTTTTTCGAATAACGGAAAACAAGCCAGTACCGTGTTCTTGGCGCCAACCCGGTGCTGGCCTGTTTTTCGTTATTCAAATGTACTGAATACCTTAACAGCTTTTAGACGATGATGTAAGACGAACCTGCTGTCATATATTAAATGAGTTTCAGTGTATTTGTCCACATTACTATAGTTGTTTAATATACAGCCTTTGAATAACGAACCCGGTGCTTACTTGTTTTTCGTTATTCGGAAAACAAATAACGAATAACGAACCTGCTGCTAACTTCGGGACCCTTCATTTAGTCGCCTTTTACGAGAAGCATAGGTTTCTGAGGACTTATAATCATACCTGGAATTTCCACGGGTTATGTCAATTATGTCATGGCAGCAAAAACTTATGAAATGCTACATTTTAAACTCAGGTATATAATGGGCGGTCGGGTGGTTAAAGCGTTCGCTCGTCACGCCGAAGACCCGGGTTCGATTCCCGACATGGGTACAATGTGTGAAGCCCATTTCTTGTGTCCCCCGCCGTGATATTGCTGGAATTTTGCTAAAAGCGGAGTAAAACCATACTCACTCACTCACTCACTCAAGTGTTTAATCAGTCAGATGTGTATAGCCTGCAACCTCGGGATATCGCGGTATTTGTCATGTACGCTAAACTCAATAGTTGCACCGTTGAGTGCAGCTGTTGTACAAATAGGATGCGACCTGACGTATGTTTAGCTTTCATAATAAACAAAAGTAAACATTTATTTACGCTGTTGTCTCACGACTTCGTAAGAGTCAGCTATAGCACAGTATCCCTATCTGGGGTTGAGTAGTATTGTTTAGACTCCAGCATTGTCAACCTGGGAGAGCAGGGAACCCTGTATGCAACAACGATGATCTTCTTCCCTTTCAATGTCTCAACACCCGCTGTTTAAACTATCCTTTTGCGATATTGCGGAAATCTTATGAAACTCCGCACGCACGCATGGACGGTCTCGGGACCCGTGAAGATCCGGGGTAGAATAGATCTTCAACAACCCATGCTTGCCGTAAAAGGCGACTTTGCTTGTCGTAAGAGGCGATTAACGGGATCGGGTGGTCAGGCTCGCTGGCTTGGTTGATGCACATCATCGTATACCTATTGCGTGGATCGATGCTCATGATGTCAGTCACTGGGTTATCTAGTCCAGACTCGATTATTTCCAGACCGCCGTCAAATAGCTGGAACATTGCTGAGTGGCGCTAAACAACAAACAAACAAACAAACAAAAAAACAAACAAAAAGTTTATTTCAAATGACCATACGATACAGTTAACCGTGTTTATCATGTTCGATTTGCTTAAAACCAAAATCAGCCAATCTGCTTATCGTTCTTCATCAACACGTGTTTGCTGATAAAACTAAATCAAATAAGACAAGTGTGTGACGGGCCAAAATTAATTTCCCCTTGGTGCGAAGACCAACTGTGAGCAATCAGTCGCAAGGTGCTGCTCGCATATCCACGCGGGTATATAAGAAGAAAGATGACTTAGTACGCCACCACTCCACACCAGACAACATGATCGCCGCCCTCGTCCTCGCTGTCGTCGTCGCAGTTGCTCAAGGTAATGGATTCACGTAAAGGACGAGATGCGGGTCTGCATAATTTCAGAATTATGGAAACCTTGAAATCGGTTTACATTTTTATATATGTTCATTTGAATGAGAACTAGACTTCGTTTATTTCAACAATTGCATGTTTTGGACTTGTGATAACTCTGATGTTTTAGTAAGGATGAAACGTGCCAAATGTCTGATTTGCCCGAAGCAGATTTTCTTAGGATTTGTTCGTTTGTTGTTTAACCCCGCACTCAGCAATATTCCAGCTATTTGTTTGCTGTCTGTAAATATAGAGAATCTCACCCAAGTGTCTTTTGATATCAAATATATCAACACGAGTTGATAAAAGTGGAAAAATTCCGAGGCTTGCCGAGGATTTTTGCCACTTTTATCAACGAGTGTTGATATATTTCATATCAAAAGACACGAGGGTGAGATTTTATTTATCATCCAACATCATTCTTCCAACTTTTTCAATTTGTAGACAGTAATTAGCAGTGTCTTTAGTGAAAAAAGTACTGCTAACAGCTTCAGTAGCAGAGCCATTAGTGATGTCATTTGATTGTGACGTCATGGTAACCAGTGATGTCACAATGGTCTGCAAAGCATTGTGATGTAATTTCATTGCAGCGATATCTACAGTGTAGATATCGCTTGATCTCATCCAAGCGATATCTCCTGTGGGAGCCAGTTTTGGATGTTAAAATCGTGTCTGGTCCTGATAATCTTGCGACATCATGAGCATCGACCCCCGCAATTTGGATACGATGACATGCATCAACCAAGTCAGCGAGCCTGACTACCCGATCCCGTTAGTCGCCTCTTACCACCATCATGGGTTGGTGAAGACAATTCTAATCCGGATCTTCAGGGGTAGATTTTCATAGCAGATGTAGTTACAAAAAGTACAGAGATATGGTAAAAATTCTTCGTGGGTCTTGACTTGCTCAGTCTTGGATTTTCATTTGAAGTTCGAAAAGCCTGTGTAACTCAGTTTAACTGTACTCATGTTCAGTTATGTCAGACGTGGAAGTACCGCATCCGTGGTCTAGTGGTAGAGCGTATGCCCGGAGAGTGGAAGGTCAGGGGTGTCATACCAACAGACGTTAATAGATGGTATTTGTTTTTACCATGCCTGGCGGTCGTCATTGAGGGGCTAAAAAACAAGAACTGCACGCACGCACACACACACACGCACACGCACACGCACACACACACGCACGCAAGCGCGCGCGCACACACACACACACGAAAACGGGATAGGGTGGTCAGGCTCGCTGACTTGGTTGATGCATGTCATCGTATCCCAATTGCGTGGATCGATGCTCATGATATCAATCACTGGATTTTCTGGTCCAGACTCGATTATTTACAGATCGCCGTCAAATAGCTGGAATATTGCTGAGCGCGGCGTTAAATAACAAACCAACCAACAAACCAACCAACAAACCAACCAACATACCAACCAACCATTACTAGCGGGCCCGTATCCTACCTTGTCTTTATACATATGGGGGTTTATAAAGAAGATTGATGCCTTCCTGGACCTATAGCTGTGTCCCAACATTAGGCTACCCATATGAATTCGAACCGTGTCCCTGGTGTAGAGGGGATGGAGCTCGACATCATGACAGTTCATATTATTTTCTAGCGTTCGCTTGTCACGCCGAAGACCCGGGTTCGATTGCCGACATGGATACATTGTGTGAAGCCCATTTCTGGTGTCCCCCGCCGTGATATTGCTGGAATATTGCTAAAAGCGGCGTAAAACCATACTCACTCACTCATATTACTTTCTAGTGGTCTTATTTAGCTCACAATCCAATCTCCAATTGAAGGAAATTTGTCTGTGTCAGTCTCACTCCGTACAATAATATCATGGGGAAGGTCAAGATTCCATATTTGACGTATGCATTATAGACCTTTATACCGTATTTATACTAATGTATGCACGATTTCATATATACAGTAAACTACGGTTATAACGAACACGCTTATAACGAACTGACGGATATAACGAACTTACTTTTTTGGTCCCGACCATTTGCTGTAATTATGCTGTATATATGCTTATAACGAACTACAGTTATAACGAACTAAAATTAGTAGTCCCTTTGAGTTCGTTATAACCGTACTTTACTGTACTGTTTTCATAGTTATAGTTTGCCATATTAAGCGCATTAAGATAGACAGGAGCCCAGTCAATCATATGGTATCATCGAAGTAAGATGATTGCGAATCTGTCTGTTGCATGTTCATCCAGCTCTCCTTTAGTATAAATACCGGGTATTATTCTCCACAAACTATATCTAAACCTGCCATTTTTCTGAAAATGTAGGTTGTGGGATTTTAATGTATCGTTTTTCTGAAAATTATTTCAGGCTGCCCAGACAGATATTCAAGTGTTGGAACAATGTGCGTGCACCCGCATCGCATACAGTCGACATATGCTGAAGCTTACGTAAGTGGGCGTGGGATTTGTAATCAGGAACATGGGACACGGAGTACAATATCAGTTATAATATACATGTATAAATGCCGACTCTACTATTTAAACCATCACACGTAGTCCAGTGGATGGCTTTGTGCCCAGATAACACCGTAAAATGCTTAACATTCCTATCGAAATACACATAAAATACTAAATTGAAAATAGAGAATTTAAAGGTTTATATATGAAGAAAAGCCTCAAAATGAAGCATGCTCTTTGTCCTCCCGGGGCTGTCGGGTAGCCTGGTGGTTTAAGCATTCGTTCGTCACGCCGAAGACCCGGGTTTGATTCCCGACATGGATACAATATGTGAAGCCCATTTCTGTCCCCCGCCGTGAAATTGCTGGAATATTGCTAAAAGCAGCGTAAAAGCATACTCACTTACTCCCCCATGGACTGGGAATGAAAATTATTATTATTATTATTATTATTATTATTATTATTATTATTAATGTACTTGCTCCTTTCAATGCGGTTTCACTTAAGATGTGAACGTCGATATGATTAAAATACTGTTTGAAGTTCGATCACTCATATACTTATGAAATTGCGTGCTCAGTTTTCACTAAGAATAAAACATCACCAAAAATATTATTGATCCCTAACTTTCTTTGTTTGAGATATTAATTGTTCAAGACCTAAAATTAAGTCTTTTATTCCCGTGGTTGTTACACGGTGAAACACCCCTATCCGGGCAGTACCAACGTCGTCCAGATAACTAATCATTGTAACGTAGTCTACATTTGCAGGTATGGAGACTCTCAAAGCATTCACCGTTCTATATATAGAGGGTTTCATGTTGATCATTTGAACAAAGGGGTTAGGGGTGGCCTTGTCGTCTGAGGCGCCGCGATTCGCTGTGCAGCGTGGCGTCCCTTGGGCACGCCA
The DNA here is from genome assembly GCF_022045235.1 of Haliotis cracherodii. NCBI lineage: Eukaryota > Metazoa > Mollusca > Gastropoda > Lepetellida > Haliotidae > Haliotis > Haliotis cracherodii. The sequence continues at coordinate 10,219,903 of NW_027266268.1, forward strand.
GAAACCTATGATTGTGGGTTCGAATCCCGGTTCGCCCCGATCATGTTTCTAGGTTTGTCAGCACCATACCCGTGATGGTTTCACCGAAGTGGTAAACGTCTGAGACCTGCATCACTTCGGTCTTTCTTCCCATAGTAAGCTGACACGTCGCGTTATAACTGGAATACTGTTAAAAGCGGCGTTAAACCCAACTCACTCACTCGTTTGAACAATCCTGCCTAGCAAAAAGAAAGTATACTCTTGATTTGACCCAAAACTTACAAACGTCATCAAACGTGTACCTAATGCAGTATAATACTCTTGCAGTGCGGTAGCATAGTGGGTAAAGTGTTCGCTTGTCAACCAAAATTCCTTGTTCGACTCCTTACATATTGTGAAGCCGTGGTATTTCCAAAATATTGACATTTTATTCATGACTCAATAATATATATATATCAACTTGTTTTCGTCGCTATATGGCTGAAATAATACCGATGCGACGTTAAATTATAACTCACTCACTCACTCAAAAACATCCATACTCACTCACTCTTTTTTTTGCAGAGCCTCTGCCGTTTAATGAGGAGCCAGCTGGCTGCCCCTACCACAGACGCCGATAAGCTCGCTTTGTCCACATTCCTCCAAACATTGAACCTTAATGGTAGGCTGGAGAACATTTCGTTGTGTTATCTCTCAACCAACTATTTACAAACACAAAACTCAGTCGTCTTAGTCGCCGCAATTAGCTGTGCAGAGTCGGTCCCTTACGCTATCCGCCCACTTTCGCGACGTTGGCCGCGATATATCACGATGTTAAGCTCGTGTGAAAGATCGTTAGACACGATGTGAGTACGATGTCTTCACGATAGACACGATGTAAGTACCATGTTTTCACGATAGACACGATGTGAGTAGGATGTCTTCACGAAAGACACGATGTGAGTACGATGTCTTCACGATAGACACGATATGAGTACGAAGTCTTCACGAAAGACACGATGTGAGTACGATTTATACGAGCACAACACGTTTTAATTTTCATGGTGAAGAGCAAACTGCGTCCTTGTCACGAGCATCATACGATGTTTATACGAGCTGGACCCGTAGTACGAGCTAGCTACGAAGTCCCACGAGCTTACTACCATAAATCAATTGCTGAATACGAGCTTATCGCGAGTGCGCTACGATATGATCACGTGGGGACGCGCAGTTGACGCAAGATCATCATGAGTATGAATACGGGTCGCGTCACCAACACAGAGCCAGGACCAGTCCGAGGACCAACTCTCTACCCTCAGTTCCAGTTTGAAGAGATTACCCACACCCACACCCTAACCCACACCCTCACCCATACAGAGCCAGGACCAGTCCGAGGACCAACTCTCTACCCTTAGTCCCAGTCTGAAGAGATTACCCACACCCACACCCACACCCACACCCTCACCCTCACCCACATCCACTCCCACACCCACACCCACACTCACACCAACACCCACACCCGCACTCTCGCCCACACCCACACCCACACCCTCACCAACACCCTAACCCACACCCACACCCACACCCACACCCACACCCACACCCGCACTCTCACCCACACCCACACCCACACAGAGCCAGGACCAGTCCTCTACCCACAGTCCCGGTTTGAAGAGATTACCCACACCCACACCCGCACCCTCACCCTCACCCTCACCCTCACCCACACCCTCACCCTCACCCTCACCCACACCCACACCCACACCCACACCCACACAGAGCCAGGACCAGTCCGAGGACAAGCCATAGTCCGCGAGGATGAGTCTCAGGGGAAATGTTAGGGACCCTCTATCCTTGGACCGACCCGATCCAGAGGCTCCAGGAACTCTGGAACTTCTGAAACCCTGTCCTGTCCTCTCGTGCCAGCTTCTGCAGGAGGGATAGAACCTGTGCCTCGGCCGACTTAGAAGCCAAGTCCTCACCCAAACCTCGCACTGCACTTGACCGATAAGGTCGTTCCTCCTCTTCCCTCAATCTCAATAAAATCAGATCTTAGTTCTGGCTATCGCTAAACAAAGATCTGAGGGTATCACATTACGGGTCACGTCAGAACGACCTTTCATCCGACCAATCAAAGCGTCGCTTACCAGATCATGAAAGTAACAGTCGGAATGTGTTTTCTAATCATGCAACCTCGAAAACGTTAAAACTGGCTATTCCGAACGACAGTTACGGCCCGTACGACTGATTCCGTCAAAGTTATCGTCTGTCTATCGCTTCCGTGGGATAAATATTTGAACGGAGGAGGCGTTGCACAGTACGCGAGAAGCACTGCCAAACAATCGCAACCATATGTTAGACATTCCGGAATGTTCGTTTGCTCAGTTTTCAAAATTTCAATCGAGAACTGTGTCAACATTTATAAAGCGTAGTCTGAAATGGAAGTAGCTAGGCTGCTTTCTCATTGGCTGATATCGACTTCTTGTCCTTCGTTTCAGCTTTCTGTCAAAGTTCACGAAAGGTCGTTCTGACGCGACTCGTAATGGAATGCCCTCAGATCTTTGTTTAGCGGCAGCGAAAACTTAGATCTGATTTTAATGAGAAGTCTTCTTCCCTTCGCTTACGTCTCCACATACCGTCTGTACTGGAAATCAGATGCCATGTTGCTGCCGTAAGCACTGTGTTGTTTGTGCCGCGAATACCAGTAAAACGCCCCCAAATTAGGCCCTATTCCGGTTTCGGTTTAGACTTCGTCACCACTCGCCCCTTTCCGTAACCTGCAAGAAGACGAGTCGCTATTCGGCTTGTGCCGGAATAACACGAGTTGGTCACGAATGGACATCGTGATAAACTCGTGGAGATCGTGTCATGTCGTGGGAAGCTCGTAACTAACTCGTACACAACACGTATTCAACTAGTCTAGTCCATCATCGGTATGATTTCGCACTGACATCGTACTAAACTCGTGTTAAATTCGTAGTAAGCTCGTGGTGTGCTCGTATGACTCCGTGTTAGTGTCCAGTGTACTTCATCGACATCACAAAATACGCATCATACACATCGTAACATATCGCGGTCATCATCGCGAAAGTGGGCTGGTAGCCAGGCGTGCCTGAATCGTTGGTCGAGTGATCGCATCCTTGATTCGGCCTGATTATAAGTCTTGGTTTGTCATCATTTAAACAGGAAACGTCAACCATTCGGTCCAACTTCACCGGATTCCTATTGACGTAAAGTTATCAATCTGTGACGTCATGAACTATAGATGACCTCATATCGTACTTTCTAAAAAACATTCGGCACTTCATTTCGCTTAAACTAAACAATTAGACACAAATAGTTAAAATGCACGTACAGATATCGAAGAGTTGTTCAGTGCCTCCTTCTAACCCATATTCTCTAAATATTCTCCGGGATGGTCGGGCAGCCTAGTGATTAAAGCGTTCGCTCGTCACGCCGAAAACCCGGGTTTGATTCCCGATATGGGTCGAATGTGTAAAGCCCATTTCTGGAGTCCCCCGCCGTGATATTGCTGGCATATTGCTAAAAGCGGCATAAAACCATACTCACTAAATATTCTCCAAATATTTTTTTCAGACAGCTTCTACGTCAAAGGTCCAGCCGGCCTAGGTCTTTGCAGTATCTTCGTCAAAGGAGAAGGATATGAACAACAGTCAACCAAGTGTGAGAACGCCAATTACTTTGTTTGCCAGAAAAATTGAACTTTCAAATAAACAATAAACCGATCATAATATACTCTTCGTACTGTGTTGTCTGCATCGATTGTACATTGTTTCAGAACCGTGGAGGTGAGGTGAAATTGGATTAACGTCGCGTCCAAGATTATTGCACTTATATAGCGACGTGCATGCACATGTGTCTGTGTGTGTGTGTGTGGCTGCTTGTACTAGTCCGGACTGATGCCGATTTATAGTGCTAGCCCACTTAGATACCATGCCGCAGTTTAACATGAATATCCCACTCAGACACAGTATACTGACTCCGAGCCGACCAGTCCTTGTTTTAGCCCCTTAATGCCGAGCGCCAGACAGGGTAACAACAAGTACCATATTTTAACGTCTTTTGGTATGACGCGGCCTCAGACCCGCGGAGATCCGGGGTTGAATAGGTCTTCAGCTACCCATGTTCCCATGCTTGCTGTAAAGAGGCGACTGATGGGAACAGATTGTCGGACTCGCTGACTTGGTTCATGCATGTCATGTATCCCAACTGCGTGAATTGGTGTTCATGATGTCAATCACTGGGTTGTCTGGTTCAGACTCGATTATTTACAGACCGCCGTCGTATAGCTGGAATATTGAGTTCGGCGTTTAACAGAAAATAACAAACATTGTTCCAGGTGGAGAGCAGAGTCATTCAGTGACCTACATTTGCGTGAAGTCACCTAAATTTTCATTTGACTTGTGTATAAAAAGGATTGTGACGGGGACTTCGATATTCCGTCAAACCCAAATTCTCGCACCCGTTTTTTTTCACATTAAATTTCTTAATTACCCTTTAAACAGACAATCACGCAACGAAATTTGGTTATTTAGGAGAAAAGACTACTGTGTTTTGAAATTTGATATAGTCCCACTGTAGAGTAGATCTATTCCTCTTGCTTTAATTTGACACCGCTTTAGCGCGAATGTATAAATAAGAGGTATCTACTCTACAGTGGGACGACATCAAATTTCAAAACACAGTAGGTTTATCTCCAATCTACCAGGACGGCAAGAGCGCTTTGAAAACGGTGCTCTCTTGCAAGGCGTAACTACACAGGGTACAAAGGTCCTATCTTAGAACATTCCGAAAAGGGGTCATAGGTAGTTGTATATACAACGCATATTACTGAAGTTCAACTTTAAAATACTCATAGTCTTAACTAGTTTAAAATAAGTGTTCAAAACACATAGTATTTTTCTAAAGGAAGTTGAAAATAAGCCTCCAAACTTAGTCCAAAGATATGTTTTAACTTAGTTAGGAATTACCCCGAGTAAACGATAAAAAAATCAAAATACCCCCGGTAAATGCCTCTCCACCTTTATCTTGGATGTGGCAGAACTTGACCTACATCACGGTTACTGACTTCTCACAACTTTCAATGGCTGCCAATGTTGTTTTTTACATTCTCACGCCTCAGCCATGTTACAGGAAGAAACATGACAACCCCGATCAATGATGTGGTTCAACATTAACCTGTAGATTTACTGGGAATGAGCCTGCTGGTATAACACAATTTACCAATTTACAAACTTACTACAGTATGACTGATTACAAAATGGTTTGTAAACAACATGTTGTCATAAATAAACAAAAATCAAACTCTTTCTAATAATGTTATATTTTACTTTCATTGTCGGTTGTTTCAAGGAGGAAATTGCGTGTTCCGAGTCTGTTCACCATCAAACATCTCCCTAACAATTTCATAAACATTTCATTTGTATGTAAAAGATATCCATTCTTACTCAAATCAGATTTACAGCTTAGAACATCTTATCGTCGCTAAAAACACCCGATATCAAACTGCCATAGTTCCTCTTTTAGACGCTATGCCCTCTATTAATTTCACGAGAGTCGTTGACCCAGCGTGTATTAGGACCTGGGACCCGTTCCACAAAGCGATCTCAGCGCTTTGACTATCGTAAGCCAGTGTTAAAGTATGGGAGTTACGATCACCTTAGCGCTAAGATGGCTTTGTGGAACGGGGCCCTGGCTTGTATTAGAGACCCAGCGAGTAACAGAGGAAATATCGATACGTTTTACAGTTCCTGTGGGTGGTCGATCGGCAGCCATTTTTTATGAATCAATATGTAGGCTATCGATGTATATCTACTCACTTTTTTGTGTGAAAAAACTTAATGTATTTAAAAGGGGTTTCCTTAGCAAAAACATCCGAACAAAAATACTTACTTCACTGTTATCATGTAAGTTTGTGACATTTGACTTCACCCTGTAGTGGGGTTTAAGAACAGACGATTTAAGGTCTCACAGCAATGACATAATGTGTGCCAAACATGCTTGCATGACCATCACAAACAAGCTGTAAAACTTGGATATAAAGATCACGTAGGTTCATAAGCTATGGGGGAGGAGGAAGAATAATTGCTGGTCTGCCTGAAATATTACTGGTCACGGGATAACGGCCATCTGGTGGTGGTGGAGATGCCATCTAAAGGCTGTGGAAACTAGGAGGTCATTTTGAGGTCAACTGTATGGCGTAAAGATCTGATCAATGTGTTTTGAACAAATGCCGATTTGTTGAAATAACTTTATTAATAATTGTTTGGTTTTCCAGGTCCGTACGATCCAGATTTCTAAAAGGTGAAATTGTTATTTCTGTAATTGAACAAATCATATAAGGAAGCCACGTTGCCGCTTTGACTTGTCATTCCGAAAAAGAAATCGTTCACCTTTATATTTAACACATCTGACAAAAAATTAAGAAATCCGTAAAATAACAAATGTTTTAGGAAATCTGTTTTGTTTTTCATATTTCGACAACACTTCCTTCTTTATTAAATAAAATTATCAATTGGGTGTGTGTCTGGTTTGAGATCAGCATTTTCGTTCTTAATGGTTTGGAGCTCAATTATTTTCTTTAGCATTAACAGGTGCTTAATTTCTTGAGTTTTTAAAAAAATATAGATAAAGCAATCGAACTGTGCCTTTTTTCTTTGATGAGTTCTTCCCACCTCTCAGCATCCAGTGACCTCAAGTCTGCCTTTTCTGAAGGCGCACGACTGTCTCCATGGTCTAGCGGTAGAGCCTCTGGCCGGAGAGCGGAAGGTCCGGGGTTTCGATCCCGGTCGCGTCATACCAGAAGACGTTAAAAGATGGTAATTGTTGTTACCCTGCCTGGCGTTCGGCATTAAGGGGTTAAACAAGGAAGCAGTGTACTGTGTCTGGGTTGGGTATTCATGTTAAACTACGGCATATGGTATCCCAGTGGGCTAGCACTATCCGACTTGTACAAGCAGCCACACACACATGTGCATGCACGTCTCTAGATAAGTGCAATAATCTTGAACGCGACGTTAAGCACCATTTCACCTCACATCACCCTGAGGCGCTTGCCATAAAGGAGGTCCTTTGAAGAGTGAGTGAGTTGGATTTTACACTGCCTTTCACTGACCCTGAAACAATTATATCCAATGCAGATCATGCAAGTCTATAATAGTGGGCAAGTCTAAGTTACTGCAGTTTCAATTATGAGTCTCTTGGCTCCTTTTATTATTATTTTTAAGATAAATAAACCACTGTTTTCTTCTGTAAAATATGCTCATTTCAGAGACTAGATGTTAGTCTGGATCGTGGCATGGGAAAGAACTTGTGTTTGTAACCCTGTCACTCCACTTAGGCTGCACATGTGGAAAGCCACAAATTTCAGTGAAAAATTTCCCGGATCAAAATGATCAAAACAAAGACATGCAAACCATTAGTCGTGAAACAGTACAATTCGGAAAAATGCACCCAGTGCATTAACAAAATGCCCATGGAGCTGCACGCACTGCATGTGCAGCAGCACTTTGAATGGTATTAAAGTGTAGGGTTTTTGATTGCCTGGCACCTGTGTCAATCGAACAGTGACAGTTCAACAACATGCCAAGATTAACAGAAGTGCAAAGAGCAAAGAAACAACGCCATAGGCCGAATGCAGGAAGGGGAGTCAGCTGTAACTAGGCTTTTCAATATAGATCCCAGCACCATCACATCGCCGTTGCAGATTTCAGAGGCACCATCTTGATTGGTTAGTAAGAGGTTTCCTTAGGTTTGATGAGATTTTAGTAAGCAGGGATATCTTTTGCATAGAAATGTTCGAAGGTGAACAGACTCGGAACACACAATTTCCTCATTGAAACAACCGACAATGAAAGTAAAATATAACATTATCCGAAAGAGTTTGAATTTTTTTTATTTTCCTGTAACATGGCTGAGGCGTGAGAATATTAACAACAACATTGGCAGCCATTGACAGTTGTGAGAAGTCAGTAACCGTGATGTAGGTCAAGTTCTGCCACATCCAAGTTCGGGGTGGAGAGGCATATATTTTGATTTGTTTATTATTTACTCGGGGTAATTGCTAACTACCTAATAAGACTTACACTGTAAAATAAATAATTCATAACGGGTTTTTTAAAAATATATTCGTTTCATCATTTCATCAACTCTATCTACAACCTTTCACACCTTCAATGGGAAATGGCATACTCGATTTCCAAGAAATGGCTTGCTCCGCTGATTTTCAAGATGTGACTTGTTAAGTCTAAACAGTGCAACGCAGGTTGCAATGACATATCTTTGGACTAAGTTTGGAGGCTTATTTGTCAACTTCCTTTTGAAAAACTATGTGTTTTGAACATTTATTTTGAACTAATTAAGACTATGAGTATTTCAATGGTGAACTTTAGTCATATAAATTGTTTATATAACTACCTATGACCCCTTTTTCGGAATGTTCTAAGATAGGACCTTTGTACCCTGTGTTGTTACGCGTTGCAAGAGAGCACCGTTGCTGTCATGGTAGAATGGAGATAAACCTACTGTGTTTTGAAACTTGATGTCGTCCCACTGTAGAGTAGATACCTCTTATTTATACAATTGTAACCTCGAGCTAAAGCGGTGTCAAATTAATGCAAGAGGACTAGATCTACTCTACAGTGGGACTATATCAAATTTCAAAACGCAGAAGGTTTTTCTCCTAAATAACCAACTTTCGTTGCGTGATTGTGTGTTTTAAGGTAAATAATTATTTAATGAAAAAAACAGGTGCCAAATTTTGGGTTGACGGAATATCGAAGTCCCCGTCAGAATCCTTTGTATACACAAGTCAAATGACAAGTTAGGTGACTTCACGCAAATGTAGGTTACTGAATAACTCTACTCACCAAACTGGAACAATGTTTGTTATTTTGCTGTTAAACGCCGAACTCAGCAATGTTCCAGCTATACGACGGCGGTCTGTAAATAATCGAGTCTGGACCAGAGTGAGTGAGTGAGTATGGTTTTACTCCGCTTTTAGCAATATTCCAGCAATATCACGGCGGGGGACACCAGAAATGGGCTTCACACATTGTACCCATGTCGGGAATCGAACCCGGGTCTTCGGCGTGACGAGCGAACGCTTTAACCACTAGGCTACCCGACCGCCCCGAGTCTGGACCAGACAATCCAGTGACTGATATTATGAACATCGATACACGCTATTGGGATATATGACATGCATCAACCAAGTCAGTGAGCCTGACCACCCGATCCCGTTAGTCGCCTCTTACGACAAGCATAGTCTTCTTTTACGACAATCATGGGTTGCTGAAGACCTATTCTAACCAGCGTCGTCACAGTTCGCAGACAATATGAATATTGCACCGCAAATGAAAAGACTTAACGAATCTGTGATACCTATAGTTGAACCTACTCCATCATTTTGTTTGTTTGTTGTTTAACGCCGCACTCTGGTCTATTCCAGCTATACGGTGGTGTGTACATATTCGTGTCTGAACCAGAGAATCCAGTGACTGATATCATGAGCATCGATCTACGCAATTGGAAAAAAGATTACATGCATCAACCAAGTCAGCGAGCCTGACCACCCGATCCCGTTAGTCGTCGCTTACGACAAGCCTGTGTTGCTGACAACAAATTCCAACCCGGATCGGGTCCTGCTCGTTCAAAGGGCTCGCACAGCAAGTCAAGATCTTCCCATGCAACATCTGCGGTGAGTTATTATGTAACAGATCACGGGAGAGATGAAAGTAACACTGATTTTGCGTTGACCATCGGTCAATGTAACATATTGCTTTAGCACTGGACAGTGGAGTGAAATTCTTAAGGTGGCTAATTAATGGGCTGGTCATAGATTAAAGTTAGGACGCGGACTATAAAACGTCCTGACCCTGAGCTGGAGGATACATTGCCTTTTCATACGACAATGATCCAATACCTTCTCATCGCAGCTCTGGTTGGCAGTGGTAAGTATAAACACGTCCTACTTTATTGTAAAGATCAACAGCTTTTTACAAGTTAACAACGACTCTCAAATCAGGTGGTACCTGTTGTTACCCTGTCTGGCGCTCGGCATTAAGGGGCAAAAACAAGGACTGGTCGGCTCGGAGTCGGTATACTGTGTCTGAGTGGAGTATTCATGTTAAACTGAGGCATGGTATCTAAGTGAGCTAGCACTATAAATCGGCATCAGTCCGGACTAGTACAAGCAGACACTAACTCACACACACGTGCATGCACGTCGCGACATAAGTGCAAAAACCTAGGACGCGACGTTAAACCCAATTTCACCTCTCCTCATCTGAGCTGAAGTAGAGAAGTGCTTGCTTCAAAAAGGAATAGTAAGTACGTTTTGTTACACATAATATATTCCGGGATCCTATTGGTATAGCCATCGTATTTGTTAAAGTGCTATCCTGTTACACATAGTGACTTGTTTTCATCGGGAGGTCCATTTTCCAGATTACCCGGGTCCTTACCAACAAGGTTTCACTATGAGCTTTTCTGGCACTTTGTTTCAGCCACCGCAACAAACTTCGCCCTTGGTAAACCAGCCACGACCAGCAGCACATGGGTTTCGTATAACGGCTCCCTCGCCACTGACGGCAACACCGACGGTGACTGGGAATCCGAGTCCTGCTTCGCTACAAACATACAGGACTCAGCTCCCTGGTGGATGGTGGATCTGGAGCAGGTTATCACCGTCGACAATGTCGTTATCTACAACAGAGCAGACTGCTGCGGTACGTTCATTGCAACCACAGAGAAAGTGACTGAATGTCGTTATACGCCGCAGCCAGCAATATTGCAACAATATTAGAGTGGCTTCCATTTTTCCTTTGCTATTTCTATTCTTTTACCAATCAGTGCTAACTTACCCCGGCCTCCCGTTTTCCTATTGTTCCATTGCCAACTACCAGACAGTGATAATTTAGTCCTGGCGTCCAGTTATCTAGAACTATCAGCGCTAATTACTGTAAAGTGTTGGCTTCCATTGTCTATTGCTAATCACCTATCGGCGCCAATTATCTTTTGGCTTCCCTTGTTGTTATCTTATTACCTTTGTTTTACTTACATGTACATATATGTGCTCTCTGGCTCATAGCATTCATTCACCTGATGAAGGAGTAAGCATATACTCCGAAACGTTGTGATCCTCATAATAAAGAAGTTGACATCCATAAATTATCTTCCTTATTTTAGAGTGGCTGCAATTAATGAAGTCTTCCCCCGTTAAAGTTCCGGGTTGGAATTGATCTTCAGCATCCCATGCTTGTCATGTCTTACACGTATCTGCTGCTGGACCGTTCTTATCCGTAATCCCCAACGGGTTTACTCTCACCTAGAATTCCCATTTCATTTGACGCCAATGATTATGATTAATGTTATGATTTAGCGTAAAATGCGTAAAAAGACATTGCTAGCCCTCAAACGTGGCCCATTGGCTACTTTCCCGCGTTCTCTGACACTCCGCGGTTAGACTTATAATGTTCAAAGAGCCTTTTATTCCTATATCTTCTTCAGGCGAGAGGCTTCAGATGCTGACTGTAACGGTGTACACTGAGAACCCTGACGTCGTTAGTGACGCTGAAGGAACGCCGTGTGCGACGTTCGAGGGGCCAGCTGATGACGAAGATGTCGTAACCCTTCAGTGCGAGGGCGAAGTTAGCGGAAGATATATACGCATCACTAAGCAGAAGAGCTTGGAGAACGAGTTGGACCTTCTTAGTTTCTGTGAAGTGGAAGTAACAGGTATGAGTATAGGGCACGCTTCCGATCCACACAGCGTTAGTAGTGCTGTGATAGTCTAAATACAACTTCTTATTTACGACTGTCGTAAGGCTACGAACGCTTTGTAGATGGGGATCCAGAATTAGACAATTGTCGACGTCATTACAAAATATCTTCATTACAAATGACGTTATTATTGGTGAAAACGTCAACAATGATGTCAGGCGAGTGAAAATATGATTCTTCCACGACGTTTTAGAATCCGGCATTCTGATTGGTCCCCCTGGGGTATCAAATATACGTTCGAAACTTCTAAATTGAAAAAAAAACCAAGTAGCCTAACTTCCTAATCATAATTTTTAACTTGGTCCACATAAACTCGCGTTTACCAAATATTTGCATCTTTAAATCAATTTACATCTTCTTAAAATAACCCATGATATCAAATCAGAAGATAACTATCAACTCAGTGTAACATTGTTTGTTCGAAAACCCTGCAATCCTGACGATCACTTACAGAAACGGCTACATATTCCCGTATTATGGGTTTCGGGCGCTTAAGAAACATTCGTAGTTTTCTCGCTAATCACAAGAACTGTAAAACATCTCACTCACTTATAAAAGACGACTTTATTTTAAAAACCTGCCCTGCCATCATCTGAGTATATTTACAATGTCTGTGTGACGGCACACCCGCTGTTATAGCGCGAGAAATCGCGATAAACATGGCCGTCCGAAAACGCATGATGCCCGGAACTGTATGATCCGACGATACATATTCAAAACTCCATACCCATGACTCGTTTATCCGGAATACGGTTAATCGGGTCGACTTCACAAAGAACAGTTCTGGGAGTAAAGGGATTTCACTGTACAACAAAAACCGAATGAACTATATTATCACGACAGTATCGCAGAATGACATTCATTCCTTCGATAACGTTTATCACCATTTAGGAGAATAAGACATATGCCTTCTACTTTCATAAATTACTGTTCGTTAATTATGATCAAATTAATGTCAACGGTGAAATGCTATATGATTGAGTGAGTGGGTATGATTTTACGCCGCAATTATCCAGCAAATCACGGCGGGGGACACCGACAATGGGTTTCACACATTATACCCACGTGGGTAATAGAACCCGGGCCTTCAGCGGAACGAGCGAACGCTTAAACCACTAGGCTGCTTCGCCGCCCCTTCAACATGGAGGGGTGGAGATCTATTCATAATGTGTATACTTATATTGCACTGTACTCAATACACAAGGTGCATGCTCAAAGCCCTAGCATTGTTATCCCGATCAGTAGATCAGTGTGAACTTGTTTCTCGTTCTCAGCTCCCTGGGAAGTATACAAGCTATTGAAAGTTAACCTGCCACCTAACCATCTCATCCTACCCATTCACTGCTGGGTGAACAGATCTATAATTGAATACTTTGTATAGAAAACCCTGAATATATGTTTTCTATTTCATGCTAAAATCATTTCTGTACAATTCCAGCCAAGTGTCCTTCCGGGTTTTCCCCAATAGACACCGAGTGCCTGAGGTTTGTCCCGAGTTTCGCCACATTCGCCGAGGCCCTGGTAAGTGTTCAAGGACATAAGCAAATCTCTCGAGTTCCGTTTCGAAAGCGAGCTTGAAACAAGTAAATATTCGACACAAAATCGCCCTGGGACCTTTGGTATCATAAGTTAGATGCAGGAAGACCTTATGAACCGGATTCTCTTGACTCCATATACGTTAAAGGCGAAGCAACTCTATGGTCCCTTCAGAATCCGTATCCACCCGGGCCCATTTGCACAAAACGGTCTCAGGTCTAAAGGGGCATTCACACGGTACAACTAGTTGTATACAATTTGTTGCATGCAACACATTGCATCGTGTGAACGGGCAAGTCGGTACAACTTTTGACGTATGCAACGGTAGTCGTAGCGCTAAGACGATCGTAACTCCCATACTTTAACAAAGGCTTACGATAGTCGTAGCGCTTAGATAGTTGTGCTTTGGGTGGCCCAGTCGTCTTGGATGCCGTCGCCGTTAATGACGCAGCAACTGCGTCAGCAATATTTATTGTTGGCACCCCTAATTGTTTCGTAATCCTCACTGGGTCACTATGTGAAAATTGTTCTAGTAATGATGGTCCTTGGAGACGGGTGTGTGTGTGTGTGGGGGGGGGGGGGGGGGGGGGGGGGGGGGGGGGGGGTGGCTGATTAGTTTTCACCATCCCCTTGAGTGATTGTCGTAATTGTTATCAATATCAATTTCAGTTATCAATACATATATATCACCCTATCATTATATGATATATATTACTTTTGCCTTGAGTATATGTAGAAACAGTTATCGTCCTGAAGACGGGGTTTTCTGGATTAACGAGGTTCCGTTGCAGTCAAGGTAAACCTTTGTTGCAGACGAACTGCGAGAGCGTGCACTCACACCTGCTGATGATTAAGACGGAGAGCCTTGACAACGCCGTCAGAAACTATATGGTTGAAAACAAACTCAATGGTAAGTTTGTTTTATTACTACTAAGGTAGTTTATCTTTGAATAGTTTAAAAATATATTTTCACTGTTATGCGTCATTTATCGTGCCTTTTAAACGGTTTTGTTCAAAGGATTATAAGTAAAGTTAAGGTTTTGTCCGGTACTAAACCGGTTTGGATATTTGAACACTAAAAGTACAACCCGGTGCCCTTGGTCGTCAGAGTCTGACAGATCAAGAGGTTCAGATTAATTAATTTCTGTAACTAATCCTGTTTGCGGAGAGATGGCACTGTACGTAAGTCATCATTCAGACAAATGGGTTTGGGGCTATTATTTACATTATATGTTTCGAGAGAGGTTCCCGACGGCAAAGGTCCAGAGTACAGGGTTTCTTGATTAACGGGGTCGGGACTTACTGGTTAGCTCTATCCATCCAATAAGAACCAATCACATAAACGCCATATCATCCTAATCCCAGAGAGGGCGTTTTGTTAGCCGGGTGGTGTTCGCTCGTCAGGCCAAATGCCCAGGTTCGATTCCTACATAAGCACAATGCCCATTTCAAGTATTCCTCGTCGTGATATTGCTGGAACAAAGCGAAAAAATACATATAAAACGTGTCGTAAAAACACACTCACTCGATGCTTTCAGACACATACTACGTGGGCGCCATGGACCTGGAGGAGACTGGAGTGTTTCAGTGGGTGGATGGTTCCACCGTCGACGTTCCCTGGAGAAACAAGAACGCTGGCATCGCTGCCGCTGCAGTAGAAGAAATAAAGAATGCAGCATGTGGCTACTTGAACGGAGCCACGGGAGCTTGGCAAGCCATGTACTGTAGTGAACCTAACTTCTTCATCTGTCAGAGACCACTTTAGTGATAATTTCTTGGGGATTAAAATTGTGGAAAAATTCATTGATGAGTTTGTATTCATTCATTGTCAGTTGAAAATAATTTTTTTCCAATCTCATTAAAATCAGATCTTAGTTCTCGCTCCCGCTAAACACAGATCTGAGGACATCCCATTACGGGTCACGTCAGAACGATCTTTAAAACGGCCAATCAGAGCGGCGCTTACCGGATCGGGAAAGTGACAGTCGGAATGTGTTTTCTGACCATGCAACCTCGAAAAGGTGAACACGGGGTATTCCGAATGACAGACGTGCGAAGTTCCGGGGTAGATGTGGTCTTCAGCAACCCATGCTTGTCGTATGAGACAAAACGATGGCGATTTGACTTGTCTTATCAGATAGTTGATGTCCGCTATAGGCTGAGCTATTAAGTGCCATGACCACCATCCACCCTCCCACATGAAGATCCTTGTTAAAATTGGTCTTCAGCAACCGATGCTTTGCGTAAGAGGCTACTAACGGGATCGGGTGGCCAGGCACTCTGACATGGTTGAAACATGTCATCGTATCCCAATTACGTGGATCGATGCTGTCAATCACTGGATTGTCTGGTCCAGACTCGATTACTTACAAACCACCATCATGTAGCTGGGATATTGCTCATTGCGGAGATAAACAAAACACCCACTTAGAGGGTCCAGAAATTTGATTGCTCGAGGTAACGCAGATACATCTTTGAAAATGTGTGGTGACTGCATAGTTTTCAGAAATAAAGTCTTGGCTACAGTTTTGACAACATATGACTCATGTGGCCCAGTCGTGTAAGGCGCCGCAATTCGCTGTGCAGAGTTATGTCCCTTATGTCCCTTGTGAGTTCGAATCTTGGATCGCCCCGGGTATGTTTCTAGGTTTGTCAGCACCATACCCGTGCTCGTCGGTTTCACCAAACTGGTAAACACGTCTGAGACCCGATTCCAACTCGCTCACTACCTGTTGGAAAGGTTCGCCGCCTCTTTCTGATTTATGAAGTCACCATCGAGAAGACGTGGTTGGGAAACTGGTTCCACGATGTTAACATTAAGAACCCCATGTTGTCATGCAGGTCTTTGAACATCCAATCTAACAGCGATTTTACCATTAGCACATTCAGCAACATCATTCATAACATCTGTTGGTTTGATTTACATTGACATGATATCCCAAAGATAACATCTGACGGTAAAGACATAGAGGCGCCAATGAACATTCCGCATGCAGAAACTATTATATTTGGGATAACACTTTCTTTGTGAAGTACAAGTTATAGTACTTCAATGGGTTATTCGAACCCACACTCTCAGAGTGAGACACCTAATCAGCACACAGAGTCAGTGTTCTAACCCACACAGCCACCGAGGCTTCCACAAAATAAAAATCCGACAACTGCTTTGTCTAGATCCCGGTCTTGTAACCCTCTGACAAGGGTAAATTGGCACGGCTCCCATGACCGAAAGCTATGAACACACAATGCCATATAGAAAGTCATATGTACCAAATGTTATATTCGGAATAACACTTTCTTAGTAAAAGTACTAGAATCTGTACGGTACTAACTCAGAAAGTGTTGTATCCAAATATAACATTTGTTACGCTTGACCGCTTTCTAAATGGAATTGTGTTGTCATTCAACATGTGCATGGGAAACAGAAGTTGTTGAAAACTCTCCTGTGCACACGCTTCAAGGAGATGGACTGAAAAGGGTTTGCTAAATGACACTTCATGAAAACATTTTTGGAAATATGGCAAACATACTCATACCCTGGATGAATTCAGTGACTATTTGATAGTGATTCATAAACACGTGACCATGATATAGTCGGACTCGTGCAATACACACGGATTTTAGCAGATATTTCTTATAAATATATACCCACACGCAAAAGAAACGCAAGTGGTTTTAAGCAAATAGGTAACAAACACGGAACCATAAATTGATACGAGTTTTAGCATGTAGTGAAGCATGATGGTGTTATCAATATTTTTGGTTGCATTTTGGAAGCCCCGAGTAAAAACGCAACATAAAAAAACAAATCGCCCAAAACGCTCCATTTCAATGAATATGTGGGTATCATGCACCCATATCTCGCGAAATTGAAAATGCACGAACTGTCACGAACTGTAGTGGGTATAAAACTGTGGCAGATTCTTGGACCTACCACTCCTTGGACAACAATGCCACGCCTAACTCAAATTCAGAGAAACCAGGCTATCGGACGTTTGGAAGCTGGAGAGTCTGTCCAAGATGTTGCCCGTCATTTCAACGTTAACATAACCACAATTTACCGTCTCCTGCATCGATACAATGCTACACAGACCACAGATGACCTTCTTCGGAGCGGTCGTCCTAGGGTCACCACACCTCGACAAGATCGGCAGATTACCCGTCAACACCAGCAACATCTGTTCCTAACTGCAAGTGAAAGTGCTCGACAGACCATAGGAACACATAATCAACACATTAGCCGGGACACTGTGATCCGACGTCTCCGTTTCAACAAACTATGATGTGGCCGACCAGCATGTCGTCCTGTTCTCCAACCACGGCATCGACAAGCACGACTTCAGTGGGCACAGGGTCATCGCAGTTGGCGTCATCGTGAGTGGAAGCTTTTTTGTCTCCCATGCAAACGGAAGAGTCAGAATTTGGAGGCGTCGAGGTGATCGTTTCGCTGACAGAAACGTTGTGGAAAGGGATCCATGGGGTGGACCTAGCGTCATGATATAGGCAGGGATTGGACTTAATGCGAGACTTGGACCCATGTGCTTTCTGAGTGTTGGTCAAGGTCGGTGACACGGCGTCACTGCTCAGCGGTATATCGACCAAGTGATCAGACCCCACGTTGTTCCATTTTTTGCGCATCAACAACACATTTTCCAGCAGGACAACGCTCGTCCCCATGTTGCCAGAGCTACCATGGCCTTTCTGCAACAACACAAACCCCGTGTTCTACCGTGGCTAGCCCTCAGAACGCAATCGAACACTTGTGGGATGAGGTTCAAAGGCGTCTGCACAATGTGCGCCCAGTCCATACAACTGCCGATGAACTACGAACAGCTGCTCTGGGTGTGTGCAGGAGGATCCCTAGGGCCTTCACAAATCGTCTGATCCACTCAATGTACAGGAGATGTGTGGCCGTGATCAATGCTAATGGTGGTCACACAAGGTATTGACTGACATTTTGGTTATTGACCCGAAACTGTGTAAGCCCTTAACATTTGAAAAAAAACAATTATGTCTTCTGCCTTTTAATCCATTAAACTGTCCTTCAGTCAAATTTTGGTCACTCTTGCCCTATTAGTCTTTCTTGTCTTTACTGTTGAAAATAAAAAACATGTATACTGCATACTCGACTTGCGTTTCTTTTGCGTGTGAGTATAGAAAGTGTTTTGTCGGTTTTAATTGTATGGAATCAGCATGGACGATTTGTCTGCTCCCCATGTGGTCTTAGATACACATTTCAGTAGGTTTATTATTTTGTTACAACTAGTAGCTGTGCAATGTGATTGGGCTTTGTAAGCCGTTGGTGAAAATAGACACCCAGAAATTTGAATTCAGGTACAAAAATAATTGGATTAGGCCCAAGCTTGAATTAAATATCTTGAGGCATGTCTCTTCTTGTAAAGAACATAGCTACTGACTTTGCATGGGAGATTTTGCAACCTCACTTCAGACACCACATATTGGTTACATCCGGGCATTTATGTATGAAATCTACAATGTATGGAAGATGGCCGAATCTAATCAAAGGCTCCCTCAGCCACAAGCTGGGATGCATCAGAAGGCCAGATATCCAGTCATATTTCATTGCCACTTTCAGGAATCCTCGGATGTGCAGTGTTCAGAAAAACACATCATTTACGTTAGATATCACCATGCCGCGCCTAAGTGAAAATGACATGTTTAGCCAAGGATTGTTTGAATCCTGTTTCTCGCGGCTCTAATCACGTCCATTCATGTCCACAGGAACACCGTTATGACACCGTCGGGGACGTCAACAACATCAGAGATCGTCCCCGTAGTGGCCACTCACCCATGATAACCCTCACCAAGAAATATGGATTTAAACCGCGAATCTTCGACACAGGTTCCAGACAGCAACTTGCACAGCCATGGCAGTCCCATGGCGTCTATGCATCTATGCATCACCAAGGAGTAGCCAATCCCGGAACATTCGGGGAAAGGAGCAGGGTGACACGAACGGCAGAGTGGCCTAAGGCTCCCGCTATATTTTTCTATATAGGTTCTACTACACCAAAACAGAACCAGTTTGGACAGTGCGGTTTTCGTAGGGCCTTCAGTGCAGATCGAGAGATATCTGCAGGCTGTGATTGGAGGATATTCTGTAAGATTTTTATGTCTTTCAAATGTACATCCATCCAGTTATTAAAACTGACCATGTTTGTCTATATTTAGTACTGTCTTTTTCAACATGATGACTTGTGACCACAGCTATTTTCAAGTAGGTGACATTTGTTGCGAAACTGGGGGTGGTACTTAGCTTCCGGTACTCGGAAAAGGAGCTGGCTAAGCTAGTCATTTTTATTTTTTTATTGCTGCTCTAAGGCCAAACTGTGCACACACGTACAGGTAATAGCTGTTGAATGCTTAGTTATTTACAAAAAAATTATAACGTTACTATAGAAGTCTATGGGAAAACACTTGGTTGTGTGTAACCTATAGTAAATGGAACCCGACGCGTTGAAAATAGTTGCTGCTGAATTCCTTTCATGACGTCATATTTTGCACGCAGGGTAATTCCTCCCCATGCTTCGTGTATGTAATCTTGGACGCGACGTCAAACCCCATTTCACCTCACCTCATGTATGTAGGCTTGTGTGTTTGTGTGTCTATTCATATTTGTGTGTACCTGAGGTTTTACATGATGTCTCTAGCTATCAACTATCATTTTTCTATGTTTTATGTATTTTGTTCATGTATTCAGTCTTATTGTTTATGTAACTGTTTATATATCATATATCAAATTATATTTCATTTAATTAAAATATGAATCTGAATTTGAAAGAAAGAATAAATCGTAAATATTTATTTCTACTATTACTATATATATTTCTAACAAATGTTATATTTTGGATTCTTTGTACAGATTCTAGTCTTTTCTTGGGTTGAGTTCCATCCGGGAAATACGTATTTCCTTTTTTAACATTTATAAATTGCATTTGTTTTTTTCTGTTAATTTAAAAATTACATCCTCCTTAATATTTCATAATGCAACTTCGCATATAGTGTGTTTAAGAAATCGAACTTCACTACGCATCGCACTAAAGTAACGGTCATCGTGTGAATCAAGCCTAATTCGTCACGAACCTCAAAGGTCTTTCTGGTTGTGATTTTGGATCCGAAATACGACCCAGTTAAGGGGCTATAAGTGTCAGAGTTGGAAACCATCCATCGATACGCATAGGCTGGGAGACCTAACATTACACGTGACATAAATATGTTCCAGTGGAATTAACTTTCTGCAAACGACACAAGCAAAGCCCATTGAAGTAGAGCACGGTGAAGTAAGCCATGCATTTGGAAAAAGCAGCGCTTGGAATGAACACTCGATAGCTACCTCTAAGCGGACACGCCGTAATTGTATCGCAAGGACTCCAACATGAAACCAAAGACAATGTTTTCAGCGGATGAATTTATTAAACAGCAAACAGATTTTCATACACAGGTGTACACAGGTGGGGCATGAAATTCACCTTTGCGCACGATATATGTTAAGTCCGCGACAGTGTACACATTTTCCACAGATCACTGTTGACAGATAAAGAAGTTAGGCTCGCTGCAAGGCATTGCTTCCCACGTGTATGTGCTGGTGGTGTTGAGGTAGCCACACCCAGACTCCTGAGTCTGTCCCGGGAGCAGAGTGGCGCTGGGACCGGCTGGGTGCCACGGGGATACAACCAAGCTGCCGTCAACCCAGTGGTACACATTGTCGTCCTCCATGTCGCTGGCACCAACGTAGTAGTTGTGGCCTGAAAGTGAGTGGCGTTATAGATGAGGTATTAAATAACAAATAAACGTTGAGTTGGGTTTTACGCCGCTTTGAACAGTATTTCATTTATATCACCGTTAATGTGGGAGGAAAACCGGAATTAATGAGGGTATCAAACCTTTACTCCTTTGATGAAAGCTGCGAGAAATTTGTTCAAGTGCATGTTCATATTTTGATTGTTCATTTTCATAAATATAATTTGCTTTGACTTTCTTTTAAACGCCCGTCCAGTTGTTCATAGAGGTAGTGGATGTCTTTTGGGTTTAACGCTGCACTCAGCAATAGTCCAGCTATATGACGGCGGTCTGGAAATATCGAGTCTGGACCACACTATCCAGTGGTTGACATCATGAGCATGGATCCACGCAATTGGGATACGATGACATGCTTCAACCAAGTCACCGAACTTGACCACTCGATCCCGTTAGTCAACAAGCATAGTCGCCTTTTACGGCAAGCATGGGTTGCTGAAGACCTATTCTACCCCGTTTTTGTTTGTTCTTTGGTTAACGCCGCACTAAGCACTATTCCAGCTAGACGGCGGTCTGTAATTATTCGAGTCTAGACCAGACATTCCAGTGATTGACAACAGGAACATCGATCTACGCAATTGGGATATTTTGATATGCAGCAAGCAATTGCCAGTCATTGAGACTCACCACCACCCGATCCCGTTAGTCGTCCCTTACGACAAGCAAGGGTTGCTGACTTCCAAATCTAGCCCGGATCTTCACGGGTACGAACCATAACTAACAACAATTGTGCCTCTGCACCGAGTTCCATAAATTTGAAGTCCCAAACTGTTTATGCCAAAATTGAATTTGTAACTTTTTTGAACGAATTATTTCATGTGTTTACCGCCCAGTCCGTTGCCGGCGATGTAGGCTGCGATGGCGTTGTCGAAGTCCACAGTCTTGATCATAAGGAGGTGGGAGTCCAGCATCTCGCAGTAGGTCTAAAACAGTGAGTGAGTGAGTGAAGGTGGTATTTATGATGAATGGTATTTATGATGAGTCAGACACCATCATTGGACCATGGTATGTTTTGTCAATGCCTCACGTGTTTGTTTACACTACGTTCCTCATTCAACCGTGATTGCATACGGCCTTGTCGGGCCTTGTACTTCTCGGTCTCCAATTCCGTGTCTAACCCTACGTTTTGGTTTTTTTGTGCGGGTCTTTTCCACTTAAATAATACCCAACATCAATATAATAATTGTTTGTCTAGTATTTAATATTTCCATTCAATGGTGATAAGTACCCTGGATCTTAGTCTGTCCCACAGTCCCTCAACCCTATTGTTTCCCCTACCGCCCAGCCCTTACAGCAATGCAATAACCTTAAATGAAGCAAGTCTAGATTTCATCAGGTCTCTGTATCCCGTCTCACTGGGGCTCCTTTCAATTTAAAAGTAGTTACTTGGTTCAAAATTATATATATTTTCACAGACTCAACGTTAGCCTACCCGGACCTATTCGCTTCCATAGCCTCATTTTAGAAGCGAGTGACGCCACCCGCTTCATGCCTCCTTATCCTATCAGTAACTCCATCCTATTGATTGGACGGATCGGTTGCGGTAGCGAAATGGACATTAAATAATGGCGATATTATGCACTGGAATATTGAGGATGCAACAAACATGGTTATTAATTTACTTTTATGATCCGTGTAATTGTAACCTGGTCATTTATTTCCAGCCCTGGTCGTGGATAACTTACGATAGCCTCCGCGAAAGTAGCATAGGTGGTGGAGAAAGCCAGGCACCGATCTTCAACATTGTTGAACCCCCTTGGACACACTGCAACATGAAGTGAGGGTAGTTTGTTTGTTTGTTTGTTGTAATGCCACAATCAACCCCTTCAACATGGAGGGGTGGAGATCTATTCATAATGTGTATACTTATATTGCACTGTACTCAATACACAAGGTGCATGCTCAAAGCCCTAGCATTGTTATCCCGGTCAGTAGATCAGTGTGAACTTGTTTCTCGTTCTCAGCTCCCTGGGAAGTATACAAGCTATTGAAGTTAACCTGCCACATTACCCATTCAATGCTGGGTGAACAGAGGTAGTACATTTCGAGCAAAGTCACTTGCCTAAGGAGACACCACATGTGCTTCTGTTTGTTTCTTATTTAACGCCGCATTCCGCAATATGACGGCGGTCTGTAAATTATCGAATCTGGACCAGACAATCCAGTGATTGACATGAGCATCGATCCACGCAATTGCGAACCTGATCACCCAATCGTCTCTTACGACAAGCATAATCGCCTTTTACGACAAGCATAGGTTGCTGAGGACCTATTCTACCCCGGATCTTCACGGGTCACATGTGCATCTGTGGGGCAGGATCGAAGCTCAACACACTCAGGAGTCAAGCTGCCGTACGCGGTCACCAATCCACCTACTCTCCGCGACCGACGTTGCTTAACTTCACCTGATTTGTGACCTGTGCGCTGTGCACAGGACCACGTGACGCCTACCCATTCTGTCCCGGATACCCCAGGTTTCACTCTACACATAATAGATCACCCTATGGTATACTGTTGTCTTCCCCCGGATATTGTCATCACTACTGTAGACTTAGCACGGCGACCTGTAAATAATCACGTCTGGAACAGGAAAACCAGTGACTGAAATGATGAGCAACTATCCACGCCACGTTGAAATGCATCGAGCCACAGGGCCTGACCACCAGGCTATATCCTTCTTCGACCAGTAGGTGATAATGGGCGTGCTCAGCTCGGCATCTCCTTGATCAATAGATCTGCATCTTCTATCCCTTACCATCAACATATCCAACGTTTCTGCCTTACCTCTGGGCTCCTTGGCTTCAACTGTGACCTCACAGAAGCTCAATAGTCCACCGTCCTTGACAATGCGGACGAACCGGCCTTTAACCCCCGCTGGGCAGTTGATGACCTTCACAGCGCCATTTGGTTGAGGTTCGGTGACCTCGCCGCACAGCTGACCTTCAGTGGAGGGGTCATTTCCGGGATTCTCAGAGTATACTCGGATCGCCAGATTATTTAACCTTGACCCTTAACAGAATGAACAGATATTATGATGACGTTGAATTGACCTTGTAAAACAGTATCACTACTTGCAAACCTTTGCTTTTCTTTTGCTGTATAACTAACGCTAAAAACATCCAAATTGAGTATAGACTTCGAGGTGTTTTGGCACAAAACATATCTTTATAAATTATGATAAGATTTGAAAAAAACATAAGGGATATGTAAATGCAATAATTCTTTCACTGAGGATTAAGGATAAAGAAATCAATTCTGAGTAGCTTTACCTCCTATCAATGCAGACATCATAAATGTACTGGACATATAGTGTCAAGCCTAACCGGAGAGTGAGTGTGATTTTATTAAGCTTTTAACACTATTCCACCAATGTCCCTGTGAGGAACACATGAAATGGGCTCCAAAGAATTCACGCATGTTGGGAGTTGAACCAAGGCCTTCCTACGGTGGCCCATAAGGGACATGGAGTCAATATTTTGATATTTCACTTACTTTCATCGTAACCTTTTGCAAATTAACACAATTTGTCATACAAATATGTGATAAATCATGTATAAATACAACCGAAACCATGGAAAATGTACTTTCAAGTAGCTATTGAATCGCTGAAATGTGAAGCGAAAATGTTAAAAACTAAAATGAAAATGTCAGAAACAAAAACGAAAAGGTCAAAAACAAAAGCGAAAATGTCAAAAACAACACCGGGGTAGAAATATTATCACCGCGGTGGAAATAGTTTTCTGCATTTTCATTTTAGTTTTTGACATTTTCGCTTTCGTTTTTGACATTTTCGTTTTTTGATTTTGACATTTTCATTTTAGTTTTTGACATTTTCGCTTCACTTTTCAGCTATTCAGTATCTTCTTTATACATGATTTATCACATATTTGTATGACAAATCGTGTTCATTTGCAAAAGGTTACGATAACGGTAAGTGAAATATCAAAATATTGATAAACAGACTCCATGTCCCTTATGGGTCACCGTACCTTCCGCGTGACGAGCTAACGCTTTAACAACCAGCCTATAACATCGACCCTTTGGGGAGTGGAGGGTTGTCTTAGTATAGTCTGGTATAGAATTGGTTCAGACCATAGGCGAATGGTAAAATACGACTAAAATATGTCGGCGTTTTGTGAAATGCCTAAGTTAACATGTCAGTATTTTTACACATTGGCTGATTTTACACATTGGCTGTCATATATATAGGTCATAGGTGTAATAATCGCTATGCTCGACTGTTCCAGACATCGCCACTAACGCTTACCACAGCAGTCGGCTCTGTTGTAGATGGTCACTGATGCGACAGGGAACGCTTGACCAAGGTCCACCATCCACCAGGGTTCATCGTCGTCGTCAGAGGAGAGGAAACAAGATTTCCCCTCATCAAAGTTGCCGTTTGTGTCTCCATCAACAGCAAGAGTTCCATTGAAGAATGACCAATAGCTGCTCTGGGTCACTGACCTGTTCAGGGCAAGGTTTGTAGCGGAGCTTCCTGGAAATCATGGCAAATATTTCTTAATGGGTAAGATAGGTTGTACGCCACATACAGCACTTTTCTTGCATTATCAGGGCGGAGTGAGTGTGTTGAATTTGACCGCCTTGAACAGTATTTCTGTTATATCACAGCATGTCAGTTTACCACTCTGGTGAAAGCCACGAGCATGGATATGGTGCTGACAAACCTAGAAACATAACCGGGGTGAACCACGATTCGAACCCGCGATCTTTGGGTGCTTGCGTGCCCAAGGGGCACAACTCTGCACAGCCAATTGCGGTGCCTTAACCTTAACCAATGATCGTAGGAGTCGGGCTTGTCTGATGAAAGCGACTCTGCCAATTGGGGCTCACCGCATACTACCTTGCTTTGTTGCAAGAAGGTTGTGAGAGGTTGAACAGTTTCAGGGCCCGTTTCACGAACGATCTTAGGGGATCCTAACATTGAAAAAACAAGTGAAAACTGTTCTTTTGTGTCTTTTAGGCACAAGTGACCAGTGTTAATGAATAAAACACGGTAGAGAAATAAACTCTTGTTAAACAGATACATTGACCTGCGGCTGTCGTAATGCTTTGAGAA
Source organism: Haliotis cracherodii (assembly GCF_022045235.1). Taxonomy (NCBI): domain Eukaryota; kingdom Metazoa; phylum Mollusca; class Gastropoda; order Lepetellida; family Haliotidae; genus Haliotis; species Haliotis cracherodii. Next base: position 10,246,094 of record NW_027266268.1, read on the forward strand.
TCCGTCCATGGTGTAGTGGATAGCGCGTCTGCCTGATTGGTAGTTCGATCCCCGGCCGTCAAAGCTAGTACTTGCTGTTACCCACCTGGGTGCCGTTGTACAATACAACCTTAGCGCTACGACTGTCGTAAGTCTGTGTTATGGTACGCGAGTTACGATCACCTTAGCGCTAAGATCTCTTTGTACAACCTCACCCTGGCCCTCGGCATTAAGGGGCTAAAACAAGAAGGACTGGTCGGCTCGGAGTCAGTATATTGTGTTTGAGTGGGGTATCCTTGTCTGGCTAGTCTGGACAAGTACACACAGCCACGCACGGGCGCCATATACTCGTGCAATAACCACCTCACCACGCGTAACGCTTAAACCTCTTTGTGAAACGGGACCCTGCTTGGCCTCAATTTGTGGCCATGGATAGAAATACATACCTCCAACTATACAAAAGGCTGCTACTGCGATGAAGAATATCATGGTCCAGGCAGTGATGCTTGTGACATCGTTAAAATCCTACCCTGTCTTATACCCTGCAGGCGACGACATACGCCGAGGGCTGTCACACTCCCGCAACGTTCATTTGGCACCATCGCGGCCATCTTGATGCTGTGAGTTTATCTGCCTGTAAAGGTGCGAACCTCCGCTCGTTTTACCTGCGCTAATTGGTGATTGTATTGTTAGATACCTATTGCAATATGTCGCTGATGAATTGAGTGCGCACCTGTTGATAAATTATCACAGACGAGGCATTACAGTCAAATATTAATCTCCGATTGTATATGCTACATGCATAACATGTACAGTGAAACCTCGTTCTTCCGGACCCCTAAAATCCGGACTCTCCATTTCACTGCTTGGACGGGTTACGTGTACACGAAGGGACAAAGAGACAGTACTCCAGCCCCGTGAAGATGTGGGTTAAGAATTGGTCTTCAGCAACCCATGTTTGTCCTTAGAGACAACGAACGGGAACGGGTGGTCAGGCTCGTGTGACTTGCATATCATCGTATCCAAATTGTGTCGATCGGTGCTCATGATGTCAATCACTGGCTTGTCCGGTTACAGACTCGATGCTTTACAGACCGCCGTCATATTGCGGGAATATTGCTGAGTGTTGTGTTAAACAACAAACAAACGAATTGAAAACAACACTCCATAACCATGATTCTATTTATACTTGACATTTTTTAATCCGTACGATTTCACTGGGAACACGAGCGTCCGGATTAACGGGGTTTCTCTGTGTGGACTGACGTATGGTCAGTGAATGTATGGTTACTCCGTTACTGACAGTTGCTACTCCGTGCCACCTCCTGGAATCTCATTGGTGAGAGACTTAGGTGTCGAATAGGTTGAAATGAATGTATATGTTCTTAAAACTGAGTGAGTGAGTGACAGGGTGAGTGAGTGAGTGACAGTGTGAGTGAGTGGGTGCGTGAGTGAGTGAGTGAGTTACATGGTGAGTGAGTGCGTGCGTGCGTGCGTGCGTGAGTGCGTGCGTGCGTGCTTGAGTGAGTGAGTGAGTGCGTGCGTGCTTGAGTGAGTAGCTGAGTGAGTGATAGGATGAGTGAGTGAGTGCGTGAGTGAGTGAGTGAGTGAGTGAGTGAGTGAGTGAGTGAGCGAGTGATAGGATGAGTGAGTGAGTGAGCGCGTGGGAGCGTGAGTGAGTGAATGAGTGAGTGAGTGAGTGGATGTTGTTTTGTGCTGCAGTTTTATCACGGCGGTCTGTCCTGTGAATAGTTGAGTCTGCCCCAGGCAAACCAGATGTTGTAGCATGAACACTGACTCAGGCCGTCGATAAAACAAACTGAATATTCCCAGTACAAGCAGTAAGAAAGTTATTGCCTGAATATTCTCAATACTAATACATCTTCAATGTCTGCTTTACGCTTACTGCCTTGATATTTTCGATGCCAATATTACAGCTACTGCCTTGATATTTTCGATGCCAATATTACAGCTACTGCCTTGATATTTTCGATGCCAATATTGCAGCTACTGCCTTGATATTTTCAATACCAATCTTACAGCTACTGCCTTGATATTTCCATAACAATATTACAGTTACTGCCTTCATATGTTCAATACCAACATTACAGCCACTGCCTTGATGTGTTCAATACCAATTTCACAGCTACTGCCTTGAAATGTTCAATACCAATATTACAGCTACTGCCTTGATATTTTCAATGCCAATATTGCAGCTACTGCCTTGATATTATCAATACCAATATTACATCTACTGTCTTGATATTTTCAGTACCAATATTACAGATACTGCCTTGATATTTTCAGTACCAATACTGCAGGTACTGCCTTGATATTTTCAATACCAATATAATAGTTACTGCCTTGATATTTTCAATATCAGTATTGCAGCTACTGCCTTGATATTTTCAGTACCAATATTACAACTACTGTCTTGATATTTTCAATACCAATATTACAGTTACTGCCTTGATATTTTCAATACCAATATTACAGTTACTGCCTTGATATTTTCAATATCAATATTGCAGCTACTGTCTTGATATTTTCCATATCAATATTGCAGCTACTGCCTTGATATTTTCAATATCAAAATTGCAGCTACTGCCTTGATATTTTCAGCACCAACGTTACAGCCACTGCCTTGATATCTCAACTCCTATATTACAGCCACTGCCTTGATATCTCATCTCCGATATTGCAGGTACTGCCTTGATATCTCAACTCCTACATTACAGCTGCGGCCTTGATATCTCAATACCAGCAGACGTCCGTGATAACATCAGTTTTGTTAGTGAGCGAATGTTTAGGATACAGATTTACGTCGTTTTAGAAACATAACGATATATTCTCTAATATTTCTCTCTAATATCATGTAGAAAGTACACAATAGATAACAGGATTGGTCTTAATTTTCTTCCCAAACAACGCTTTTATCTCATCTCATGACCTGATACAATCTATTTTCTCACGGGTGAGGCAGAAAAGAGAAAATGGCCTTTTCCGAGGTCACCATTGACGCGTCTAAAAATAATTCAGATAACAAATATCTGTTCTCCCTGAGAAAAGAACACATTTGAAGTTTTTGTCCCCACCAAAAACATGAGAGCCTCTGATTAAAGTCGTTGATGGCTGGGTGTTTTTCTATTTGTCAATACTTGGGGCTACGGACGAGATAAACAGGGTTTGGTGGAAGTCTAACCTCACGACGGCGTGTGTAAACACGAGGTAGTGGAGGTTTAACCTCACGATGGTGTGTGTAAACACGAGGTAGTGGAGGTTTAACCTCACGATGGTGTGTGTAAACACGAGGTAGTGGAAGTCTAACCTCACGATGGTGTGTAAACACGAGGTAGTGGAGGTTTAACCTCACGATGGTGTGTGTAAACACGAGGTAGTGGAGGTTTAACCTCACGATGTTGTGTACGAGGTAGTGGAGGTTCAACCTCACGATGGTGTGTGTAAACACGAGTGGGTGGAGGTTCAACCTCACGATGGTGTGTGTAAACACGAGGTAGTGGAGGTTTAACCTCACGATGGTGTGTGTAAACACGAGTGGGTGGAGGTTTAACCTCACGATGGTGTGTGTAAACACGAGTGGGTGGAGGTTTAACCTCACGATGGTGTGTGTAAACACGAGGTAGTGGAGGTTTAATCTCACGTAGATGTGTGTAAACACGAGGTAGTGGAGGTTTAATCTCACGTAGATGTGTGTAAACACGAGGTAGTGGAGGTTTAATCTCACGTAGATGTGTGTAAACACGAGGTAGCGGAGGTTTAGCCTCACGTAGGTGTATGTACACACGAGTGGGTGGAGGTTTAGCCTCACGTAGGTGCATGTACACACGAGGTAGTGGAGGTTTAGCCTCACGTAGGTGCATGTACACACGACTGGGTGGAGGTTTAGCCTCACGTAGGTACATGTACACACGAGTGGGTGGAGGTTAAGCCTCACGTAGGTGCATGTACACACGACTGGGTGGAGGTTTAGCCTCACGTAGGTGCATGTACACACGACTGGGTGGAGGTTTAGCCTCACGTAGGTGCATGTACACACGACTGGCTGGAGGTTAAGCCTCACGTAGGTGCATGTTCACACGAGTGGGTGGAGGTTAAGCCTCACGTAGGTGCATGTACACACGAGTGAGTGGAGGTTAAGCCTCACGTAGACGTACATAAGCACAAGTGAAATTTGGCACGTGACAAGTCTATGATTATTTTCATGGTAGATAAGACCCACTGATGACCGAAATACACATTACTGGTATGATCTTTCATTTTTAACATTTATCTAAAGATGGGTAGATGTAGCCACATGTTCCTTGGTATGTATACTTATATTTGCTTTAATAGCATCGAAAACGTTCAGATTGGTACCTGTGTTGTCGCAGAATTGTTGAGGCACCCTTGATGTCTGGTCAACCCGTTTGTTCCGGTTCATGTTCACAACGAGCATCCATTACGACATAACAACCTGCATTGCAGAAATCAAATCTTGAAAGGCCACATATAGATTTAAGGTGACAAATGAATGAGTGGGTGAGTATGGTTTTACGAAGCTATTAGAAATATTGCAGTAAGATCCTGGCAGGGGACTCCAGAAATGGATTTCACGTATTGTACCATGTGTGGAACCGAACGGCTTCGGCGTGACGAGCGAACGCTTTTACCACTGGGCCACACTGCTCCACTGACTGATGAGAGACTTTTGCAGTTTTGGAACAATTGTTGGAAAGAACAGCGATTACAGAAAGTCACCGTGTTCTTCATTATTTATTTGTTTGATTGTTTGCTTATTGTTTAACGCCGCACTCAGAATCATTCCAGTAATATGACGGCGGTGAGTAAATAATCGTGTCTGGACCAGACAATCCGGTGATTGACATACACAACTGTAATACGATGCTATGTATCAACCAAGTCAGTGAACCTGGCCACCCGAATCCGTTAGTCGCCTAACATGACAAACATGGGATGCTGAAGATCAATGATAACCCGGATCTTCACGGGGTCATCAGGGCCGAACACTCTCTTGTGCTATTCAGCTGCATGGAGATCACGGCCATAGTTTAATGACACAGACGCAATCACACTGGTTGATTGTAAGAGAGTCATCACAAACAGTCCGCCATTATCCGCTGGTGATGTGAGTCTTCCCGAGGCAAGGAAGCCCAGTCTCCACCCTTGCCGAACTAGGCCGGGATTTCTGGGCATAGTCGTAGCGCGACCTGTGGCTGTTACGAGTTAAGTCCTTTCTGTGTCCCTCCTGTGGACCAATCAAACTCCACCTCTCATATCACTTCCAGTTCCTTTAAGCAAAACCGCGGCGCCCAGTCAAGACGATTTGATCGATAATCAAGATTTATATTCACGGGTCTTTGTTCGCTAAGTGCATCATATTACGTGAGCACTTTAATTATAAACATGAAAAGATTTGGAAAATGTCTGTTGACGCTAAGTTGACGGTACACATGCTTTGCAAATCCTGCGATCAACCGAAATCTGCACAGCAGTCGCCATGTTGTTTACGAACCGGATGTCGATTTCGTAACGCGAGTTTGATTGTACATAGACTCGTTAGTCCAGCCAAAATATAACTCCATACTTCCGGCCTAGTTCGGCAAGGGTTGAAACTGGACTGTCACAGTCAGTTAATGCCCTTGCCTCGGGAAGAGGCACACAGTCAACCAGGACGTGTATTGTAACAATCCAATTCTCATTTGTCGACTCTTGATACATCGAATGACATTATCTGTTTTGCCCTAAGATCACCACGGGGTGTTTGAGTATACACAACTGAGTATATATATGATTAGTATATAATACGCGCTTTGTTGGGACTCCGGGTTAGAATTGGTCCCCAGTGTTAACAAATTGCTTCAAATTTGACTAAAATTATAAACTTGCTTATCTTAAAATACTTAAGACTCGAACATCCTGTATGTGGAGAATTACGTCCAAATTAATAGATAAATATAATAGAGTGTCTAGAATTAATATTTTGGGGCTATAAGAGTGTTCTTCTTAAACACTCTTTCATATTTCACTAGTTACAGCTATTGTCCACATCAATAGGTTTTTACTTAATATAAATGAATTGTTGTTTTTTCGTCTCTCCATGTTCTTTCAACGTCCAAATGCCTATCAAGTACCAGTCCATTCCTTAGATTGAGAAACATGTTCAATACAATCGCATTTGGTTTATTTTCAGGAATCGCCCTAATTCTGGTTGTACCGCTATGTAGCAGTCTCATAATGCCAGGTATGGGTCATGTGAAACATATGTGAGTGGGTGAGGACTTTATGCCGCTTTGTGCAACATTCCAGCATTATCACGGCGGGGGGACACCAAAAATTGGCTTCACACGTTGTACCTTTTTGGAGAATTCAACCTCGGGCTTCGAGGTGACGAGTGAACGCCTTTTATACTAAGCTACCCTCTTCCCCTACACAAAGTTAAGGGAGTGAGTGGGCGTGTATGGGTGTATAGTTTGTAAATATTATTTTTAAGGCGAGGATACCAAAATTTGCAAACACTGTACCAACAACATGAACAATCGAAGCTCTGGCATGACGAGCGAACCCTTTAACAACCAGACTACAGACCCACCCCTTAAAAATATGGACTCCATGTGTCCATATACAGCGATGTCAGGAGCTATTCAGTATAGCGGATTTTGAGTGAGTGAATGGATTTATTTTAACATCGCTTTGAAGAGCATTTCAGTTAAAAAATACGGCATATCAGCGTGATGTGGGATGAAATCTCGACGTACTGCTTTTGTCTGTTGTTTAACGCCGCACTCAGCAATACTCCAGCTACATAACGGCGGTCTGTAAATAATCAAGGCTGGATCAGACAATCCATTGCTTGATATCATGAGCATCAATCTGCGCAATTGGGATACAATGATATGCTTCAAACGAACCTGACCACCCGATCTCGTTCGGCGTCTCTTACGACAATCATTGGGTTGCTGAAGATCTATTCTAACCCGGATCTTCACGGGTGTCGATGGAATGCAGGTCTGAAAACTCACCGCTTTGATGAAACCCACGGGCACGGGTATAGATCTCTGACAAACCTAGAAACATAATCAGTACGAATATAGGATTCAAACCGAAAATTATGGGTTGTCTGCACAGCGAATTGTGACCGAGAATCATGACCAGGCAGTCCAGTGATTGACATCATGAGCATCGATCTATACAATTACGATGATACGATGACATGCATCAACCACATCAGAATGACCATCCGATCCCGTTAGTCGCCTCTCACGATAAACATGGGTTGCTAAAGACCAATTCTAACCTGGAGTGAGTGAGTGAGTGAGTATTGTAATATTAGCAATATTCCAGCAATATCACGACGGGGGACACCAGAAATGGGCTTCACACATTGTACCCATGTCGGGAATCGAACCCGGGTCTTCTGCGTGACGAACGAACGCTTTAACCACTAGGCTACCCGACCGCCCCTCTAACCCGGATCTTCACGGGAACGACAAAATGTGTTCGACCCCGTAATCTAATTTATTGCGTGCCATCGTACCCAGGTGACATGGATCGTTCTTCGAGCTGTCGCCCACACGTTTACCTATGCACGTCGCGCCAGATTACATGCCACTACGACAATGCTTGAACGTTACTGACAGTAGCGTAAAACAACATTAACCCACTAACATAAATTTTATAGTTACAGAATTTTTCTGTCTGTATTGCGACGAAGTCAGCGACCTTGCAGACTGCAGTTATACAGAGGCGGAAGGATGTCATGAGGTGAGTTTGTTTCGTATAAAAATCGTCACTTTTCTCGCAGTGTCAGCCTTGTCAATCGGAGGGTTTTGGATTGACTGATGCCTTACACTATTTTACTGCGTTTACGGATCTGTCATTCTGGCCATCGTGCAAAACACCTTGGCCTTTTAAAAATGCTGGATCCGCCCTTGAAACATCTCATCGTCCCGAGGCAAGAGAGTTAACTGGCTATTAAGGCCAATTCCACCCTTGACGAACTTGGCTTGAATTCCGGTGTTATAATTAGGCAGGACTAGCGAGTCTATGCATAGTCCAATCAAATTCGCGTAACGAAATCGACATCCGGTTCGGAAACAACATGGATAACAACGTGCAGATTTCGGTCGACTGCAGGATTTGGAAAGCATGTGTCCCGTGAACTGGGCGTCGACAGATATATCCAAATCTCTTCATGATTTTAATCAAAGTGCAAAAGTGATTTGGTGCGCTTGCGAGGTAAGAGATCATGATTCTCGATCAGATCGTCTTGACTGGGCGCCGCAGATTTGTTCAAAGCAACTACAAGTGATATATGAGTGGAGTTTCATTGGTCAACAGGAGGAACATAGAAGGGACATAGCTCGTAATAGATACTAATACCATATAACCACGAAATTCCATCCTAGTTCGGTTACGGTGGAAACTGTACATATATAGTCAGTTGAGGTCCTTGCCTCGGGAAGATGGCAAAACCAGATATTAAAATATTAAAACGGTAAGACTTCCATATCCCCCTCAAAAATATATATGACTAAAAGGATTGAGCGGCAATGCATACCTATACAAAATTTTGAGGGGAGATACGGGCGGAAGTCTTTCCTGAGAACATTGGGAGTTGCATTGTGAACGTGATATGTGTTCCCTGTACCTTTCGCACGTGCAATTCACATAGGATGACCGCGAACACGAGAACAACGCATGTCTCATGCATGAATGTTTTGGTCTGAATCGGTAAGAATACCACAGTTAGGCATTCATCCATATGTTCCACATTCATCCAAGAAACCGACGACAGAAAACCAACTTAAAAGTTATTCCCTTCAAATCAATTTTAATAAAAAATATCGTCAAGTACCGGAGTATGGCGTCTACATAATTAATTCGAGATACAAAATTGCTGTTGGCATGTTGCGAAGGTAATGCTGACAGTTCGGGTAATTCGAGGGGAGCATAAGAAATGTACTTACATGCTAGCGGGGTATATTGAAAATATCAGAATGGGTCTTAGCCAATGATAATAAAACATTCATGTGTAAAGTACGAAAATACATAAAATTTATGTGACTTAAACCACAGATTTTCTTCAATGTTGCGAGGGTTTGTGTGTTCGTCAAATTGTTCTGTCATTAAATTGAAAAGAATTGATAAAAATACCAAATTTGTTTAACTACAAATAGTGTCATCAATTGTTGTTTAAGGCAGGTTAACATTTATCGTTACAGGGATGTTATCTGGAGGTTCGTGGAGACTCACATCACCAGAGGATAAAGGCGGGCTGTGGATCTTATAAACATGTTAGTAATATTCCAAGCTATTGCCAGAAATCAGTTTCCAAACAATTACGTTGACACGCCACGATGAGGGGGTTTTGATTGGTCTTCAGCAACCCATGTTGGCGACTAACAGGATCGGGTGTTCAAGCTTGCTGACTCCGTGATGGCATCGTATCCCAGATGCGTAGATCGATGCTCATGATGTCAATCACTGGATTGTGTGACAGACCACCGTCAAATAGCTGGAATATTGCTGTGTGCAGCGTTAAACAACAAACAAAAACAAGCAAAAACTAAGACTGGAGTTTGACTTCCCACATGGGTAGAATTTATGGAACCCGTTCATAGAGTCCCACTCGTGATATGGCCAGAATAAATTGACGACCAAAGAAACTTTCACATTGTTTTAAATCGCAATAGTTTACAAAACACAAAAGATAGATGCATGAAGTAAAATGTATTGAAAAGATCAACATCTCAACGAAATGGACATTTAAAATGACTGTCATACAGCATCCGATATTGGCATGACAGTTGCCCGAGGTGGAGTAGCAAAAGCAGACCCCATACAGCCCGAATCGTACAGACCCGTGAAGATTCCGGGGTAGAATAGGTCTTCAGCAATCCATACTTGCCGTAAAAGGTGACTATGCTTGTCGTAAAAGGCGACTAACGGGATCGGGTGGTCAGGCTCGCTGAGAACGAGGTAGCGAGAACAAAGATCTGATATTAATGAGATTGAGGGCAACTCTGAAACCGACACACTCACTGACTCATTCTTTACATTGTAGCTTTGTCACCATCACAAGCGCGGCGATCTTGACTTCTGTGACTTTCACGTCTTGTGTCATGGAAATTGTGTTGACTCCAATGACTGTAACCGAAATATTTGTGACTTACGTGAGTACAATCATGAATGCACGAGAACTGACGATATATCAATAACGTTTCTCAGAGGTCTATAGGGACTAGTAATTTATTATATGGAAGAGGAGGGGTTCATGGTGTTGGTGTGTGTGTGTGTGCGTGTGTGTGAAGACAGTTCTCTTTTTTCGGACTGGCCATGGGGGACATGAAAACATGTTTCATACGGGGGTCGGCAAAATATTCCAGGAAGATAATTCCATTCTGTTATGATGATGATCCTGGGTCCATTCGCCTAGTAAAGATCCGGGTTAAAATTGGCCCTCGGAAACCCATGCTTGCCGTAAAAGGCAAGGCGACTATGCTTGTCGTAACAGGCGACTAACTGGATCGACTGGTCAGGCTCGCTGACTTGGTTGATGCACGTCATCATATCCCAATTGCGTAGTTCGACGCTCGTGATGTCAATCGCTGGATTGTCTGATCCAGACTCGATCATTTACAGACCGCCGTCATATATCTAACATACAGCTGCGCATCTTCCCGAGGCAAGGGAATTAACTGAGTTTCCCGGACTTTATTATCAGTTAACGCCCTTGCATGGGGAATATGATAACTGCTTGATGCGTTTCAAACAATAAACAGCAAAACATGTTGATCATATGTGTGATAAGTCAAATAATATGATCAATGGCAAAAACACATGATGGCATGGCAACTTCTATTTTTAGCACTGTACGGTCATTATTTCCCGGCTACAACTAATGCAACCGCTACAACGCCTCCTTCAACATCACCGGCCACAACTACTGCAGCCACCACAACACCTCCTTCAACACCACCGTCCCCGAAACAACAGACAAGCACAAGTGGAACAACAAAAACAACAAAAGTCTCAACAACACAGACGTCAGCAACGTCGTCGAAACACGGCTCTTCCACCTACAGTATTGTTTCCACAACCGGCTCTTCGCCCCAAACAACGACAGGACGAGCAGGAGGTAAGACGTATAAATTGTAATAAGACTTACCAAGATCAGTTTCGGATACAAAGGGTTGGTTGGTTGGTTGGTTTGTTGTTTAACGCCGCACTCAGCAATATTCCAGCTTTTTGAAGGCGGTCTGTAAATAGTCGAGTCTGAACCAGACAATCCAGTGATTAATATCACGAGCATCGATCCACGCAGTTTGGATCGATGACATGCATCCACCAAGTCAGCGAGCCTGACCACCCGATCCCGTTAGTCGCCTTTTACGGCAAGCATGGGTTCTGAAGACCTATTCTACCCCGGATCTTCACGGGTCTGGATACAAAGGGCGAGAGGTGGGGTGTTAACGTTCTAAACCTGCAGCTGCAGGGTGAGTAGGGATGGGTTTGAATCACATTTCAAAGTTTTACAGATTGAAAAAGCTGAGATCTTAAGAAAGGATAAGAATAGAAGAGCCGCTTTCCTACTTTGAACATTCTTACGACAAAACACAGCGCGGATTTGTTTATGAAACGGAAAATTAGTTACGTTTTTGTTCAGATTTAGATGAGGTATAAACGGGCGGGTAAGGATGGGTTTTCGAATTTGATGTTTGTTTGTTATTTAACGCCGCGCTCAGCAATATTCCAGCTTTTTGACGGCGATCTGTAAATAATCGAGTCTGGGCCAGAAAATCCAGTGATTGATATCATGAGCATCTATCCACGCAAGCGAGTGTGTGTGTGTGTGTGTGTTGGGGAGGGGCTGTCACTTGATAATGAACGCCACTGTATGAAAAACAAAGGGTGTGTGTGTGTGGGGGGGGGGGGGGGGGACGAAGCTCGTCCTATATATTACCATTGCATCCGTGTACTTGTTTCAGTACTGTGTGAAACCTGTAGTGGCCCCATGTGCGGCTTGTTCCCTGTACAGACCGCAGTTCAGTGTTCTGGGGCCACACCCTACTGCATGAACACACTGGTCAACCACCTGGATACAACTAAAACCATTACAAAATCGTGAGTATCATCTACAGTGGCCCTGATTTTCGCCCTTTATGAACAGAGAAGTAGGGGTAGAGCGTCTGGGTCGTGGGTTTTATCCAAAAAGATGTTAAAAGATGGTACTTGTTTTTACCCTGCCTGGCGCACGGCATGAAGGGGCTAAAACAAGGACTGGTCAGCTCGGCGTCATCATACTGTGTCTGAATGGGGTAATCATAATAAGCTATGGCATGGTGTCTCAGGTGGGCTACCAGTATAAAATCGGCATTAGTCCGAACTATTACAAGCAGCCACACACACGTGCATGCACGTCGCTATATAAGTGCAATAATACAGGCAAACACAGACACAGGCACACACACAGACAGACACACATACAAACACGTGCATGCACGTCGTCGCTATATAAGTGCGATAATGCAAGCAGACACAGACACCCGCACGGGATCGGATGGTCAGGCTCGCTGACTTTGTTGATGCATGTCATCGTATCCCAGTTGCGTAGATCGATGCTCATGATATCAATCACTCGATTGTCTGGTCCAGACTCGATTATTTACAGCCCGCTGCATATCAACAAACATGTGCATGCACGCCGCCATATAAGCGCAGTAATCTTGAACCCCATTTCATCTCACCGCCTTTGTGAACACCATACCCACGGCGCCTGGGGACCAAAGTGGTATACGTCTCATCACATCGAGTGTTTTCCCCACCCTAAACCAAGCAAGCTATGGTGATGAACGAGTCCAGGGTATTTATCATAACCAAACTTAGATACCCTGGACATACGAGGTTGGCGTAAGGCTGAAACGCCGTAAAATGGCAGAAATATTGTGAAACATTGAAGCAAAGCATAGATACAACAATAGTCTGTCTCACAGTTCCTGAACCAGATCGATTTCCCTTCCGCCCAGTCCTTACTGTAATGTTGTAGCTGTAAATGATTTGTGGTTGGTTTGTTGTTTAACGCCGCACTCGGCAATATTCCAGCTATATGACGGCGGTCTGTAAATAATCGAGTCTGGACCAGACATTCCAGTGATTGATATCATGAGCATCGATCCACGCAACTGGGATCGATGACATGCATCAACCAAGTCAGCGAGCCTGACCACACGATCCTGTTAGTCGCCTTTTACGACAAACATAGTCGCCTTTTACGGTAAGCATGGGTTGCTGAAGATCTATTCTACCCCGGATCTTCACGGGTAAGCTCTAAATGAAGCAAGTCTAGAGTGTCACGGCGTTCTCAATCTCCCATCTCGGTGGGGCTCCTTTTCAATTTAACAGTGGTTGCTTTTTTCTATGAAACATTTATTTTCAGAGACGAACGAAGCGTCAGCCTAATACAACAGCTGAATTGTTCTTATTGCTTATATCCTACAGGTGCGCCACTGTGGAGGCGTGTAGAGCAAAATGGTGGCATCAAACCTCGGACAGGGGCGAATGCACGGGTTTTAACCCAGGTCAGCCATTAGCGGTTGAGTTTACCTGTAATTTCTGCTGTGTCAAAGACAATTGCAACAAACCAATAGTTCCTGCTATTGGCACACTTTTCCGGGACTAAGAGGATCATTCTGCATGGGAATAGAGATTATATTTTTGTTCCAATAAATTGTTACCAATGTTACATCGATTCTACATGTTCCCTTTAGAGTCTGGGGTAGATTTTAGGACCCCTGTGCCCCATGCCGTTAAATGAGGCTCGGGTGGTGGTGATGTTTGTTTGTTTGTTGTTTAACGCCGCACACAGCAATATTCCAGCTATATGACGGCGGGCTGTAAATAATCGAGTCTGGACGAGACAATCCGGTGATTGATGAGCATCGATCCACGCAATTGGGATACACGTGACATGCATCAACCAACTCACCGAGACTGACCGCCCGATCCCGTTAGTCGCCTCCTACGACAAGCATGGGCTGCTGAAGACCAATTCTAACCCGGATTTTAACAACATATAGGGATTACTGCACAATATGCAATGATCTGTTTGTGGTTACATAAGTTTGTTTGTTTGTTTGCTTTTTAACGCCGCACTCCGCAATATTCCAGCTATATGACGGCGGTCTGTAAATAATCGAATCTTGACCAGACAATCCAGTGATTGATATCATGAGCATCGATCCACGCAACTGATACACGATGACATGCATCGACCAAGTCAGCGAGCCTGACCACCCGATCCCGTAAGTCGCCTCCTACAAGTGTGATGGCAAGCATTGGTTGCTGAAGACCTATTCTACCCCGGATCTTCACGGGTTCAGCCACATAAGAATGATAGTAGTAATGGCTAAAGAGGTGGTAAAAAGGGGCTCTAACGTCGAGGTTATTGCACTTATATAGCAACGTGAGTGCGTGAGGGAGTTGGGTTTAACGCCACTTTTAACAGTGTTCCAGTTATATCACGGCGTGTCAGCTTAATGTGGTAGGAAAGCCCGAAGTGATGCAGGTCTCAGACGGTTACCACTTCGGTGAAGCCCACGAGCACGGGTATGGTGCTGACAAACCTAGAAACATAATCGGGGCGAACCGGGATTCGGACACACAATCATAGGTTTCTGGCGTGCCCAAGGGACGCAACTCTGCACAGCGAATCGCGGCGCCTTAGACAACTATATATAGCAACGTGCATGTGTCTGGCTGTCTCTGTTGCTCTGTGCGCTTGTTGTGTATTGCTAGCCCCCTGGGAGACCTTGCCGAGAATACCCAACTCGGACACGGTATGCCGACAACGAGTCGACCAGTCCTTAATCCCGAGCGCCAGGCATGGAACGTGTATCTTTCAACGTCTTTTGGGGGACGCACCTTATCGGTTCGGCCCGATGTATTATTCTTTTACGGAATATGCCGTGTGGACCTAAATTTCTTCGACCATAAGGAAATAGAAGAAAGGCAGGAAAATTCGGTTTCCTTTATACAGCAATGATCAAATGAGAATTACTTCAACAGTAAAATTAGAATGATGGACAAATGATGTAAAAGATACGTGAACGAAAACAATCACGAAAAGCAATAAATATGTTTCAAACCTACTTAATGCAGAAAACGACAAGTGAAGATCCGGGGTAGAATAGGTCTTCAAAACCCATGCTTGCCGTAAAAGGCGACTAATGGGATCGGGTGGTCAGGCTCGCTGACTTGGTTGATGCATGTTATCAATCCAAATTGCGTGGATCGATGTTTATGATGATAAACACTAGATTGTCTGGTCCAGACTCGATTATTTACAGACCGCCGTCAAAAAGCTGGAATATTGCTGAGTGTGGCGTTAAACAACAAACAAGCCAAACAATAATACAGAAAACACATAAACATAACCATATATACGTGTTGGTACTGTTACCATGGAAACGAATCTCTGGAACTTGGTTTGATTGTATAAACCAAGAAACTATACAAACGATACAACCACCTCGTCCTGAACTCCTCAACACTGCCGCTTCAGTGTCTCCACTGCGAAGACTTGTGGTTGGTTCAAGTGCAGAGGCATGTACCGTAAATCTTTGAATAAACGCCCGCTTGGTCCCAAGGCCCTGCCTTTTTGCAAGGCAGGTGTTTACTTTTGTTCAGAAGGGGATTTTAATATCGAAGACTTGTGTTGATTTCCTCACGTTCTGCACCTCATACTGATATGGTATACGGTATGTATCCTAACATTAATTGGTAGGATTCACGGTGAATGTAGAGCCTTACGTAACTAGATTGTGTAGACTAAAATACGACCCCGCACTTATTCAAGGCAGAGGGTCGTTGGACCCGGCCTCTGTTCAAAGAGAGCGTTTATTCACGGATTTACGGTAATTAATTAACACAAATCTTAAAAGCATTGATAAAATGGTGCGATTTGAAGTTAAATTACTGAAATAAAAATTGAAAAATAAAATTGTTTTTACGTACACTATCATTTAAGATGTTGAATCATCGTACGCTATATGATTTTATGTTGTCCCGCACACCACACTGATGAGTCCCGAATGGCCTCTAAATAGACTCCCGAATCCTGCGCTCCTTTCCCGTGAAGATTCCGTGGTAGAACAGGTCTTCAGCAACCCATGCTTGCCGTAAAGGGCGACTATGCTTGTCGTAAAGGCCGACTATGCTTGTCGTAGACTAATGGGATCGGGTGGTCAGGCTCGCTGACTTGGTTGATACATGTCATCGATCCCAATTGCTCGGATCGATGCTCATGATGTTAATCACTGGATTGTCTGGTCCAGACTTGATTATTTACAGACCGCCGTCATATAGCTGCAATATTGCTGAGTGCGGTGTTAAACAACAAACAAACAAACAAAACCAGAAAGGAGTTGACAGTCTCAAAACATGGAGTACTGGTACTCACCTGTCCAACATTGATACATCATCAGCAATTCTAGCCCACGTTCAGCTGCAAGGGAGGGAACTCTACAGATCTATCTATCACGTGCATTCAAATGCTCATCAACATGCAATCCATTGATTATATACGTTCATAAACAAACAAAACATAACATTGCTTTCAACAAACTGTAAACAAAGTCATTCCATCATCAACAATTTTAATTGACAAGGATGCCTGATTATTGAAACCAAGTGAACAAATCTCCAAAACCATAATGTTTTCGAAACACTCTTAACAAATATATCAGCTAAAAAACATAACACAAAAAATCATAACATTTCCATTTGTATGCAAACAAAATAAAAAAAATTGAGAAAAAGCACAATCAAAAAGCTCTGTGGAACACGATTCACATGACAATATAAACTCTGAGCATGTGAACATCTTTGAAAGTAAGTTAGTATATTTTTCTGTGGCAGTAGTGGCACTGTGAGACAGCCTTAAATATAATCAAGGGAGTCAACACAAGGGCCAGCTTATATATAAATATAGATTTCCTGATGGAATAAAATGAAAAGTACAATGCTCACATTAGACCATAGTTATGACATTTAAACATATTTTCCAATATTAGAATATCAGACCATAGCGCTGATATTAGTCCATGGAGCCACTATTAGACCACAGTGCCAATATCAGACCAGATAGTGCTGCTACTACACAATAATGCCAACATAAGACCATGGTGCCAACATTAGACAGGGGAGCCAACAATAGACCATAGTGCCAACATTAGACCATAGTACCAACATTATACCATGGTAACATCTGTAGACCATGGAGCCAACATTAAACCTTGGCACCAACATGAGACCATGGTACCAACTTTAGACCATGGTGCCAACATTAGACCACGGTTCCAACTTAAGACCACAGAGCCAACATTAATCACTGGTACCAACATTAGACCATAGTGCCAACTTTAGACCATGGTGCCAACATTAGACCATAGTGCCAACATTAGACCATAGTGCCAACTTTAGACCATAGTGCCAACATTATACCATTGTGCCAACCTTAAGCAATGGCGCCGATAAGCAATCTCCCTGGACCATCATACTGACACTGATATGTACTGATCATGGAATCGGGGTGTGGGGTGGGGGTGGGGGTGTGTGGGGCTGTGGGGTGTGTGGAAATAATACTGACACATTGCCAAATAAACACCATTCACCGAATAGAGCATAACTGCAGTTCTTCTTCGCCAACAAACTCGTGAAATAACCTGATCCATGGGTGACCATATGTAGGTTCCCACTGTGTCCCCAAGTATCATGTTCTTTTGTGCAATACGAGAAAGACTGTTGAGCAAAGTGTGTTCATGAATTGGTGCTAATTATATTTTAAACCTGGAAATATTCAATATCCGAAAGCAATGTTGCTCAACACACTACCACTTGTGTCTGTGTCCAGTTTTTTATTGCAGTTTTTTTCACTTACGGTATATTAATTTTGTAATAAAACCGATATCTACCTGATAATATCAGCTTTATTATTCTTTACACCCAACACGCTGACAAAGAAAGTGTGAACATCAAAAAGAAAATGGAGTGCAATAACATGATACAAACATCATAAAATATCATTTGTTTATGTACTCTTAACAACAAGGGGCAAGACACTCTATCCTTTTAATAAATATCATCACTGCCTGTGTTAATGACTGAGAATCAGGGGTACAGAAGCTCACCTATATACAAAACAATCACACAAACATTTCTAGAAACAAACCACTAGAAAAGGCTGTGACAAATAGCACTACATCGATAACAAGCTGATTACAATCTTAACTACGGTATCAAACTTAATCAAAATGAAATCTACTACATATAGTACATTATATACAAATCATTCAAAATTTCACACAAAATAGAATGGTTAAAGAAAGAAATTGTCGTATTCTTTTGGTTCAGTGTTGATCTGAGTATAATTCAAAAAACAAAAATGCTTAAAACAAAGGTTTCAGCAAGATCAAAATATGTTTAGGAAAATTTAAATAATTTTTTTTTTTAGCAAATAAGAGCTTGGCATGTCTGTAGACCAACAAATTTGCCAGGCCTTAAAACTAAAAGCTTAGTCCCATTGGAAATATGAGATTTCAAATTCATGAAAAACATTTAGAGACTGTTATGAAAATTGTCAAATATTCATATTTCTGACAAGCATTTTTTTCAATCTTACACTAACAGTACTTTGATGTGACCATGACAGTTAACTCAGAGTATTTAATGAGCATATTTAGCTTTGAGCAAGACCTTGACCCACCATATGTTTGTAATATCTCCACCTAAATCTCCTCAGGGAGTCAACTGGAGCCCCAACACTTCTCACTTATATGCATACATCTGTTCAATGTTCATTTGTGTTATGTATTTAGTAATGGAAACATAAACTCAATGTTTTACTCCAGAGAAATGACACATTATGCTGGAACTATTTTCACTCTACCTGACTGACAACAGTCATAAAACTACATCATGAATAGATCATGTTGCTTTTCCTGTCAGTAACCTGTGTTTTCATCTTGTGACATTAACAAGTGGACATTTTCACCATGCATAAAAACCTCCGGGAAAAATCTGCATTTGACTGTATCAATTGTTTTGGAACAATGTTGTCTGTTTGTTGTTTAACACCACACTCGGCAATATTCCAGCTATATGACGGTGGTCTGTAAATAATCGAGTCCAGACCAGACAATCCAGTGATTAACATCATTAGCATCGATCTACTCAATTGGGATACGATGACATGCATCAACCAAGTCAGTGAGCCTGACAACCTGATCCCATTCGTCGCCTCTTACGACAAGCATAGTCGCCTCTTACGACAAACATAGTCGCCTCTTACGTCAAGCATAGTCGCCTCTTACGACAAGCATAGTCGCCTTTTACAGCAAGCATGGGTTGCTGAAGATCTTCACAGGGACACAATGTTGAAAATGTTGTTTTTTGCCGCTTTCTGTTTGTGTTTAAGGGAGTGTGAGAGGTAATGTGTTATTGTCATACAACGGAGACTACCACAACCTACACTCGACCTTGCTGCTCGGTCCGACATGTTGACTATTTGTCTGAATGAATTCCTGATGTCCGCGAGTGATGGCAGGTGATGGAATGAAGATAAGAAAAACAACAAACACACGACATTTGGAGAATGACAAGAGGAGAAAACAACATAGTTAAATTTTATATTTTATGATTGATAAATATAAGTGCTATAGAATATTACTACAAATATACACATATATATCATGTATTGTACACTAACAACACTAGCATCCCATGCAGAGAGGAGACCACAGGCAGCGACAATACCAAAATATTATTAATGAAGCGAAGATCACTCCAACTGTTGGTGAATTCCGGTTTAGAATTGGTCCCCAACAGCTATTACTGGTTGTAAGACCAAAAGGAAGTGAGTGAGTGAGTTGGGTTTAGTGCCGCTTTTAACATTCCAGTTATATCATGGCGTGTCAGCTTAATGTGGGAGGAAAGCCCAAAGTGATGCAGGTCTCAGACGTTTACCACTTCGGTGAAACTCACGAGCACGGGTATGGTGGTGACAAACCTAGAAACATAATCGGGGTGAACCGGGATTCGAACCCACAATCATAGGTTTCTGGCGAAACGAGTGCTCAGTGACTTGATAGTGTGGATCATTTACTTTAAGTATCGATCAATGGATCGACTGGTCCAGACTTGATTATTTACAGACCATCGTCAACAACAAACATGGTGAAATTAGGTCAGCATCAATCATTTGGCCCAGAGTTGTGTCCCTTGGGCACGCCAGAAACCTATGATTGTGGGTACGAATCCTGGTTCTCCCCGATTATGTTTCTAGGTTTGTCAGCACTATACACGTGCTCGTGGGTTTCACCGAAGTGGTAAACATCTGACACCTGCATCACTTCGGGCTTTCCTCACACATTAAGCTGACAGGCTGCGATATAACTGGAATACTGTTAAAAGCGACGTTGAACCCAACTCACTCACCCAATCATTTGACCTTCTAATTCTGACCTCATCATTGTCAACATATTCAATTTGGATTATTGCAGCATAAAAGTAATAACATATTAATTCAATTTTTTTACATTATGTCCCTTTTAGCTGATTACAACTTCTTTCCATTTATAAAACACAAAATAAAAAATAAACTTCTGCTTCATGTAATGAGTAAATCTGAAAATTAATAATACGTCTGTTGCTTTTCGGGTAGCCTAGTGGTTAAAGATCTGGGTTTGATTCCCAACATGACTACAATGTGTGAAGCTCATTTCTGGAGTATTGCTAAAAGGGGCATAAAACATACTCACTCACTCAATAAGGTTGAATTTCTATCATTCCATAATGGCAAATGTGCAGATAACTTAACAGACAATTTACATTCACATACATGCTTGCCGTAAAAGGCGACTATGCTTGTCGTACAAGGCGACTAACGGGATCGGGTGGTCAGGTTCGCTGACCCAATTGCGTGTATCGATGTTCATGATGTTAAGCACTGGATTGTCTGGTCCAGACTCGATTATTTACATACCACCGTCATATAGCTGGAATATTGCTGAGTGCGGCATTAAACAAAAAACAAAACAAACACTCACATCCAAGTAATATAAATGAACTGTGACATATTATCATGAACTGTGCAATTAAATAAAGAAAGTTGGGTTGATGGTAAAGAAGAAGATGACTTATGACAGTACTTGCATGACTAAAGTGTTAGAATCTACAGTGAAATGATCCTATCTATCAAATCATGTGACATTGTGACATTATGCTGATAATTTCATGAGTGAGTGAGTATGTTTTTACGGCACTTTCAGCAATATTCCAGCAATATCACAGCAGGGGACACCAGAAATTGGCTTCACACATTGTACCCATGTGGGGAATCAAAACCGGTTCTTTGGCGTGACAGAGATTTTCATGAATATGAATTTGAATTAAATTATTGTCTATTACATAGTATGAGTAACTTTTGTTGTTGATGTAATTTATTATAGGTAAATAAACAGTTATTAATATTTGGAAGAAATATTACAAATTTGCATAAATCTTTCTACGGTAACTATTTCTTTCTAAAATTTACATATTTACATTACATTTTTCAACAATATGCAATGCTTGAGTATCCAAATCACAAATGATTTAGGTATAAATGAATGCTTAATAGTAATATCTTTATATGTAAATAATGAATGAAACAATATAATGTAATGTTTCGATATTTGTTACATGTGTGATCTGTGTAACCAAATACCTTACAAATAGAGGTACTCTTGAAAATAGCATTACCAAACATGGAGATGTCCCTGTCACCAGGGGAGGTAATCTGGATTACGTTTGTTTAGATAAGAGACCTGTGAACAATACCAGGGCCCACTTGCACAAAGCGATCTTAGCGCTAAGATGATCTTAACTCCCATATTTTAACATAGGCTAACAATAGTCGTAGCGATAAGATCGCTTTGTGCAAGTGGGCCCAGGACTGTAAGGGTTGACACCCTGCGAATAAACCACATGATATACTGATAGGAACAAATAAGGAAACTATGAAAAATATAGGGAAATAAGCTTTACTGTCAGTACATTGGAAATAACGTGCATCAAATTCAACACGTCAGAATCTCATGTTGAGATGTGTTTCCGTCCATTGTTTCCAGCTTGTATTTGGTAGACAAGGCTGGAAACCAGTGATAGCATATCATTTTACTGTGTCTAAAACTAAATGTTCCCTTTTTAATTTCCATCAGTATATGTGATTCTTTGTTTTATGGGCACGTATGTGTCATTCATCTTTCAGGCATTGGTAATATTCCTAATAAAACATCATAAGACATATACACAAATATAACAAATGTTATATTTGTGATAACACTTTCTTAGTAAAGTACTGATTCAAGTACTATTTTGGGTTAAGTCCAATTCGCAGAGCTGTGCCAATTTACACTTGTCAGAGGGGTACACAAAGTACATGATCTAAACTACCAGTGTGTCAGACTTTCATTTTGTGGATGCCGCGAGGCTGAGTGGGTTAGATAGCTGACTTTGTGTGCTGGCGATTAGGTGCCTCACTCTGGCAGTGAGGGTTTAATCCCGGATGGGACTCCACCCAAAAATGTACTGGAATCTGTACTTTACTTAGAAAGTGTTATCCCTAACATATAAACCTAATCATTGGGATCGCCATTAAGTAAGAGACTTCTTTCTATAGGCATTAAAACCTGTTGTGAGGTTTTACTTTCCAGTCCGGTTAAATCTCATAAACAGGGACGTTGTAATGTCCCTGGGATTTTATATAATGTCCTGCGTATTTTATTAATATAACTTCCGTTCAGATTGTAACATGTAATGAAATGTAAAATCAAATGACAAATGTTTTCTTTATATTCCCGAGGATCGAACTCGCAACCTTCATATCTGTAGCCCAGTGAGTGTACCACGAGGCTACAGAGGTGTTAATAAGACTCACTGGTTTTTAGAATGTCCTTTTCAAGATCCGTACGCCAGCAACAGATATTTTACGAGCGTTTCCTAAGGTTCATGGAAAGTATGTTTCGAAACATAAAAATGTTGAAAAATGTTGTTTTAAGTTTCTTTTTTCGGTTTATAAGCATGGAAAAACACTTTCCCTCGGCTTCGCCCCCTTGGTTTTTCCCTCTCCCCAGGGCATGCTCTGTCTACCAAAACCTCGTGAGCGTGTTTTCTCCAATACATAACATTTGTTACATTTGACCACTTTCTAAATGGCATTGTGTGTTTATATATACAAATAGTTTTATAATATTGATGCCATGCTAACACAAATACTTCAATATTTCAGTACACTTCCCCACAAAGGCTCAGTTGAACCACATATACTACTCAAAACAAGTTAAGGAACACCCACAATTGGAAGGCAGTGTGTAGCAATACCAACCAATCATGACAGAGTAACTACAGGCATATGAACATATCGGGTGTTACTTTACTTCTTTTGAGCAGTATACATATCAGTGCATAGAAAAAGCATGTAACTTGTGGGGGAATACAATAAATATAGTCTAGCTTAATATACAACTTGCATACATACACAATATGATAGGAGATGAGTGATTGTATTGGGAATAACACGACTTGAACAGCCTCTGTATGTCCAGGGCTCACATTTCGGTAAACCTCGATATTCCTATGGTTCCATTCCCGTGGTATTTGCGATCTCATATTACCAACTCATAAAGAATTCCTTTCCTCCAAATTGAATTTGGGGGCTTTCTTTTTCATGTCAGTCAGTTTTTCAACGTTGAATTTCTTGCAAACTCTTTTTCGTAATCAATGGGACTGACGGCCATATTGTTTACACCGCCAACCCAAATTGAGGCTGGTTAGTAACTCACTTTCTGATTGGTTGGTTAGTGTAGGGTATAGGGCTGGGACAGGTCCAAATTTACTACCCGGGTACCCGACCCCCCTTTTACCCGACCCTACCCGGGTATCCACTGTAGGTCTCAAGAGTTGGTAACACAATGTCAAATTGGGAATAGTTTAACTGTAGCCCTGGCAAAAACTGTTAGATACAGATGGAAGATACATGTATGAAACCAAATCATGCGTACACTGAAGCTGACTAAAGCTTTATCTTTACTCAAACATATACAAGTCAAAAGGAATGTGTGCATCATCAGAAAGAAACATTAGCAACTTGTAGTGTAACCAGCTACTGAGCTATAGTGAGTTTTTGTCATTAAACAATACATGTCACAGGACTAACCACGGGTTGGGGTAATACTGTGGGTACCCAGGTCCTACTCAGGACCCACCTGACCCGAGTGCCGAGTTACCCGTCCCAGCCCTAGTAGGGTAGCAAATCAAATTGGCTAATGAATATCAAGGGCTTGTAATTCAATGATCACAAGAACCACGGGAATGGACCAAGGGTTTAGTCTAGGTTTACTGGAATGAGAGCACTGGAGACATGGAGGATGCTTGAACAGTACATCAGTTATATCACGGTGTCAGCTTGACGTAGTCTCATTAGAGTCTCATCTCTTACTCCGATACCATACCTCTCACAGCGTGAGGACCTGGGGACACATCCCAGGTTTTGTCATGTGAATATCTTAATCAGTAAATCAGCATCAAGGCTTATAAATTCTTGATACAAATAAGCGAAGCATATCTGATTTCCATCCTCGAAAACAAAGGTAATCGGCATGTTCCGAATGAAAATGAAAAAGGCTGCATCATTATATTGGTGGATATCTACACACTTCCTGAAAACCATGTTACCCACACTCAAAAAGGAGAACAATTGAAGGAACATGTGTGTCTTGTGTGGTGTTTCTGTTCTAAATTTCCAAATCGAGGAGGTAAAGAAATGAAACAAAACTATTTTTAGAAAGTTGACATCAATTTTCTCAAGAACCTGTGCATTATTTACACAGTGTTCCTCTGATATGACCTGCTGGGGAGGTCAGTCAACATTGGCTCAGGGTTCCTCTGATATGACCTGCTAGGGAGGTCAGTCAACATTGGCTCCGTGTTCCTCTGATATGACCTGCTGGGGAGGTCAGTCCACATTGGCTCCGGGTCCCCTGATATGACCTGCTAGGGAGGTGTCTCGGACCTTCATGCAAAGAGGTATCGTATCGGAGTAAAGATCAGATCTTAATGAGACTGGGCAGGCAGCTTCAAGATGTACATACTTAACACACAGCAAGGTGGAGACACTCCATGTTGTTGCACTTCCTGAAGTATATATATCGCCTTATATTTTTGATAACTGGCAAGAAGTCAGTGACTGGCATTGGCAGCACACAAATGTAGTACAAACAATGAAACCAGAACCATGGAGGGGAAATAATAGGGATTGCAACTAGCAGTTTCCCTCTAGCTTGGGTATATTAGTGCTATTTCAAAGCTGAGGTGAGGTGAAGTGAGGTGAAATGGAGTTTAATGTCACTTCCAAGATTATTGCACTTATATAGCGACATGCATGGACATGTGTGTCTGTGTGGCTGTTTGTACTAGTCAGGACTACTGCTGATTTCATAGTGCTCGCCCACTGAGATACTTTGCCGCAGTTTAACATGAATACCCCACGCAGACACAGTATACTGACTCCAGGCCGACCAGTCCTTGTTATAGCCCCTTAATGGGGTGAGTTAAAATTTAATGTCGCATCAGCATTTTTAAGCAATAGCGACCCTTAATAGTGAGCACCAGTCAGATTAACAACAAGTACTATCTTTAAACATCTTGTGGTATGACGCGGCCGGGGATCGAAACCCCGACCTTCCACTCTCCAGGTGGAAGCTCTACCACTAGACCACGGATGTCAAAAAGAGTCCCAGCAAGTTAAAAATCATTTTGTCTCTTAACAAATATTACACATAGACTGATAAAAACCCTTATTACACAGAAACAGTGTTTGAAATGATTAAAAAAACAACAAGACAGTCAGACAGGTGACCCATAAATGTTGCCTGCCCATCTTCAAAGTTACCTGCCCACATTCAAACATTATCAACATTGAAAAATGGTCTGCAAAGCATTGTGATGCAATTTCATTGCAGCGATATCTACAATGTAGATTTCACTTGATCTCACCCAAGTGATATCTCCTGTGGGAGCCACGTTTGGATAATAAATTGAGTTCAACTCCTAACTTGAAATCCAGAAGCCTGATAATATCAGTCAACCCATCAACACAGGTGCCACAGTTTATAAACACCACCATGATGAGGATACGATCCCTTATTACCTGAAACTGACACCACAGGACATGTGTCTTGGAGCAGATCAAGTGACATCTCCTTGGAGATTTTGCTGCAATGAAATTGTATCACAATGGTTTGTGGACTATTGTGATGTCATCAGTTACCTCAGTTACCATGACATCACAATCAAGGCCATCACTAATCTCCCTGCCACTAATGATGGTTACCTGTACTGTTTACACTCAACACACTAGTTACTTCAGTTTAAAAACTGAAGAATGATTTTCGATGATCTCACTAGAGTGTCATTAGACATGAAATATATCTACTTTTGTTGATGTATTTGATATCAAAAGACACTTGGCAGACATTCTATATTTCACATCCGTCAACTGAATTACAAATGTTGTGGCCAAAATATTTTATCAGCTAGCCTGTATGGCTTGTACTGTTCGCACACTCATGGTTTGTTGTTTATCTGTTGCCCTAGTAAGTGTTGCTTGTGTTAATTGAGACTGCTGACTGCTGACGGCTGTGTTGGCCCTGGAGGGTTGTCTATCATTGTCTCACATCCTGCCGACATATTGGGCATGTGGAGTTCCTCTGCAACAACAAATGGCCAATGTTATACCAGGCTCAATAGAAGGTTGGTTGGTTAGTTGATTTGTTGTTTAACGCATCACTCAGCAATATTCCAGTTATATGACGGTGGTCTGTAAATAATCAAGTCTGGACCAGACAATCCAGTGATTAATGTCATGAGCATCGATCCATGCAATTGGGATCGATGACATGCATCAACCAAGTACGGAGCCTGACCACCCGATCCCGTTAGTCGCCTTTTACGTCAAGCATAGTCACCTTTTACGGCAAGCATGGGTTGCTGAAGACATATTCTACCCCAGAATGTTCAATATAAGGAACTTGATTTAACTTGCACCAGGTGCATATGTTGACATGAAAACAGTTGCACCAAAGAAAACCAGGTTGCACCCTGGTCCCATTAAATTATGTAAGGTCGGTCTGCTGCCAGTGTCACATTAATTAATGACATATTGCTGTAAAACATAATAGGAATATGACCACATATTGTTGGTGTACCCACAGTTTGATGATGAAGCATTACAAATTAAATGTTACACAGGGATTAGTGATGTAGTGTGGTACATAAAGCTAAGAGGTATTGGTTGTGTTCAAAGATTAATTTTATGTGGACAAGTAAGGGTTAGTCAGGCACAAATTTGACCCTGAAGATCCAGGATATAATAGGTTTTCAGCAACCCATGCTTGCTGTAAAAGGCAACTATGCTTGTCGTAAGAGGCGAAAAAACAAGATCGGGTGGTCAGGTTCACAAACAAACAAACAAACAAACAAACAGACAGACACAATTTTGAATTCTTTTGACATGCACTTGGTGCATGTAGACATAAATATTAGTCTGCATTTTACAACAATATGTTGCACATGTGCATGTTTTATACAGCACTGTATACACAAGTACATCAGACCAGAAAAGGACTCATCGAGGCCCATATTTGGCACCATGTCTGCAGCAAATGTTCCCCAAAATACCCTGAATGGAACGTCTTCATCAGGCAAGGGAGGTAACTGACTATTAAAGTCCAGTTTCCAACCCTTGCCGAACTGGGCAGGTATTATGGAGTTACATTTTGGTTGGACAAACGAGTCTCTGCATAGTCCAATCAAAATCACATAACGAAATCGACATCTGGTTCATGAACTTCAGCGCAGTTTTCAGTCAATTGCAAGATTTGAATAGTGTGTGTACCATCAACATTTTTACAGTGGTTTAATTCCCTTGCCTCAGGAAGATGTAACTCTAATTAAAGATAGCATTTGTGTTTGTTTGTTTACTGTTTGATGCTGCACTCAGTAATATTCTAGCTATATGACAGTGCTCTGTAAATAATTGAGTCTGGACCAGACAATCCAGAGATTGGCATCATGAGCAACCAAGTCAGTGAGCCTGACAACCCAATCCTGTTAGTCGCCTCTTATGACAAGCATGGGTTGCTGAAGACCAATTCTAAACCGGATCACCATAGGGTCATTTTGTAGGGTGCATTTGTAGGACTAGGCTGAGCAGACGATCCACAACCTGGGGGGCGATGTTGGGAGGCTATGCTACCCACGCAGTGGGGGAAGCATATTGAAACCTTGGCGGGACTATCTTACCCCATGGAGTGCAAGGTTTTACCTGACCTACAAAACTAGGGGTCCAAGAGGAGAAATGGGGTAGTGTACGTCAAGCAGGGATAGAAACTAGCACTAGCCCACCAGCCTGAGGCAGTTTCAGTAATGTTAAAGGTACCCTTAGAGCATATAGAATTTCAAACATTTTCTGATTAGATTCTTTCTAGGTTAATTTCTATCAATGTTAAGATGTGATAATTACCTCAATTACAAAACCTTCATATTTCTTGCCCACAGTTTGATCCAATGAATATTACTTTGTGTCTCTTCAATGGGAAGCAAAATCATATTTTTTCCACGTCCTTTCTGGACACTTGTGTGAACTGGACACACATAACTACGTCATGTATAACCCTGGGAGTGACAGTTCAAAGTTGCCAGTCAAAGTTGAAGCCACCTACCTTAAGCCACTCGTCAATGCACTTGCTGTGATAGTCGTGTAGACAGGGTAGAGTGCGGAGAGTCTCCCCGGGCTCGAAGGCACTCAGACACACCTGGCAGTCTGTGTTCCGAGCAGCGGAAGCCCCGGCCTGGTACAAGTATGTGGGCAGATTCCCGATGTCCGCCTCACTCACCCCTTTCCTCTGAACCTCCCCCAGCCGCTCCGCTAGCTCCCACAGCCCCTGAACACAATCCATACAACCATCCAGAAAACGTTTCACATACTAGAGGGGAGCCATGTTTGTTCTATAAACTATAATTTGTTCAGGAAAATACTGGAACATTTATATTGATTCAGGATTTACCCACAAAAACGCAGTTTTGATGTAACCTTGCTGGAT
Organism: Haliotis cracherodii; assembly: GCF_022045235.1. Taxonomy (NCBI): domain Eukaryota; kingdom Metazoa; phylum Mollusca; class Gastropoda; order Lepetellida; family Haliotidae; genus Haliotis; species Haliotis cracherodii. Next base: position 10,275,289 of record NW_027266268.1, read on the forward strand.
GTCCTGTAAAAGATGGGTTGTGAAAAGATAGACTTCACCTCTTTCTCAATATTCCTTGCAGTAGTGACCGGAAAACATATTCTCTTTCTCACAAACAGTTTTAAAGGAAGCATGTGATCACCCATTGTATCATATATCAATGTATCTATATCAAAATGCAGACAATCATTTATGTTCTCAGACATTCTTATTAAAATCAGACCTTAGTTCTCGCTCTGCTAAACAAAGATCTGAGGACATCCTAGTAGAGGTCACGTCAGAGCGACCTTTCATCCGACCAATCAGAGCGTCGCTTACCAGATCATGAAAGTGACAGTCGGAATGTGATTTCTAATCATGCATCCTCGAAAACAGGGTATTCCGAACGATAGTTACGGGTTTAATGACTGAATCCATACAATCTCGACCATCTATTAGCCATTCCAGAATGCTCTTTTGTTCAGGTTTCAAATTTGTAATCAGGAATTTGTCAAAATATGTTTCGAAGCATTGACGCCAATTTCAAAATAGTGCAGTAAAGCACGAGAAAGCTGCCTTCTGATTGGTCATTCCACTGGTAGGTCAAAGTTCGCGCAAGGTCCTGTAATGGGATGTCCTCAGATCTTTGTTTAGCGGTAGCGAGAACTAAGATCTGATTTTAATGAGATTGTGTTTTCAGATTTGTGGGTTTTATGGTGTATTTGATGTCCGGAAATTGTAATGTTCTAATTTCAAATGACATTTTCCGGGCACCGAATACTCAATAAAACCCGCAAATCACAAAACACATCTAATTTATCTCCTAAAAGATTCTCTATGATAAAGACTGCACAGAGACCATGTACCGAGTAACAGGCCTTGGGGCTTGTTGGAGTTAGTGGGTATGGTTTTATGCCGCTTTTAGTAATATTCCAGCAATATCACTAAGGGGAACATCAGAAATGGGCTTCACACTTTGTACCCTTGTCGGGAATCGAAACTGGGTCTTCGGCATGATGAGCAAACGCTTTAACCACTAGGCTACCAGCCACCCCGAGGCTAGTTAGAGACTGATCAGACAAGACCAAGCGTCACTTTCACGCGATACTGTCCGAGATTCGAAGTTCACATGCACGGGTTTTGTGAATTGACTACCGGTAATCAGCTGTCCAACCCTTTATAGATTCATAAACGTTGAGTTGTGTTGGTTTTCTTGAATTTTTAAAGGACATTTATAAAATATAAGTAACGATATGTTAGATACGTTGACATTTTTGCAAAATTAATTAATTCATTGTATTTCTTTGTTGTGGCATGATTTATATTGTTATTTATTTGGAAGTTTGTGAAGGACGTCCATCAGAAAGTATATCCCGAAAATGATTAATTTTTCTCAACTACACTTCATAATCCTACATATTATGGTACCTCATATTATGTATCTCAGTTAAATATCATAATAATAAACTAAAAGTAGACTTTAACATTTGACCATCATATTAAATTCAAAATTTCATTCATTAATGCTTACATTAATGTAATCCTCATAAGTAACCCCTAAGCCTGAATCTTTACATGACAATCAGGCAACTATGCTTGTCTTTACTAACAGGATCGGGTGGTCAGACTCGCTGACTTGGTTGATGCATGTCATCAACCTCAATTGCATGGATCCATTCTCATGATATCAATCACTGGATTGCCTGGTCCAGACTCGATTATTTTACAGACCGCCGTCATATAGCTGGAATATTGCCGAGTGCAGTGTTAAACAACAAACAAACAAACAACCCCTACTCACTGTTTTTTACAGCCCTACTCACTGTTTTTTTTACAGCAAGCGACAAAGTGCTACACTTATGGTTATTAATATAATTTTGTATTATTAATTATGAAGCTGCAACTAAAGTAACGTGATAGTGGAATATATAATTGCTGGAAAAATAATAATTTCAGATTCAATTTCTTCCGATAATTCCATCAAAATAGTATAAAGTCATATCATATTTTAACAAAGTTACGGTAGATCCAGGAGTAAATGTGTGGAGCTGATTGCATTTAAAGACTTTTAAAGTCAGTTAACTCTCTTGCCTTGGGATGATGCTGCCAGGGGAAAAGCAGCAGGGCTTATCAATTACATTCATGGGAGCAGCAGTGATCGTTACTGAAGATCTACGGCTGAGGCCTGTCCCTCCGTATATGGTCTCTAGACTGCAGAACCAAACCAGATCTTCGACACTAAAACCACCGTCACTACCCGTCTGTTCAAAGATTGCTTTGCACCAAGCATGCAACATATTAAAAGGATATACTCACATCATAGTCACTGACATCCACGTTCTGCTCATTGCCTGTGAAGTTTGATGCCCGACTCATGGCCATCACTAACAGCATCGGGTCTTGCTGCAACACAGGCAGAGGAGTGAGATAAAAATTCAGTTGAAATGAATAAAATTAATTTGACATTCAAACATATTCAACATAAAAATTATAAGGCAGTTTGGTTGTTGATTATCGATGCATTCAGCAATATTCCAGCTATATGATGGCGGTCTGTAATAATTGAGTCTGTACCAGAAAATCCAGTGACTGATATCATAAGCATCGATCCACACAACTGGGATACAATGACATGCATCAACCAAATCAGCGAGTCTGACCACCCTCTCTTGTCAGTCGCCTCTTAAGACATGCATAGTCACCTTTCACGACAAATATTGGTTGCTGAAGACCTATTCTACCCGGATCTTCAAAGGTATACAAGTATCGATCATAATTGCACAATAAGAAAAAAGTATCGATTCTAACCTTAAATGTATTTATTAATAAATGTTACAACAAACACTAATTACAAGTGAAAATGAGTAGTCAAAAGGTAAATATTTACACCAATAGTGCCATACTTGATACTGCCAACAGTAATTTGTTCGTGTGCCAGGTGTTTGGCCATCCTGTCTATGAAAAAGATGGCTTACGCGTCACTGATCAGAGCACATACAAGTATCGCGATACATATGAGACGTGAGCAAGGTATCGTGATACGCTTCATGTGTTCAATTAGGGCTACCATCACACAGTTGGTGTATCGTCCCAGCCCTAGAATATAGCCCTCAGATACCACTTGTGTTCAATGAGGACTACCATCACACAGTTGGTGTATTATCCCAGCCCTAGAATATAGCCTTCAGATCCCACTTGTGTTCAATGTGGACTACCATCGCACAGTTGGTGTATCGTCCCAGCCCTCGAATATAGCCCTCAGATCCCACTTGTGTTCAATGAGGACTACCATCACACAGTTGGTGTATCGTCCCAGCCCTAGAATATAGCCCTCAGATACCACTTGTGTTCAATGAGGACTACCATCACACAGTTGGTGTATCGTCCCAGCCCTAGAATATAGCCCTCAGATCCCACTTGTGTTCAATGAGGACTACCATCACACAGTTGGTGTATCGTCCCAGCCCTAGAATATAGCCCTCAGATCCCACTTGTGTTCAATGAGGACTACCATCACACAGTTGGTGTATCGTCCCAGCCCTAGAATATAGCCCTCAGATACCACTTGTGTTCAATGAGGACTACCATCAGAACAGTTTTACTTGTCTGCAATACAAGTTAGTAGTCTCGGGCTTGTGAGTTGCATGAATTTCATAAGTTGTGACAGAAGTAACAAGAGTCATCAGAAGATGACAAATCCCCCCAGCCCCAACAAATTCGAAAGAACAAATCATCTGACTGTTACTTTAGGTCCAACTTGATGAGAGAATTTCTATCTAATCTGTCTGTCCGTATACAAGACTAGTTATTGAGCTATCAAAACAACACCATGGAATTGGGATTTAGAACTTTGTATTTCTATGTCAGAGAAAATAAATAAAAGTTCCTAAATAGCAAAAGGCATCAGCTGACAATGGGGTGTCGACTATATCCCCCTGCATTATATGCCCGTGGGGATACAAAAATACACAGAGTAAAAACATAAATACACCATAATAATATAACTGAAGGAAATGAGCACTTGTTTGTTCCACACAAACAACACGGAAGGGAAAGAAGTTTATGCCAAATACAAGTATTGACACTATGTTGAGAAAAACAATATTTCATCCTACATCAAAATAATTATTTATCTATGATTCCAGTTTTCACTCACCATGATGTTGATGAAGTCGCTGTTCATGCCGCCTCCGATGGACAACAGCATCGTCTCCGGGTCAGACTCTCCATCTGGGAGCTGGGCTGCAGGATAACGCAGGTTACCACGGTTACTATCATCAACTATGATTATGCCAACTTACAGGCATGTAATACAGATTTGATTTGATTTAGGAGCTAAAATCAAGTTTTGGTAGGAATTTAGGGCTTCTATTTAATGTCAATATTGTTTCCAACACTGAAATGTTAACATCAGAGCTCCAGATAAGCTGCGTATCAGCGTGAAATACGCATCAGAAATGCAGAAATATGCAGTAAAATAAAATCCAAGCGTATCAAATACGCAACGAACATTACAGATACGCTACAAAAATAAAACTTGTGCGTATCATCAAAATATTGTGAAGTAACCCTGCATATTCGATTAGCAAATCAGCAACTTATTTTGAAATTATAAGTTGGCATTCCGTCAACCTTGCCAAACTCCACGATGACAGTCAGATCATGATCATTTGCCATCACACTTTCTTGTGGAAGTATCGTGGTATTTTTGAGTCCTATAAAGCTCTCGAACCCACACGACACCAGTTTGCAGGGACTAGATGAATAGTGTTTTTAAATATTTAACTTAAATACCCACATGTGTAAAAACTAGTGGGTAACAGAAATTTGAATATGCAGATAGAATTACTGATTCCCAATGATTTTAAAATGCATGGGTAAACTACCCACAACACCAAAAGCTTATCTGGAGCTCTGAACATGAAATATTTCAACATTGAATTATCACCACACAAACTCTAGGCTGTTACAAAATAGGATTCAATGTTCAGAAGATACAATGGTGAGATTCTCCATATTTATTACCGGCAGGGGGATGCTGTCGTATCGGAAATCTTTGCCTCATGAACGGATTCCCTGAGCCGAACTGTATGATGTTCCTACGCCGGCCCCCGTTCTGAACCACAGTCACTCTTTGAGGGGCGCCAATCACACGAGGTCGAAGGCTCGGCCCCTGGTTGCCAAGATCTGAGTCTGACACGCCCACCTGAAGACAGATTTCAACGAATAATTAATTTACAAATGCACTATTCTGACAACATATTGTTAGCTTTTTCATGTTTTATGGAAGTTTCTGTGTACTGTGTTGTTGTGTGCATTATGACTATCATTTTATCATTGTGTGAGGTTATGTATGGATAAAAGAAACTATCATTTAATCATTGTGTGAGGGTATGTATGGATAAAAAAGATTTATCATTTTGTGAGGTTTTGTATTGGATAAAAGTGACTCTCATTTGTAATTTTGTGAGGTTATGTACTGATAAAAGAGACTATCATTTTATCATTTTGTGATGTTTTGCATGGACAAAAGTGACTATCATTTTATCATTTTGTGATGTTTTGTATGGATACAAGAAACTATCATTTTGTGATGTTATGTATGGATAAAAGAAACCATCATTTTGTGATGTTATGTATGGATAAAAGAAACCATCATTTTGTGATGTTATGTATGGATAAAAGAAACCATCATTTTGTGAGATTTTGTATGGATAAAAAAGACTTTCATTTTGTGATGTTATGTATGAATAAAACAGAACTCGTACAGGGACTATTCGGCCCTGTGTCTGCAACAAATGTCAGTAAACATTCCCAAACTGAAACTTAGAACTTCCCAACTGATAATGTTCAACTACTGTTATGGCTTTGTAGATGTGACTTGTATTTCACTGATAGTAAGACAAAGATACAGATGCTTAGTTTTATGTTTTTGCAATGAATGAGTTTCAGGTTGTTTTTTTTAAAATGCCAATTTTTAACAAAATGATTATTTTCCCCAAATTGGCAGCCATTACAAGGGCACTTAGTTTGGAATCCTAGATGCATCCCTGCATGTATATATAGAAGGACAACATGCCATCTTGATGGTCCACGAGTAGATGGCCAATATTAGGTCAGAAGTTGACAAGATATGTTGAAGTTGTACCATAACATCCAATTCCACAACAGAATAGCATTTGTTCTTAATGTCCTTAGTTCCTTAATGTCACAATTTCATAAAAATACATTCACAAGAATCATCAGAAGATGACAAATTCACCAGGTCCCCACAATAGCAAAAGGCACCACTTCAGGCCCTTGTATACTGCATGTACCAAGTTTGGATGCAAAATGTACTTGGTACATGTATTAAACCAGGGGTTTGTAATCATCATTTTGTGAGGTTATGTACAGAGAGTATTCAGCCCCATCTTTGCAACAAATATGGTAATTGATTCCCTCAAAAAGCCAAACACCATATTTTTTTGAGCACTCTAAAAGATACAAGAGGACAACGTCATCGGTACCCCTACAATGGCAAATACTTGTTGTGAAGAAATATGTGAAACCTGTTGCCATAGAAACTCGAAAAAATTACAAACTATCAAATGGCACCAGTTCACCACATGATCTATTTATGTAATAACTTTGCTGAAGAAATTTTGTTCGGTTTTCAAGATCTGCTCAAGAAACAAACACTACCGCCATTTCCAGCCAAAGTCAAAGTTGTTGCCATTGAAACTTGAAATATATATATATTTTAAATCCCAAACTGTCTATGTACCAGGTTTGCTGAAGAAATATTATATGTTTTTCAAGATCTGCTCTGGAAACGAGCACTACCGCCATTTCCAGCCTAAGTCTAAGCTGTTGCCATGGAAACTTGAAATAAATATCTTTTTTAAATCCCAAACTATCAATAGACACTAGTTCACCACTAGACCTAACTATGTACAAAGTTTGGTGAAGAAATATCTTTTGTTTTTCAAGATCTGCTCTGGAAATGACATCTTGCACAGACGGACATACAGATGGACGGTGTCCATTTTAAATAAACCTGCAATACACGTTTAAGGGGATAAAACTTAAGCTGTGTCAAAGGGTGGGTGTTTAATACATGCATACAACGAGAGGTCACACACAATTTTAATTATTATTTCCAACCATGAAAAGATGCTAATCCTACCTCTGGGTCGTCTCCCCTGAGCTGCTGAAAACCGAGGCGTTGCTGTTGCTGCATGTGTCTCCGAGCGTTCACCGTCTCCTCCTCCTGCCTCTGAAGCTGCCGTGCCAGGAGCGAGTCGACCTGCGTCATTCCGCGATAGCGATTAAACTCTCTCTGTAATTGTTCAGCACATTCACCATCACTGACCTCTCCGTTTTTCTGACTATTTATCTCCTCGGCGAGCTGCTGAGCAAGCAACTCATCGTTGTGGAACTGCTCTGACCTCTGTTCCTCTTCTTGCTGAATCTTTCTTGCCAGTTCCTCATCGTTGGCCAGCGCTTGCTGCTGTTTGAATGCTCGCAGGGGGCGCTGTATTAGAATGGGTTTGCCTCCCTTTTTTCCCTCGTCAGAACTTGCCATTTTTTAAAAATGTTTCTGAAGAAGTGAACGAATAATCAAGAGTCGTGTTATGCATCACTTATTTAGTGATTGAGTGAGTATGGTTTTATGGTGCATTTAGCAATACTCCATCAATATCCAGTCTGGAGACACCAGAAATGGGCTTCACACAGCAACACTTAATTAAAAAAGGGTTTATCATCACTTAGATTCCAATAGCAGATGACAGACAAAAATGGACAAATATCATATTCATATTACACAAACCTTTTAAAACTTTGCATACCTGCGTATATGTAAATTTACTTAAGAATTGACCTTCACTTTGTGTGAGTTCATTGGAGTATGAACCTTCATAGAGTGAAGGCCAAACTGCATGAACGTCGGAGCTTGCGACGACGTTTATACAATGTTTGGCCCTCACTCTATGAAGGTTCATACTCCAATGAACTCACACAAAGTGAAAGTCAATTCTTATAATTTTTTTAACCCAATTTCATACCTGAAAGGATATAGGCCAAGATCTAAACACAGTTTTATTTAGTACGTGTGACTTCATGTTTACACTGACAGCCATACAACAACCAGCTATATCACGGAGTAAAATAGTTCCTCAAAAAGAGAGGTGACTTGTGCGTATGGATGCGCAACTTGCTCTTCAGAAACATCCCTCACAGCACGTGTTCAAATCATATCCTTATTAGATGAGAAAGGTCTGTAAAGAACTACCTCAGTAAGTCAGTCACAACGACAGTGCATCGTAATACATTTACATCAAGTACAAGACGTCAAAATGGCCGACACGATAAACGTGACGGGAGAGATTTCCAAAGTTGTTAATGAACCTCGGGGGGTTACATGTGTTAGTCATCATTGATCAACTGGCCGATCATTGAAAGGTGAATAAATTAAAGATGAGTCAAACAGACACAAAGGTAAATTCAAAGATTGCTGGAGACGGTCAATGTCAGCATAGGCACGGATCGAATCGATACTACGATAGTTTAGATGTACATTTCTTCGTTTGTTCATTATTTAAGATGGGCCGTTGCAAGGATATTCGTGAACAATCATGCAGTCACGCTCTCTGATATTTCTCAATGTATACTGAAACGCTGAGACCAAGAATAAAGGTTCTAAATAATCAGAAAGAACGTTTATGCATGTTTTCGTGCTAGGGAATTCCCAGGGGTTTCTCCGGGAATGTGGAAGTAGTCTGTCAGTGTTTACGTCATTTCAAGAACACGGTCTCGTGAAAAACGTATGAACGTCAAATTGTGTCGTTCATACACTTATGAACGTCAATTTGGAAAAGCCGTATATCGTGTAAACTTCAAATTAAAAAATTATTATGCATTCACATGAAAAGCATCATGCACATTTACTAACGTAAGTAATTTTGCATATGTGTAACTATACATATGTGTGTATGTGTAAATTTACTATGCGTTTACATGAAAAGCATCTAAGGTGTGTAAATAAAGTATGCACACATATTCATCTGTCTGTTCACGACTTTCAACACAAAACGGGTTGTTTTCAAATTAAAGTTGAATGAGAAGAGAGTTACTTCACCGAAAATGTTTGCATAAATGGACAGGTGTTTGATTTAATTTGTACACAAAGTTTTGACTCCTTGAATGACATTTTGTTTGGTGTTGGCAAAAGAACAGATATTAATTAGATCATCCTCTTACGGTGACAAATTTACATTTACACCTGCTCCAGACAAAATGCAGATTTGCTCCTGGTGTAAATATACACACATGAGTGAACGCGTTCACAGGACAAGTATACTCACGTATGTATTTCTACACACGTATGCACATATGTATAGTGAGTGAGTGAGTTGGATTTAACACCGCTTTTAACAGTATTCCAGTTATATCGCGGCGTCTCACCTTAATGTGGGAGGAAAGCCCGAAGTGATGCAGGTCTCAGACGTTTACCACTTCGGTGAAACCCATGAGCATGGGTATGGTGCTGACAAACCTAGAAACATAATCGGGGCGAACCAGGATTTGAACCCACAATCATAGGTTTCTGGTGTGTCCAAGGGGCGCAACTCTGCACAGCGAATCGTGGCGCCTTAGACGACTGACCCACCCGTGCCCCCACATATGTATAGAGGCGCCTATCAACGGGGTATTAGCATAACATTGACGTGTATCACTGCCCTCAGTTTATGGTGCATGAGACTGACCTGGGGCAGCACATGAACAGGTGAGTATAGTTTTACGCCACTTTTAGCAATATTCCAGCAATATCACAGCGGGGGACACCAGAAATGGCTTCACACACTGTACCTATGTGGGGAAACAAACCCAGATCTTCAGTGTGATGAGCGAACACTTTAACCATGAGGCTACCCCACCGGCCCCATGAACGGATGAATAGGAAATCATTTTTAACAGAATTATATTTAAGAAAACCTAATCGCTGGTTAAAATATATCCAACAGACTGGACTAAGACAGTAAAAAGATATTGAATACCTATATTTTTTTATATCTGGAGCCCTGAAATGGTTAGAAGAAGGGTTAGGAACATCTTCTTGAGGCAAGGAAGTTAACTGAAGATAAATGTCCCGTTTCCATCCAAACTAGGCTGGAATTTTTTAGTTTGTCTGGCCTTAGAATCCTATGCATAGTCCAATCAAAAATCGTGTAGTGATTATACATGGCATCATGGCAACGTCTGTGCAGATTTTGATCGACTGCAGGATTTGCAAAACATGTGTACTGTCAACTTGTCGTCAACACATATTTTCCAAATATTTTCATGTTCAGCAAGGGTTGAAACTCGACTTTTATAGTCAGTGAACGCTGTTGCTGCAGGAACATGGGTTTGTAATTATAATTGGATTTTTATCACTTATCTCATCACACAAATCTCTTAGTCATTGCAAAGCATAAGTAAAATTCTTGAAAGATATTATCTAAAAGATAGAGAAAGATTTCTTTGGCACAAAATATCTATATCAATATCCTTTTTTGGTACAATTTTGCTTACAGATGACAATGTAATGCTGTGATGATAAACAGTTTTAACATGAAGAACCACAATATCAGCTAGAAAATGCTGTTAAAAACATGTGGCCTGATCTGGTTTCAAAGATCTGTTTTGATTTATCACCCCTTAATTGCCAAATAACCAACAAGAACCAACGTAAGGGTGTCAGCTAGTACTGCCTACAATCAGTTTTGTCTACAGCTACTAAAGCCTATCAAGTTTGTGAAATCAAGTTTGTAAAATCAAGTTTGTGTGGAACAGTACCTACACTCTTGAAATTGCTCCCCCATGTATAAACTATGAACTTGCCCACCGTTAAGTGAGTGAGTGAGTATGGTTTTACGCCGCTTTTAGCAATATTCCAGCAATATCACGGCGGGGGACACCAGAAATGGGCTTCACACATTGTACCCATGTCGGGAATTGAACCCGGGTCTTCGGCATGACGAGCAAACGCTTTAACCACTAGGCTCCCCGACCGCCCCACTGAGATTAAAGGAAGGCTCATGAATACATTACCACGAAAGAGGGGAGATCGCCAAAACTTTTCACAACTATAGGATGGGGGAGGGAGGATCATGAAAAGAAACATGCAACGGCTACCAACCACACCACCCAACCCTACCCTACCCCACCCCACCCCACCCCTACACACACACACCACAGCACTGAATTTAACTTAACCTTACAACATGAAACTTTTAATTTGAGAATATAGGAGACTCTAACAACATCGGACATGTCAGAAGCCCGGACAGTTGACACACATTGACAGTATGGCAAACCAGAAGCATTTTGAGTTGGTGACTTCACAAATATGGTTAATAGGAAGACACCAGGTCTTGTTAGAAGGATATCGATATCAGCTGAACAATCGGAGATTGACATGTGACACAAGATGTATGGGAAAGTGAACCATTATTGGAGCATTTGTAAGAAATCAGTCAAGGAAATCACTGAACCACATCTTTGGTTATTAAAGACGGTAGGTCAAACTGGCTGTAGGCAACTGGATGTGACCAAATAAGTCACAGTTGAAGTTCAATGTATTGACAAGAGCAGAAGCTTAAATAACAACATAATACCAAATAGTTGCATACAATGGTGTGTTTTCTTAAATCTATTGAGATCTCATGACGACAAAAGAATAATGAATACAAACTCATATTTCACACTCATTTTTCCAGATATCTATGATTCCGATAAAATTCATTCACATAGACAGTCAGACACTAAGAACTTCTTCTTTTCTTATTGATTGTGATGTTCAATATTGACAGTGTGTGGACCAACTGAATAGGGAGTTTTCTGATCAGCCTTTCACACTGCCAAGATTTACCTTAACTTTGGTCATCATGTTTATCAGATTGTGGTACAATAAATGATAAATATGACGGTCAAATCATTAACGCATCAATAATGATCAAGTCTATATAATATATTACTTCATCAGAATAAATCAATATCAGAATTAATAGTAAATAGAGTAAGGGAATATAATATTACCCAGGTACCCTGTCCCCAACCCGACCAGGGTACCCAGTCTCCTATTACCCAACCCGACCAGGGTATCCAATCTCTTATTACCCAAAATGACCCAGGTACCCAGTCTCCTAAAACCCGACCCGACCAGGGTTCCCAGTCTCCTATAAAACGACCTGACCAAGTCTCCTATTACCCGACCCGACCCAGGTACCTGATCTCCTATTACCCCACCCAGGTACCCAGTCTCCTAAAACACGATCCCACCAGGGTACCTAGTTTCTATTACCCGACCCGACCAAGTCTCCTAAAACCCGACCCGACCAGGGTACCCAGTCTCCTAAAACCCGACCCGACCTGGGTACCCAGTCTCCTAAACCCGACCCGACCTGGGTACCCAGTCTCCTAAAGCCCGACCCGACCAGGGTACTCAGTTTCCTATTACCCAACCCGACCAGGGTACCCAGTTTCCTATGACCTGACCCGACCCAGCCTCCTAAAACCAGACCCAACCAGGGTACCCAGTCTCCTAAAACCCGACCCGACCCAGTCTCCTATTACCTGACCCGACCTAGGTACCCAATCTTGCATTACCGACCCGACCCAGCTATCCGATCTCCTATTACCCGACCCAGGTACCCAGTCTCCTAAAACCCGACCCAGTCTCCTATTACCTGACCCGACCCAGGTACCCAATCTTGCATTACCCGACCCAACCCAGGTACCCGCTCTCCTATTACCCAACCCAGGCACCCAGTCTCCTAAAACCCGACCCAACCAGGGTACCCAGTCTCCTAAAACCCAACCCAACCCGACCCAGTCTCCTAATACCCGACCCGACCAGGGTACCCAGTTTCCTATGACCTGACCCGACCCAGCCTCCTAAAACCAGACCCAACCAGGGTACCCAATCTCCTAAAACACAAACCGACCCAGTCTCCCATTACCCGACCCGACCCAGGTACCCGATCTCCTATTACCCGACCCAGGTACCCAATCTCCCATTACCCGACCCGACCCAGGTACCAAGTCTCCTATTACCCGACCCAGGTACCAAGTCTCCTCAAACCCGACCCTACCAGGGTACCCAGTTTCCTATTACCCAACCTGACCAAGCCTCCTAAAACCAGACCCGACCAGGGTACCCACTCTCCTATTACCTAATAGGTACCTCCTAAAACCAGACCCGACCAGGGTACCCAGTCTCCTATTACCTAATAGGTACCCAATCTAAGATAAAAAAAACAAAAACACTAAAAACATTTGTTAACTGCTTAACAAATTTTGACATCACATAGATGCATACCCTGTCTTTGAAAAAAACTGTTACCTTTCAAATCATAAATAAACACAAAATATTGATGTTAAGGTATAGGCAAAAAACTAAAAACTGCATCCACATTAAGACACATTGTTTATATTTCATTGTCTGAACACCAGGTCACAACATCCATCATACCATCAACATCCAATCAGATGTGTCGAGGGAAAGTATGGGGTTGAAATGAAGGCTGTGATTGGTCATTATGACAAGTCAATTGCTACTGGCAATAAATGCAGTACATATATCACTGTTATATCCAGGTAGGAATAGTTAGGTACAAGCTCCAATGCATATAGTTTTAGATACATAACTTGCTTATTTTGTCAAAGGAACAAATCCAATAAATTCCAGTAAAAATATTTTTCTCTCCATGTATTCCATATCAGATACCGCCAGGTGTGACTGATGGAATGATGGGTACAAATTGTCTTGGGTATGATATTGTTAAATTGAAGACTTAGCAAAAATTTGTCTCCACAGGATTCCAGATCATTCTTAATACCAATAAATCTCATTTACTAGTCAGATCTATTCATGTCCGAACTAAATTCTCAGCACTCTGATCATATTAGTGGTGCTGTCGTGACTGACACAATATCTCATTTACATATTACCGTATTCGACGTAATTAGCGCCCCGCTCTAATAAGCGCCCACGGCGATATTTGCTAATATATTGGCAAGTGAACAATCCCAATTAGCATCCCTTCCCATTGATCAATGTACACAAGACTTATTTATTTGTGTATAATACACACTCGTGCGTTATATGCACCCTTAATTATGGGCAATTAAATTCTGGAAAAATATATCTGTCGTATATAAACAGTTCAGACTGCAGCATAAACCACGAAATGTATCTTTCAACTTTTTTCCCCCGCCAAAATAATATTTTAATAAGGGCCCCCTATTTCTAATTTTGAGAGCGCCCTGGGCGCTTATTATGTCGAATACGGTATTATTTACCAGCTGAATCAGCTGTAGGGGGGCAAATATACAGTCAGGTCCCGTTAATCCGACATAAAGAAATTAAGTATTATCAATACTTTCTTAGAGTTGTACTGGATGCAGACATTCTAATGAATGGTACAAGGCAAGTCATGTTTCTTATTCCCATTTGACTTGTGAAGATACGGGGTAGAAGAGGTCTTCAGCAACTCATGCTTGTCATAAAAGGCAATTATGCTTGTCATAAGAGGCGACTAATGGGATCGGGTGGTCAGGCTTGCTGACTTGGTTGATGCATGTCATTGTATCCCAAATGGATTGATGCTCATGATGTCAATCACTGGAGTGTCTGGTCCAGACTTGATTATCTACAGACTGCCGTCATATAGCTGGAATATTGGTGAGTGTGGCATTAAACAACAAACAAACAAAAATATACCAATTTATATTTTTATCTGGCTTCATGCATATCTATTGAGCTTCGATTTGTAAATTAGGTTTACCTGCTTCATTTATGAAAAGAATTAATTGTTAATTGTTACATTTATCTCTGCAGCCATTGCAATTAGCAGGCACTAGCTGACTCGGATTGCATCAAAACACGGAGCTGTGTACAAACAGTTAGATGACCAAGGAAATAAAATAAAATAAATAAAATAGGCTTGACCTGGAAAGTAAATTAGCCCGTAATTGTGTTTCAGTAATTAGCTCCTTTGTACGCATGCTGAAAAAGCTTCATGTGGGTAATTACGCGAGCTGTTTTTTATACATTTGAGTTTTTCAGTAAATGCATGCATTTCTGTACGCAAGTTAATTGAAAGTAATTGGGTTTTGAATATTTTTGGGGGGGTATTTTACGCAGTTACGCTGCTTATCTGTAGCTATGGATTAACGAGTCTAAATAGCACTGTTTTAGTCGGCATCCTATCAATAGTGTTGGATAAAGCCAATTGTTGGATTAACAGGAAATGACTGTATGGCAGGATGGTCTGTGTGGCAGGATGGTGTGTTTGGTGCGTGTTGTGTGTTTGAACAGGGGTGTGGTTGGGGGTGGGGGTGTGGTTGGGGGTGGGGGAGGGGATGTATTATGTGGCGAATCTGCAGGCTGGAGAGGTGGGCGATTTGGCATATATTTCACTATTCACCTTTAATCAGAAACACGTGCAGTTAACAATAAGAAATATAATGTCAAAAGGGAAAATTCAGTCTGCGATGAATCACGACTGTTATTCTCAGTTCCTCGCACTCCACATTGCTAGTTCCCTGTTCAGTCTGGCTATTACGTAATGGGTGTCTAGCAACAACACAAGGAGTTGACAACCACGAATGAATACAACAGACTTAACGTATACTTACACCTCGCACATGGATGTACGTATTCAAGGCAAAACATTTTTCAATTTCCTCTTTTCGCTTTCGGACATTCGGTACGAGTGTATTTCTTTGAAGTTATGGTGATTCCCCTTACAAGCTCCTCACAGCGATAAACCGTTCTCGGAGCTCTCAACTACCCCGACTGTATAAACTGGTTCATCAGTTAATGTGCGCCGCAAGCTCAGCGTTTAAAGCCAAAAGGATTAGTTAGTCAAGGAACCCAGCCAAGGTGTGAAGCGAAGCTGTCACGCGCTGGGAAAGAGCTGTACAACGGGGAGCAACTCTAAAATACCTCCGTACATAAGAGGGCCACAGCAATATTGTTTAAATTTATTTCGACTGTTTTGATCAAATATAATCAATTATATCGTGATACTATGTTCATAATCGGGGTCATGGCTCTTTGTGTGTTTTGACAATTATGTATGAAAACACTACCGAATGATAAAAAGCATAAGGTTTTGTAATCAATAAAGCAATATCTAAAATGTAGGAAGCTGTCATAATATATATATATTCTGTGAAAATATCGAATGTTCTCGTAGTTTTATTCGTATGTTCAAAATAACTTATAAATAGCACATATTTTTTTTATTTCTAATATTTATTAACCACGGGAACTCAAATCTACCAGAACCCTGAGAACTGGCGTTTTATTTTACATTCAACATATTTTAACACCAGCAATTCACGTTAACGCAAAGGTCAGGTCACAGGGTAATACAGTGCACTGTTGTCTTCTGAATGACTCACAGTTTGTTACCGACCAAACGCGATGCAGATTTTGAAAGAAACTGTTTACAAGTGATTATGCAATAACATGGAACCCAGGGACTCTCTTCATCCTAATACTGCAGTAATCTAGACTTGCCAAATATTATAGATTTGCATGGTCTATATTTGATATATTTGTATCAGGGTCTGTAAGACAGACTGTAGTTATTGTGGTTATCGCGCAATTACTTGCACGTTTAAATGATCAAGGCAAGTGCTTTTTTACAAATTATTTTGGCCTATTTCAAACGTACATAAATAATCTAGCATGTCTCAAGCCGTTATTATTTTTTGGCAATTATATAAAGTAATCATATAGAAGTATATAACAGAGATTGACAGTGAACATTTGGTCGGCATATCTAAAAATAAAGAAATATAATAAATTGTACAGGACTTGTTTTATCACCTTAACTTTTGATTTAGATCGGTAGGTGATTTAAAATCTTATTTTTTCGTGTCTAGTCATACAACAATCCCTAGCAATATTTTTTTTGTCTTTACCGTCGGTTGTACACACAAAAAACCTCGTTATTATTTTCGGATTTTGCTTATTTTTAAGATCAGCGGATCCGTACACTAAATAAAAGCTATTGTAAAGCCTTATACACCTATAACATTTATTCATATACTAAAGAAAGTATGCTCTTGAAAATTGGATTTGATAAAAAAAATACCATCACGATGTGTTCTATGCTGAAAACAGTCACTGAAACACTTCAAAGGTAAGGACCAAAACACAACTATGTATCAAATACATCACCAACGAATAACCATTTCTTGTTTGTTTCGTTTTTTGTCACCATCAAACATGGGTGTATAGTTTCTTTTGCTCGGCTGTTTAGCTTCGCGACACTTGGCTCTGGTGTGCTGACAAGTTTGAAACATGTCATTCAAAGAAACCCTGCTGACTGAACAACTATGGATTGTCCTGATTACCACGTCTGGAACTGCCCTGGAAATGGCCGTAGATCATGTACATGTACTTCAATAACTTCATACACTCAACAATAGTGAGTGAGTGATTTGGATTTATCGCCGCTTGTATGACTGTTTTGGCCACATAACAGTGTGCGACACATTGGTTTGACATATTTGGTTTGACATATTATACTTATGTGAGGAATCGAACCCAGGACTTCAGCTTGATGCATAAGCAAACATATTAACCACAAGGCTACCTTACCGCCATATCACCCTTTAATGTTGGCATGGTACCTTTAGGCTATGTACTCAAACACATGTTAAATCAGGTTTGGGGCGTTGTCTGCATCATGCAGGTGTCAGCCAGCATTGCCGCGTGATGTCATGGGAACGAGTTAACCAATCAGGGCTCACTTCCGTTGCACGAGTTTTTCACGCGCGTTAACTCGGACTGGACGAACGGTAGCAGACGGGCGCATGTTGAACAACCGTGCCAGTACGCGTCAGAGTAATTTCAAGAAGCTGGTGAGTATTAATCGAAATGAACATGACATAGACACTAATTGTTGATGTTTCTGCAACTTACGTGCTACAATTAACGTTCTTTTGGAAATTGGTTTGAGGTGCATTATTAAGAGCTTTAAGACCCCCCAGGATTTTTAGGGAATACAGAGCGTGTTAACAATGAGGTTAGTGCAGGAATAGATAATAAAATTAATAAATGTAACAATCTGTTCGTGGCCATATTGTGTGTAACATATTTTCAACTACCCACTCGTAACTTTATGTGTTGTATTATATACATATGAATCATGTCATGGGAAGGTTTCTCGGCATTTTAAACCAATAGATAGCACATCCGTTGGGGTCATTTACGGATACATTTTCAAATATCAAGGGCCAGGTAGGTACTTCTATGTGTTTACGAGTGAGTGAGTGAGTATGGGTTTACGCCGCTTTTAGCAATATTCCAGCAACATCACGGGGGGGGGGGGGGGGACACCAGCAGTGGGCTTCACACTTTGTACCCATGTCGGGAATCGAACTCGGGTCTTCAGCGTGACGAGCGAACGCTTTAACCGCAAGGCTACCCGACCGCCCCTTGTGTTTACGAAAAGGTTAGAGCACAATGACCTGGTGTCTGTTCTTTGAAATGGTTAGTTTTTGAGGCTCGGATTTTTCAATCATCAAGGCAAATTAAAGGGGACAAAAGAAGCTCCGACATTGCCAAGTGGTGTTTAACTTACACTTCAGTTTGTCAATGCACGGTATTGCGTCGCCAATGTTGGTCGGCGATTGTTTCAGATTACCAACATAACTGTTTTCATTATCCATGGTTTAAGATACCAATAATCGGTGCCTAAATGCGGTGTATATGCGGTAAATATCAGGCGTTTGGAATAAACACTATGACGTATTCCCAACAATATATTTACCATCTCCAAACACACTCACGTGGTAACATCGATGAATACACAGTTACTATAGTGAATGATTTCGGGATTGGCGTCGCTTTCAACACAGTGCTGGGGTTGCTGAGTTTCTTAAATTTCACAATGCGACAATGGTATACTATAGTGAGGTATAAACTGATAATGACATAATGAAGTAATCTTTCAGATGGTTTTAGTAATGGTAGAGGGGCCCCTTGGATGCAGTTCTGACCGATAGAAGTACGAAATTATTTGTTTACATGACTAACGCTGCTGATTCGGTAGAGTATCCGAGTAGTACAATGTGTGAAATCCACCCCTAATGCCTATAAGCGGTGTAAATCCACGCACACTCTCTGGTAAGGTTTATAACTTAGACTCTTCATTCACTGACAACATCGAAACGTAATTCGGCAAATTAAAACAATATGCCCACGGGGACCGATGAACTTAGAAACTCTTCCTACGCCGATGTACGTGTATAATAAGTGAGTACTAAAGATGTTCTCGGCGATGGGTACAGTGTGGGGGATTCCTCCCCCCTCATCTTGCCCCTTTTTGGAGTACCCCGCCACAATATTGCTGGAATACTGTTAGAAGCATCCTTAAACTCATTGTCATTCACTCAATCACAGTGCTCCGATAGAATTTGCGCCTCTCATGGTTTTTTCTCCACGAAGTGTTTATTGTACGATAAACAACTCCTACTCGTCGGATTATTTCTCAAATAATTGTGTGTTTTTTCAGTTTTTACGAAATAATCTGAAAATAATATCATTATACAATCGCATCTGAAGGCGCCGGAATTCCGTCGCTCATTTTTGACAGAAACCTTTGATTCAAGATTCGTCCTGATAATGTTTCAAGGTTTATAAGCACAAAACAAGTGGTCGTGGGTTACCATATCAACATCATATTTCAATAGAAGTCTTAGTAGATTTATATTTTTGTTACATGGCGATTTCCAAATTGAAACGCAGAGGTTAACCAAAAAATCGGTTCGTACAGAACTAAAATGTGTAATGAGTACCACATAGTACACACAATCAACGAATAATCAATACATCTTATTTAAACACAGCTTTATTTTTACAATAAGAAAGGCAGTTAAATGGGTTTAATAAGTGGCAGTAGCAATACGCCCTAGAATTAATGTTAGTGCATTCATGAATGTTCAGAATGTTGTCACTGTTGAATGACTCAATCAATTAATTCTGGTCCCTCACTTTCAGTATATTTTGCATCGCTCAATAAAGAAAAGATAGTGTTCTGGTGTAGTTTGAAAATCAATGCAGTTTTCAAACTTCAAAAGGAACCACTCAACTTACATATTAATCGGTGTGACAGTTAATGTAATTAGTATGTGGTGTAAATGCTAATGACTAGGATTTAACGTTGTAGTCAATATATTTTTTTATAAAGGTCATCATAAAACAATCATACCGAAATTGTCAGTGGAGAAATAGCAACGGAAACACGTACATACCCAAAATGTTGCTTATACCTATCGTGTCACTGGATTGTCTGGTCGAGAATTCTTCTGTAACTTGTGTGAGTGGCGGGTGATACCAGTAGAGCAGGACATGCTTACCCTTTCGCGAACACCAGATGTAATCGCTGATTTTCAGTGATACATTAATAAAAGTTTCACCACTATTTTGCCCTTTACACCCAATGGAATCTTGTTTGGGCAGTTAATAGAGACTGATTATTCGCTGGCGTTAACGTAACATATTTACTGATTTTGTGTTACAATTGTAATGGAAACAATTGGTGATTTAAGTACAATATGACTTTGTAGTCAGTATCTTTTATTAAAGGTCAATATTAAAATTGTCAGAGAAGTTGAGAAATAATGGAAACACATTGCATCCAAGTATTGCTTAGTAATGTTTATAAGACAAGGCAGTTTAGCATATCTTTGCGTTTTGTATCACTGAATAAGGTTGGTACCTCTGGCATAAATAATTAAAATATATCATCATCACCATCATTAGTGTGGGGGCCACGGGTGGCCCAGTCGTCTAAGGCGCCGTAATTCGCTGTGTAGAGTTCATGCCATAAACCTATGATCGTGGGTTTGAATCCGGTTTGCCCCGATTATGTTTCTGGGTAATTCAGCCACCTACTTCTGCTCGTGGGTTTCACCAAATGGGGAAACATCTAAGACCTGCATCACTTTCCTTCCACATTGGCCTGATAGACAGGCTGTGATATAACTGGAATACTTGAAAGCAGCCTTAAAGCCGATTAATTCACTCACTCATCACTGTGGTTTTCTTTTCAGAATGGAGGTGAGTGCTACAGTTGCAATGGACTACAGCTGCATGGGCAACCGTGAAGAGACTGAGTCGGGCTGTTCCATGCGGTTTAACAGTATTGCACTTATATCAGGGTGTGTCAGCTTAATGTGGGAGGAAAGCCCGAAGTGATGCAGGTCTCAGACGTTTACCACTTCGCTGAAACCCACGAGCACGAGCACGGTATGGTGCTGACAAACCTAGAAACATAATCAAGACAAACGGGGATTCGAACCCACAATCATATATTTCTGGCGTGTCCAAGGGATCATATCCCAATTGCATGAATTGATGCTCATGTCAATCACTGGACTGTCTGGTCTAGACTCTATTATTTACAGACCGAAGTCATATAGCTGGAATGTTGCTTAGTGCGGTGTTAAGCAACAAACAAACAAACACACAAACAAAGACCATTTGTGGAGGGGCTTTGAAATTTTCATCTTCCAAATAATTCTTGAGGTGGCCCAAAAGATAAAGCGGATACATGATCAATGCTTTCCAGTACCCCTTGGGATGGTCAGGTTCCGACCCAACTCTCCATTGGGTTATCATTGAGACTATCATATATTAAAAGAACAATCTTCTTGATTTGTTCAACCTGAGTATGGTTTTACCCTGCTTTTAGCCATATTCCAGCAATAAAAATAGGCCTCACACATTCTACCCATGTAGGGAATCGAATCCAAGTTTAAGGCATGAGGAGCCAAATCTTTTGACTAGGCTACCCCCACTGTCCCGATTTGTTCAAGATGAATACAACAAATAAACTTATGTTGAAGTGCAGCCTACCCTATATAATGAAAATGTCATGTAGCAGATGACAGGTGGTGTGCACTGATTTAATTCTCAAACAAGACAACATCCACAACATTCCAAACGGGCAGTTGAAGGGATACAACTCTGTGTCACTTTCAGATATCATGACAAAATATACAAATTGTTATCATGACTTTATTTCTTAAACAAACAAAATAGCATCTGAAACAATGACCTTAGCTAGTCTTTCCATACAATACAAAAGGCACTTTACAGAGAGACGCTTCTCAAACTTGCAAATCTGCTAAAAAAATACACCATTCTCTGTTTACATTTTATATCACATCTATTGTCTTAACAAACAACAATGGCATACAAGCTTGAATGTCTGCAGGCCTCTTGCAGCAGTACTGTTGCAACCGTAAAACCGTAGAATGTACAGCAATATTTTGCATATACTCCCAAATATTTCATTTCTGAAGCAGCCATTTTTTCAGAATATTTTTAACTTCAAATGACCTGTGGTGCAAACATTCAGTATTCTGTAGTCATACGGACATACTCTTTCCCAGAAGGAAGGTCAACCTTCGTGAAGTTGGGGAATAGCTTCTTGGCATCCTCATTGGACAAAGACGGCACAACCATACATGGTTTCCCACTCTGTAATACAAGACAGGGTAATATAACACCAGGTAGGGTAATATAGCACCAAGTAGTATAAAATAATACCAGGTAGTGTAATATAACACCAGGTAGGGTAAAATAACACCAGGTAGGGTAATATAACACCAGGTAGGGTAAAATAACACCTGGTTGGGTAATATAACACCAAGTAGGGTCACATAACACCAGGTAGGGTAATATAGCACCAAGTAGTGTAAAATAATACTAGGTAGGGTAACATAACACCAAGTAGGGCAATATAACACCCGGTAGGGTAATATAACACCAGGTAGGGTAAAATAACACCAGGTAGGGTAATATAACACCAAGTAGGGTCATATAACACCAGGTAGGGTAATATAGCACCAAGCAGGGTAATATAGCACCAAGTAGGGTAAAATAACACCATATAGGGTAAAATAACACCATGTTGGGTAAAATAATACCAGGTAGGGTAATATAACAAAAGATATGGGATTGAAATAAAAGACAAAAATAAGAGCAATGATAATTCAATTGAGGTTTGTAAGGGATGCAAAAACTGATCATGTAAATGTGATATTTTTTTAAGTTGTAAGCAAATAACGAGGTGTTTATATTTTGAAAACTGACCACCCGATCCCGTTAGTGGCCTCTTACGACAAGCAGAGTCGCCTTTTACGGAAAGCATGGGTTGCTGAAGACCTATTCTATCCCTGATCTTCACAAGTCCAACTTTATTTGAATGTAATCTGCTAGCACGTCAAGAGAAAAGATGGGGATAGTGCTGGACTTTTGCACTTTGTTGCATAACACCCTCAAGAGCTGTGTTTGATTTAACACCTTGTGTCTATCCTTGTTTTGACAGATTCCAGGAGGGGGTTTGAACAAAATATTTTTGCAGGAAGTCATGGTCAACTTAGTTGATGTTGGAATGACAAAAGATTGATTAAGTATATTGTTGTCATCAATTCAATGTATGTTTCTTGTGCTATTAGCAGTTATCTCACCTCCCAGTCAACTGGGGTGGCAACTTTCTTTGAGGCCGTAAGCTGGAGAGAATCAATCACTCTCAGGATTTCACTGAAACCAGAACAAGCATAATACAATCTACTGCAACCAGAACAGGCATCATACAACCTACTGCAACCAGAACAATCATCATACAATCTACTGCAACCAGAACAGGCATCATACAACCTATTGCAACCAGAACAGGCATCATACAATCTACTGCAACCAGAACAGGCATCATACAACCTACTGCAACCAGAAAAATCATCATACAACCTACTGCAACCAGAACAATCATCATACAACCTACTGCAACCAGAACAATCATCATACAACCTACTGCAACCAGAACAATCATCATACAACCTACTGCAACCAAAAAAATCACCATACAACCTACTGCAACCAGAACAATCATCATACAACCTACTGCAACCAGAACAATCATCGTACAATCTACTGCAACCAGAACAATCACCATACAATCTACTGCAACCAGAAAAATCATCATACAACCTACTGCAACTAGAACAATCATCATACAATCTACTGCAACCAGAACAGGCATCATACAACCTGCTGCAACCAGAACAATCATCATACAATCTACTGCAACCAGAACAATCATCATACAATCTACTGCAACTAGAACAATCATCATACAACCTACTACAACCAGAACAATCATCATACAACCTACTGCAACCAGAACAATCATCATACAATCTACTGCAACCAGAAAAATCATCATACAACCTACTGCAACCAGAAAAATCATCATACAACCTACTGCAACCAGAAAAATCATCATACAACCTACTGCAACCAGAAAAATCATCATACAACCTACTGCAACCAGAAAAATCACCATACAACCTACTGCAACCAGAACAATCATCATACAATCTACTGCAACCAGAACAATCATCATACAATCTACTGCAACCAGAACAATCATCATACAACCTACTGCAACCAGAACAATCATCGTACAATCTACTGCAGCCAGCACAAGATTCATAGAACCTACTGTCACCCCATCCCACCCCACCCCTACCTCAGCTAATAATTATGACACATTCATGCTATATAGAGAGATAGGAGACAACTCACGCAAAGTTTCTGCCAGTTGTAGCAGGGTAGAGGAGTGATAGCTTCAACTTCTTGTCTGGTCCAATAATGAAAACCTGGGGAACAAGACCATGTTATATTTATCTGGGTTAAGTGGAGTCTAGAGTGTATCAGGTGCTGGTCATTTGCCATATGCATAGTTACATGTGTGATAATTGACCTTACCTTGAACACAGAAAGTAGAGAATTCTGCAAGATATCATTAGCATTGCTGGCATCCGATTTCCCAGGAAGATGGATCCTCTAGAATCCCAAGTTAGATGGATGCTCTCGATCCCCCAACCAGAATACACAGGAAGATGGATCCTGTAGAATCCCCAGTTAGATGGATACTCTCGATCCCCCAACCAGAATACCCAGGAAGATGGATATTCCAGAACCCCTAAGCAGACAGATCTTCTGTAAACCCCAAGGATACTGCACCCCCAACCCACAGGTAGATAGATACTACAGACCACCCAGGTAGATGGATATGCCCGAACCCCCAAGGTAGATGAATACTCTAGAACCCCCAGGTAGATACTACAGAACCCCCAGGTAAATAGACACTTTAGAACCCCAGGTAAATAGACACTCTAGAACCCCCAGGTAAATACTACAGAACCCCCAGGTAAATAGACACTCTAGAACCCCAGGTAAATAGACACTCTAGAACCCCCAGGTTAATACTACAGAACCCCCGAGTAAGTAGACACTCTAGAACCCCCAGGTAAATAGACACTCTAGAACCCCCAAGTAGATGGATACTCTAGAATGACCAGCAGCTACTCACTGCTCTACAGGTAAGGGCCAGGCCTGCAGCATCCTTCTCGGCAGGGTCCACCATACCCAGCTTGACCGCTAGAGACCTGTCCTTGTCAGAGATGATAGGGTAGGGGAAGTCACCTGATTGCTTTGCATAGGCCATCACATCCTGTGGAGGAACAAGGATAGCCTTGTAATGCCAGGATGAGGTAACAGGGGTGAATGTTTGTTCTTTAGTGCCACACTCAGCAATATTATTATATTATGAATTT
Source organism: Haliotis cracherodii (assembly GCF_022045235.1). Classification (NCBI taxonomy): domain Eukaryota; kingdom Metazoa; phylum Mollusca; class Gastropoda; order Lepetellida; family Haliotidae; genus Haliotis; species Haliotis cracherodii. Next base: position 10,300,924 of record NW_027266268.1, read on the forward strand.
GTATAGTGCACTGTCCAATTTATAACTCTTATTGTTACCCAAGTCAATGGATCAGTGCTCACTTGATTTATATTCTCAGCTCCCTGGTGAGTATACAACCCAAGCAGCGTGTGAGGTCACCATTTCCTCCCACAAGGTACCATTTCATTGCTGGGTGAACAGAGGCATATATCAAACAAAGTCACTTGCCAAAGGAGACACCACATGTTTTACTGTGCTTCAGTGTGGGGCAAGCAAAACTCAGGAATCAAGCTGTCAAATATGGTCACCCTTTCAATTATTCTACGAAACTGATTCAAACAAAGATGAGCCAGCTCAAGAGGTATAAACATGGCCGCCTGACACAAAAAGAAACATGGAGAGATTGGACTATTTGTTTTCTCTCTAATTAGTTGCTTAACATAAACCACTGATCGAAAACGGGTGAGTGAATGTTGTCATCAATCAATCAGTCAGTGAGCATGACCACCTGAGCCTTAAGTCGCCTCTTAGAACATGGACAGGTTGTCATGGACCAGTTCTAACCAAGGGAACCATGAAGATCCAGAGTAGATTAGGTCTTCAGCAACTGATGCTTGCAATAAAAGTCAATTATGCTTGTCGTAAGAGGCGGCTAATGGGATCGGGTTGTCAGGCTCGCTGACTTGGTTGTGCATGTCATCCTATCCCAATGATCATGACATCAACCACTAGATTGCCTGGTCCAGACTAAATTATTTACAGACCGCTGTCATATAGCTGGAAGATTGCTGAGAGCGATGTTAAATTACAAACAAACAAAAACCAATCTAACCAGGGATGCAGATGTGGATATGGGTTAGGGTTGGACACTGTTTGTTTGTGTGTTTGTTGTTTAACGCCACACTCAGCAATATTCCAGCTATATGACGGCGGTCTGTAAAAAATCGAGTCTGGACCAGACAATCCAGTGATTGACATGAGCATCGATCCACGCAATGGGATACGATGTGATGCATAACCAAGTCAGCGAGCCTGACCACCCGATCCCATTAGTCGCCTTTTACGGCAACCATGGGTTGCTAAAGAACTATTCTACCCTGGCTCTTTTCACTGCCTCTGAAGGATTGGACACTATGCAACACTGAGGTGAAATGGGGTTTAACGTCACGTCCAAGATTATTGCATTTATATAGTGCTTATACACGCGCATGCACGTGTTGTTGTGTCTGCTTATACTAGTTTGGACTGATGCCGATTTATAGAGCTTTTGAAAAGATGCGGCCAGGGATCGAACCCCAGACCTTCTGCTCTCCAGGCGGGCGCTCTACCACTACACCACGGAGGTGGTCTGTGCAACAATTGCTTCTCAATGTCTCTGAAGTGATGCTACCTCACCTTTGACCAGCCCTTGTGGCTTACTACATCATCACAGGACAGAGCAATCATCTTCACCGCCCGCTTGCTGAACTCTGGGACAAGCTGGACGACTCGGCCAAGCTCGGTGGTGCACACAGGAGTGTAGTCCGCGGGATGGGAGAACAGGATGGCCCAACTGAGGAACACAAAACAACATACAACCTTGGGAATAGGAAGGACATGAAGGACATTTGTTGTTTGTTCTGTTTTGCTTTAGACCCAAACTCATTAGAATCAGATCTCAGTGCTCACTATAGACTAACATTTAGTCTCTGAAATCTTATATTACACAATATCCTTCTTGACTCTAAAAAAAATTAAAAAATTCCCAATGCTGATTTCAGATTTGGAATAGAGCTAGCTTGAGCTGGCTAGACTTGCTTTTGTATGCATTTCTAGATTATTAATTTTTCATAAAATAAATATATTCCACGGTCATGGTGCAGGACTATGCTCACTGCTGCTAAACTAAGATCTGGGGACATCCCATTACAGATCACATCAGAACAAACTTTTGTGAACTTTGGCCAACCAGTATAATGACTTACAAGAAGTTGACATAAACCAAATCACAAAGTAGCTTTCTTGTGCTTTATGGCACTAATTTCAAACTGGCAGCTTCCATTCCAGACTAAGCTATGACAGATATCGATTCAAAATTTGAAAACTGAACAAAAGAAAATTGTGGAATGTCTGATAGATGTGCAAGATTCTATGGCAGTGCTTTGCACAGACTATAGAAAGTCTCTCCCACTTCAAATTGAAGTGGCACTTGGAATACACATTCTGACTGTCTATTTCCCAATATCATAAGTGATTTCTGTTTAGCATTAGCGAGAACAAAGATGTGATTTTAATGATTGCTTTACATCACAGTCAGCAATATTTCATGGCGGTCAGTAAATAAAATGTACTTACCTTGCTGAAAATCACATTTTGTGCAGAAATCATGCAGAATTTTGCATTTATCTGCTACGGAATTTGTGAAATACAATGCAGACATTCTGTGTCTAGCTGTGAATAAGTTTATAATAAAAATGCCTGCCACAAGTCAAACAGGTGCAAAACTACGAATTGGCAGCGAAATACAAGACGCTTAATGTGGGAGAACGTTGCTGGCAGAACATTGATTATTATCGGGATTTAAACCCTGCAGTTGGTACTTCTGATCAGGTTACTCTTCGGATCCGTTGAATGCCAATATGAGTTTTGGACTCTGTCTTAATAAAATATGAGGTCTTTGAGCAGTTATGTAGCAGCCAATTATATATGATGTGAAAATCAACTTTCTAATCTCTGTTGATGAGACTATCAGTTGGCAAATGTTGATTTTACACATGAGAAAACTCCAAGAGAAACCTTTTACAAGCCTGCAATTAGTCTGCAAACTTAAGTCTGGTTTAACACAACTTTGAACAGTTTTTCCGTTTTATCAAGACGTGTCAGGAAGGGGTGGGGGGGAATGATGATAAGTCGGATGGGGGGGGGGGGGGGGGAGAGAATGGATGTGTCAGGATGGAGCGGATATGTTGGGTTGGAAGGGGGATGCGTCAGGATGGAGAGGGATGTGTCTGGATGGAAGGTGGAAGGGTGGATGTGTCTGGATGAAGGGTTGGATGTGTCTGGATGAAGGGTTGGATGTGTCAGGATGAAGGGTTTTTGATGCGTCAGGATGGAGAGGGATGTGTCAGGATGGAGAGGGATGTGTCTGGATGGAGGGTTGGATGTGTCAGGATGAAGGGTTTTTGATGCGTCAGGATGGAGAGGGATGTGTCAGGATGGAGAGGGATGTGTCAGGATGGAGAGGGATGTGTCTGGATGGAAGGGTGGATGTGTCTGGATGAAGGGTTGGATGTGTCTGGATGAAGGGTTGGATGTGTCAGGATGGAGGGGGCATGCGTCAGGTTGGTGGGGTGGATGTGGGGAGAATGCTGAAAGTGACACAGGTTGTAGACTTTGACAGTTTTATTAGTCACAGATTATCTGGGATTCCAAAAAGAAAAGAGCCCTTAAAAAAAAAAATTGGGATAAATTGTTATTGTGTTGATGAAGTTCTTACTTTCCTAAATTCAGAGGTTAAAATCACATTCAATGCAGTAATGTTGAACTAAGCATGAAAACCTCCTCCTCCATACTGGTCCTGTTGTCAGTGAAATACAAGTTACCGCTACAAAGTCATAACATTAGTGAAACCTCAATAACATTAAATGGGAAATGTTTCATTTCAGTTTGGGAATTGTTTTACTGACATTTGCTGCAGATTTTGCAGCCGAATATTTGCCTCAAGACACATTGAAATATATCCCTGTCAGTTGGCTTATCCCCTCATTCTAAATACAAAACATTTGTTCATATCAAATGTGTTTTTGAATGACCTTGTGATCTTCAGCAACCCATGCTTGTCATAAGAGGCGACTATCGGGATCGAGTGGTCTGGCTCACTGACTTGATGGATGCAAGTCATTGTGTCACAAATGAATAGATTGATGCTCATGATGTCAATCACTGGATTGTTTTGTCCAGACTCGATTACTTGTAGATGCAACATGGCTGAGTGCAGCATTAAACAACAAATAAACAATGTAAGTAACTTTTACGAAGCCATTCAGCACTCTAAATGCTGTATGCCCAAACTATGATTTTTTTCCAGATTCTTCATTCCATACAGATGCATGCATGCAACATTCAGCACCAAGATCACAAGTTCATAGCACAAAGAAGAGATTATCATGGCAAACATACCAAGTCACGGTTCTTGCACAAAGCCTACTTGATGCGGTCTACTGACCACCACTTTGCACACAGAAGATATATTCTACACAGTCAGCCGGAACAAACATGTTGTGTGAACATGCTGACTCATGTCTGGTGGTTTTCTGATTCAACAGAATGGACAGAATCTCCTGAACAGAATGGATAGAATGGATAGAATCTCCTGAACAGAATGGATAGAATCCTCTGAAATGCAGTTATTAGGTGGAATTGTGTTCCGATAGAGTGATTGAAATATATCTCGATAATGATACAGCATCTCCTCAAGCATCCAATTTGAAGCTCTTAAGAAAAGAATCATATTCTATGTATATGTATATATAATATATGATTTTGCTGACTTACACTGATGCACTGTGTTATGACCAACTAAATCAGGGCTTGATTAAGGTAACTTGATCTAACTTGCACCAGGTTCACATATATGTTGACATGAAAACATGTTGACAAGTTGCACCCTGGTCCCATAGACTTATCGAAGTTGAAACATAGACAGGTCTGCTGTCAGCGTGTAATAAAATAATGACGCACGGCTGTCAACCTTGATAGGAACATGTGCACATAATCTTGAAGTACCCACAGTTTGATGATGTCAAGCCAAAAAAAGTATGACAAATTACATGTAACTTTGGGATTTGTGATGTAGTATGGGAAATGAACTTTAGAGGTATTCAGTGTGTTCAAAAATCAAGTTTGTGTGGACAAATAAGGCTTAGACCTACACAGATTTAATCATTTTTGACATGTGCTGGGTGCATGAACTGAGGTAGGCAAATATTAGGTTATATTTTTCAATAATAGGTTTCATGTTTCACAGATCTACATCAAGCCATGTAAATGATCAGTGAGTGATAACGTGAGTAAATACTCAATGGTTAAACAAATTATCTGTCTCCCTGTTTCAGTCATATTTATGGAACAAAATTAATCCAAAATGTGTCTTGGAATGTGCAGAATGTGCTGTCTCTTTTACGAATCTGGGTGTTCCCATACTTCAACATATACATATGATAGTCGTTGCAGTATGATCACTTTGTGGAACAGTTTGTTTGTTGGTTAACTCTGCAGGGCCCTATTGCATGTGACAGTGTCCAATATGCATCGGTACATAGCACAATATTAACTGGCAGTATTCATCCATACAAACATGCCAACACAAAAGCTCATGTTTAGATGAGAAAATCAGCCAAGCAAATCGCATTTACCGTATTTACCGTAAGCGCCCAGGGCACTCTCAAAATTAGAAATAGGGGGCTCTTATTAGAATATTATTTTGGTGAAAAAAAAAAAGGGTTGAAAGATAAATTTCGTGGAGCTTGAAATGTTTATGTAAACAGATATAATTTTCACGGAATTTAATTGCCAATAATTAAGGGTGAATATTATATGCGAATAAATAAGATCAATTGTAAGGGGTGCTAATTGGGATTGTTCATTAGCCAATATCTTAGCAAATGTCGCCGTGGGCGCTTATTAGAGCGGGGCGCATATTACATCGAATACGGTATAAGATTTCAGTATTAGTACTGATAGATAGAAGGTGATCTATCTGTACAAGGTGGCTGATCTATGTACACACATAGCCTACAGCTCCCCTGAATAAAACAAACTGAACTGAACAGCACTGCAGCCACTACGTGAGGTCTGACATGGTTCATGTAGTGAGGTCAAGGCTGCTGTGACAATTGTCAACCCATGAACAATACAAATGGGGGGTTTTATATTTCGTGCTGAGTCACTCTCTGGACCAGACCACACCAACGAGACATGTTGTTGATATATTGTGTCAGGCATGGCTGATCTTGTAGTACTAAGTATACTGTTTCCAAACAACTAAGTCTGCTATCCTCTTTATCTCCAGGGCCCCATTCCACAAAGCGATCTTAGCACTACGATCATCGTAAGCCTATGTTAAAGTGTGGGAGTAACGATCATCTTAGCGCTAATACCGCTTTGTGGAAGGGGACCCAGGGCTTGTATTTTGGTAAACCTACACTAGCCTCTGGATTCATTCCTGTGGTTCTCACAATCTCAAATTATCCACCCTTGATTGTCACTAACATTTTACAGATCAATCAAACATTGAGCTTAGTAAAAAAGAAATAGTTAAGGGTGGACTTTTTATAATTTATTTTTTTATTCCATTTTCCATCATATTTTACATTTCAATTTCATACATAGAGGGTGCATGGATGTATTGTGACATTGGGTGGGCTTGGTATGCTGCAAAACAGATGATTAAGTTTGGGTAACAACAATGATTTAAAATAGTACAACATTTCTCCCCATAGGTGTCAGGGTTCTTTTCCCACATTTTCATTTCCTTTTCTATCTTATCAAAGTTTTTTAGTGTTAAGTTTCTCTCAAACTCTTTTGTAATTAATGGGACTGGCCACCATGTTGTTGACATCGCCAACTCAACATTGAGACTGGTTTGTAACCATCATTCTGATAGGTCTGTTACACTGATTAACGTAGCATATCAAATTGGCTAAAGGATATAAATGAAGGGCGAGCAATATGAGATTGCGAGAACCACAGGAATGGATCCAGATGTAGTTGATGTAGGTTAAAGCGAGCCCTGGAGATATAGAGGATACTGCTAAATCAGTATAGACTTGCTCCGTTTAGAAATTTTTGAAGATTTGGAGTGGGTGGAATATTTGTTTTTTTTACATTAAAGGAAATTGTTCTTCACTCTCGCTAATATTTGATTCAGAAACACGTTCACAACACTACACAAACACTTTCACAACACTACGCAAACATGTTCACAACACTACACAAACACTTTCACAACATTACACACATTCACAACACTACACAAACACATTCACAACACTACACAAACACATTCACAAAACTACACAAACATGTTCACAACACTACACAAACATGTTCACAACACTACACAAACACTTTCACAACATTACACACATTCACAACGCTACAAAATCATGTTCACAACACTACACAAACATGTTCACAACACTACACAAACACGTTCACAACACCACACAAACACTTTTACAACACTACGCTTTCACAACACTACACAAACATGTTCACTACACTACACTACACTACACTACACTACACTACACGTTCACAACTCTACACAAATATTAAAATCACTCTACATTATCTTGATACACTTGTACTTGTGAAGACAATGCAACTTAAAGGTCTTTGAACGGAGTCCTTATCGACACTTCTGTGTGAGATAGGCTATCCACAGTAAACTACATTTATAACGAACATGCTTACAAATGAACTCACTGATATAACAAACTCATTTTTTAGTACGGCCATTTGTTGTATATATGCTTAAAATGAACTACAGTCATTACAAACGAAAATTAGTGGTCCCTTAGAGTTTGTTATAACCGTAATTTACTGTAGTTATGAAAGACTTGTGAGTGAGTGAGTGAGTTAAAGTTTAACGTCACATCGGCAATATTTCAGCCATATCGTGACGAGAAAGACTTGTGGAACCAGTTAGTTCTTGTTTTCAGCAAACAAAGCCGAAGCAGCAGATATTTTTCATTTCATTTATTTTCTTATCTTTTTATTTGTCTGATCCAAAATAGAGCAGATGGGATTATAAAAATAAATAAAACTGTTATTATTATATTTTCCAATTTGGACCTGGCCCCATTTTGCATCCAGTAGGTTGAATCCATCAACAGATATTTTTTGTAATGCCACCCCGGGCAATATAGAATCGCTAGCAGTGTCAAAGCTGTGTCCTGGCCGACAAACTGAAATGTCAGGACAACATACCTCAATAAGGTCATGTGCCAGTAAACCATTACATTCATTCCTGTAATCTGTATCACAGATAAAAAGTAGTTGTCAGAATCACATTCTAGTTTAAATGGCCTGCTTCTTATTATCACTAAGTGATGTGCAGTATATGTGTCTGAGCCGAGTCAGAGTGTCAGCATGGTGATGTAGACAGAGCGGCTGATGCAACAATTTAGTTCTCTTTCACACAGGATTTAACAAATTTCTCTATCAAATGATATGGGCTCAAAATGAGCATGTTCATTAGGCCAGGACAACATTGTTTGTGCATGTTTTATAAAGTTACAAAAACTAATTACAAATGCTGCATTTGACTGAAAAAAGGGTATTTTGAAAATTGCTAATTTTTGTTAGAACCTTTCATTCATGATATATTTTAAGTAAGTCATTTTATTGGTTTAAAAATATTTATTTTCACAAAAGTGTGAAAATGGCTTGGTAAACAAGCGCTTATGTTAATACCGTTCCATTACACATAGGACATATTATAAGTCATTCTATTTAAATACATGTACAGCAACATTCTTTAGTTTACTGTCAGTTTGGGTACATTGTTTGGGGATAAATACTGAAACAGCTGAACAGTGAGTCTGTTGAACATGTGAGCCAGTTGAAGCCTAACAGCACGAACGACATAGCGTAGAATGAACTAGGGTCGCATATAAATCATGTACTGGTAGATCTGTTCGTTTCCCACCAACACTCAGCATGTATTATCATCGTCACATTCATTTCCTGCTTTCAACTCACTTGATGTCCCCGTGACACGACACAACTTTCCCTGGAAATCAACTATGAAGTGAAACTTCTGTGAATGAAAACCAAGGGCACAGTAAGGTCTGTCGTCTGTGTCAGTCCCTGAACCATATTATTTTCTCTTCTGCCAAGCCTTTACTGTAACACTATAGTTCTGAAAAAAGCGCTCCAGATTTTTCCCAGGTTCAGGTTCTGAATCTCCCATCTCACTGGGGCTCCTTTTGAATTAAAATGCAGTTGTCTGTTTCTATCAAAATCATATATTTTCAGAGACTTAGCATTAGTCTACTAGGTCTGTATACTATAATAACTGACCTGTGAAGATCTGGGGTGGAATATGTCTTAAGCAACCCATGCTTGTTGTAAGAGGCGACTAAAGGGATCGGGTAGTCAGACTCGCTGACTTGGTAGATGCATGTCATCATATCCCAATTGTGTGGATTGATGCTCGTGATGTCAATCACTGACTTGTCTGGTCCAGACTCGATTATTTTCAGACCACTACATAAATCTGGAATACTGCTGTGTGCGGCGTTAAACAACAAACAAACTATTATAACCCAGGTACTTTCATAAACGTTTTTGATATAAACATTTTATGTATGAAATTCTGTAATGCAGAATTTCAGATGGGATTTCTCAGTTGAAAATATGTAACAAAGGATAACTGCACATTGGTGAGGCAAGGACCTCAGTCACAGAATTTGTTTATATCCTCAGGGAGTGACCCAAAACATATTCTGACTGAAAGAAACATTCCAGGCCACCAGAATATTAAATGTTTGGCAGACCCTACAAGCCAAGCTTACAATCATACATTTGCCATCGATTAAAGAAACAGAGTATAGAAAACTCCTTTTAAAGAGAGTCTAAGCCCTGATAAATTGGCAGGGTCAGCAAGTTTGTTTCAAGACATTCGATCCAAGCCAACTCAAATTTCATGATTAATATCAATCTGTCGGTCCACAAATGTCTCAATTTCTCTTGTCATGAATCACAGCAATATGTACCCAACTTGGGCTCACAAGGACACAGGGATGTGGATAAAAGCCCAGCTTTAAATTTTCCCCTACTCATACTATTACCATTTATATAGCTCTAAGTTATTTCTGCTTGCGTGCTAAGGTGCAGGTAACCTCAGCTGTGATAAGACGTTCTAACATCAAGGTCAACATTATCTTATCACACAGTTCATGCATTGTGGGAGTTCGCAATGAAAGCCCTCATATAATCTGCTATTGGTCAGAATCTCCTTGTGATTCAAATCCCAATTTTATTATTCATATGAACATGCTTCAATGAGAAAACCTCTCCTTGCTTGTCAAATAACATCTGCTAAATCTACATATACATACTGTATATGTAAGCAAGTATTATATCCTACCTCAATATTATCCCGGGGGAAGTTTTACTCTAGAGTATAGTATAGGATAAGATTAAACACTCTTGTATGGGTTCAAATTCACTAGGGAGAATCATCCTGGCAGTAGAGAATTTCATCCCCGGGATAAAAAATAGGGTAGGATAATATTCACTCTTACATATACACAGTTCTAAACGACTTGCTCCCCTAGGCCCCACCCTCCAACCCCGCCCCGACCTATTTTTAGACCAATCTGTAAGTAATCTTCATAAGCAATCCTTAAGTCTGAATATTTACATGACAATCCATATTTTCTAGTGATTATTACACATTTTTTTACAAAAAACACAGCAGCGTAGAAGGGGTATGTAATTGCCTAGTTACTATTACTGGAAAGTTTCAGTTTCATCAGGGTTTGAACAAAGTTTATGCGCTACCCTTTAATCTCTTGAAACAAATTCAACTCCTTGTCACAACTCGCTTTGTCAATGTTCTAAGACCACAGGGCGCATATTATGTCGAATACGGTATATATATATCTATCTATCCATACATCCATACATGCACCTACTTTAAATTTGTTTACAGCAAGACTTTGTCCCTTTTAACATGTAACATCGAGTATGTAATACCATTGTGAAACATTGTTGTAAGTGCATTTCTAATGTGTTCTTATGAATGGCATAACTTGGTTTTATCACCTTCAGCTATACAATACCAATGATTCAAATGCTAATTTTCTTTATTTACTTTTCTGCAACTTGTGCACTAGCAATAAATATTGACATTAATATATAGTTACCATTGCATATGACAAATATGTTCTGTCCTTTCCTGAAATGAATGTTGAACTTTTATTTCCACAACTCCATTAAACTAATCTTAGTTTTAATCCTTATACAACAACACTAATCAATACAGTTAAAGAATTAGGTGATAACATTATAATAATTATATATGCAAAAATCAGATAAAAGAAAAACATGTTTGAAATTTTGAACTTCTGTCTGGATAAAGCCCCACCCCTCGCTAACCTCGCTACCGTGTCGCATGACATATAAATATTTAAGCGCCACGCAGTTTTGAAATAAACTTACCTTCCACCAAGCCATTCGTGGAAGTCTATGGAACCAATGGTAGTTTCAGCTTTGAAATTAGGGAATATGTCGCCGAGGTTCACCATTTTTTTTCCGAGCGTTGGACCGGGCTGACAGTGACACGCGTTGTTGCCGGGACTGATAGTGAAGTGCGCCAAGCGTCGCGATAGCGGAGATCTAGTTTACATGTGTGACTACCGTGTTGCGTCTTGCTCTGATTACACGTAGCAATGTTTTTTTTTATTCAAGTCTTGTGTGAACATTCCGGTGATGTGAATTAAATATCATTGTGCTGTATTAGATTAGATGTGAGACGAGTACGAAACATCGAAACAGTGTTTGAATACAGCCTTTGGAATATTCGAAATTCGTGTCTGCAGGTGGGCGGAGTGGGGGAGTGGGGGGATTTGGGATGCCGGTGTTGCGGAGTGGGTGAACGGAGCGGGGTGCGAGTGGACGCGAAGTGGGGTGCGGGTGGACGTGAAGTGGGGTGCGGATGAATGGACTTGGAGAGCGGGTGGGCGGAGTGATGGTGCGGGTTTGTTGGTTGGCCACACTCAGCAATATTCCATTTATATGACGGAGGGTTGTAAGTAATCGAGTTTGGACCTTACAATCCAGTGATTGACAACATGAGCATCGATCCACGCAATTGGGATCGATGACATGCATCAACCAAGTCAGCGAGCCTGACCACCCGATCCCGTTCGTCGCCTCTTACGACAAGCATAGTCGTCTTTTACGGCAAGCATGGGTTGCTCAAAGACCTATTCTACCCCGCATCTTCACGGGTCGATGGTGCGAGTGGACGGAGGGGATGCGAGTTTCACAAAGCGTCGGGGCAGCAAGTAGTAAAAAATGTTGATTATCTTGAAACAACTGAGGCATGTTTTTAGCTGTTGACTTCGACCTGTGCTGCGAACGCGCTGGTTTAGTGTGGAACGGACTTAAGGCAAGATGACTGATCATGTACAATTATTGAAAACTGAAAAAGTAATAATAATTATGAGTATATAGATTTATGACTTTACAAAGCTGTCAATCTTCTAACTGTGTCGATAGAAGCCAGGTTGGGACTGATGCCGTGTGAATGCGTATCCGGGTCAAATATGAAACCTTTTATTGGTCAAACCTCAAATATTCTGCGCATTTCAAACTGCTAGCTGTATACGTGTAATGGGGACGAAACTAACCAAACATATTACCAAACTTTGTGTAGGACTTATTGTCCAATTATGTAACGGTACGTGTTAAAAAGGCGTTTATTTATTTATTTTAATTGACCTTATTTTGTTGGTCAGTGTCATATGGACTTCGTAAACATTGAAGCGCCATAAAATATCATACCATTGTAGCTCAGCAGTCAGCTGTTTGCTGCCGGTCTGTACATTATCGAGTCGAAACAAGCCAGTAACAGGGAGCATGAACAACGACGATCCACGTCATCGGGTTACGACAACATACAATTAATCAACTATGCCTGCCGTAGGAGGCGACTGACGGTTGGTTGGTTGGTTGGTTTGTTGTTTAACGCCGCACTCAGCAATAGTCCTGCAATATGACGGCGGTCTGTAAATAATCGATGCTGGACCAGACAGTCCAGTGATTTACATCAGGCGACTAACGGGATCGGATGGTCAGGTTCGCTGACTTGGTTGATGCGTGTCATCGTGTCCCAATTGCGTAGATCAATGCTCATGATGCGAATCACTGGATTGTCAGATCCAGACTCGATTATTTACAGACCGACGTCATATAGCTGGAATACTGCTGAGTGTAGCATTAAACAACAAAGAAAACTTACTAAGTGAGTGAGAGTGAGTGAGAGTGGTTGAACACCGTTCCCAACAGCATTTCAGTTATATCACGGCTTGCCAGCTTCTGGAAAGTGATGCAGGTCTTAGACGCTACCACTTTGGCGAAACGGGTATGGCATTGATCATGATCATATAGATTTCCATCAGCCCTTCGGGATGCAACTGCACATCAAATTCTAGCCTCATTGACGAATGGGTCTCCAGAGATCCTAATACAACATGGAGTAAGCGTGAGTTCTTGTCTCAGTGGGCTAGCATTATAAAATCAACCCAAAGCCACAGAGACTGAGACAAGATATTATTCCAGACTGGTACAAGTCGCCACACACACTCGCTCGCGCGCATGCAAGTCGCTCTGAGAGTGCAATAATATTGAACGTGACGTTAAACCCCATTTCAACTCCCCTCGCCTCATTCATTTGGAAGCAGCGGGTTCGTTTTTCGTTATTTGTTCTTTGAGTAAGGAAAAACAGGCCAGCAAGCTAGAGAGATGTGGTGAAATACACTGATACCCATGTAATAAGTAATAGCAGGTTCGACTTACAGGGGCACCATCATCCAAAAGCTGTTTACTTATTCAGAAAAACCGGAAAAACGAACCAGCACCGGGTTCGATACTCAGTTTATGTCCAACAATTCTATCAAATATACTGCGTGTACCGCGCGGCATTACTTTTATATATTTTTAAAGCGCCACGGTTTTGAAATAAACTTACTTAAAGCGTGGAAGACGTTGTGACCAATAGAAGATCAGCTTGGAAATTAGGGAATACTTCGCCGAGGTTCACCATTTTCCATCCGAGCGTTCGACCAGACGAAGTGGGGATGCGGGTGGGTAAATAGAGTGAGGTGTAGGTGGACGGTGGGCGAGGTGGTTGAACGGGGTGGTGGTGCGGGTGGGTGAACGGAGAGGGATGTAGGTGGACGGTGGGCGAGGTGGTTGAACGGGGTGGTGGTGCGGGTGGGTGAACGGAGAGGGATGTGGGTGGACGGTGGGCGAGGTGGTTGAACGGAGTTGTGGTGCGGGTGGGTGAACGGAGAGGTATGTGGGTGGACGTTGAGTGGGATGAGGGTAGACAGAGTGGTGGTGCTGGTGGATGAACGGAGAGGTATGTGGGTGGACGTTGAGTGGGATGAGGGTAGACAGAGTGGTGGTGCTGGTGGATGAACGGAGAGGTATGTGGGTGGACGTGGAGTGGGATGAGGGTAGACAGAGTGGTGGTGCGGGTGGATGAACGGAGAGGTATGTGGGTGGACGTGGAGTGGGATGAGGGTAGACGGAGTTGTGGTGCGGGTGGATGAACGGAGATGGATGTGGGTGGACGTGGAGTGGGGTAAGGGTAGACGGAGTTGCGGTGCTGGTGGATGAACGGAGAGGTATGTGGGTGGACGTGGAGTGGGATGAGGGTAGACGGAGTTGCGGTGCGGGTGGATGAACGGAGAGGTATGTGGTTGGATGTGGAGTGGGGTAAGGGTAGACGGAGTTGCGGTGCGGGTGGATGAACGGAGAGGGATGTGGTTGGATGTGGAGTGGGGTAAGGGTAGACGGAGTTGCGGTGCGGGTGGATGAACGGAGAGGGATGTGGTTGGATGTGGAGTGGGGTAAGGGTAGACGGAGTTGCGGTGCGGGTGGATGAACGGAGAGGGATGTGGGTGGACGTGGAGTGGGGTAAGGGTAGACGGAGTTGTGGTGCGGGTGGATGAACGGAGAGGGATATGGGTGGACGTGGAGTGGGGTAAGGGTAGACGGAGTTGTGGTGCGGGTGGATGAACGGAGAGGTATGTGGGTGGACGTGGAGTGGGGTAAGGGTAGACAGAGTGGTGGTGCGGGTGGATGAACGGAGAGGGATGTGGGTGGACGGTGGGCGAGGTGGTTGAACGGAGTGGTGGTGCGGGTGGATGAACGGAGAGGGATGTGGGTGGACGTTGAGTGGGGTGAGGGTAGACAGAGTGGTGGTGCGGGTGGATGAAGGGAGAGGGATGTGGGTGGACGTGGAGTGGGGTAAGGGTAGACAGAGTGGTGGTGCGGGTGGATGAAGGGAGAGGGATGTAGGTGGACGTTGAGTGGGGTGAGGGTAGACGGAGTGGTGGTGCGGGTGGATGAACGGAGAGGGATGTGGGTGGACGTGGAGAGGGGTGAGGGTAGACAGAGTGGTGGTGCGGGTGGATGAACGGAGAGGGATGTGGGTGGACGTGGAGTGGGGTAAGGGTAGACAGAGTGGTGGTGCGGGTGGATGAACGGAGAGGGATGTGGGTGGACGGTTGGCGAGGTGGTTGAACGGAGTGATGGTGCGGGTGGATGAACGGAGAGGGATGTGGGTGGACGAGGAGTGGGGTAAGGGTAGACAGAGTGGTGGTGCGGGTGGATGAATGGAGAGGAGATGCAGGTGGACGGAATAGGGGTGCTGAAGGATAGGGGTTTTGTGTGCAGGTGAGGTGGGGGTAGACGGAGTGGAGATGCAGGTGGGCGGAATGGGGTGCTGAAGGATAGAGCGGGGTGCAGGTGAAGTGGGGGTAGACGGAGTGGAGATGCAGGTGGACGGAATAGGGGTGCTGAAGGATAGAGCGGGGTGCAGGTGAGGTGGGGGTAGACGGAGTGGAGATGCAGGTGGACGGAATAGGGGTGCTGAAGGATAGAGCGGGGTGCAGGTGAGGTGGTGTAGACGGAGTGGGGATGCAGGTGGACGGAATAGGGGTGCTGAAGGATAGAGCGGGGTGCAGGTGAGGTAGGGTAGACGGAGTGGAGATGCGGGTGGACGGAATGGGGTGCTGAAGGATAGAGCGGGGTGCAGGTGAGGTGGGGGAAGACGGAGTGTAGATGCGGATGGGCGGAGAGGTGATGCGGGTGAACGTAGTGGGGATGTGGCTCGCTGCACTAATGGGATAAAACAAGGACTGGTCGGCTCGGAGTCAATACACAGTGTCTGAGTGGGGTATTCAGGGAGTATGCGGCAACTTGTTTATTTGTTGTTTAACGCTGCACTCTACAATATTCAAGCTATATGACGCATCAAACAAGTCAGCAGGCCAGACAATCCGTGAAGATTCCGGGGTAGAATAGGTCTTCAGCAACCCATACTTGCCGTAAAAGGCGACTATGCTTGTCGTAAAAGGCGACTAACGGGATCGGGTGGTCAGGCTCGCTGACTTGGCTGATACATTTCATCGATCTCAATTGCGTGGATCGATGCTCATGCTGTGAATCACTGGATTGTCCGGTCCAGACTCGATTATTTACAGACCGCCGTCATACAGCTGGAATATTGCTGAGTGCGGCGTTAAACAACAAACAAACAGCAGGCCTGACCACCCGATCCCGTAAGACTCCTTTTACGACAAGCATGGGTTGCTGAAGACCTATTCTAACCCGGGTCTTCACGGGACCACGGCGGTATGTAAATAATCGAGTCTGGGCCAGGCGCTCTGTGACTGACCTCATGAGCATAGCTCTACGCTATTAATAAGATATGATGATATACAGTCAACCAAGTCATCAAACCTGACCACTCCATCTTTTTGGTCGTTTCTTACGACAACTAAAGGTTCAAGGGGCCTATATATTCTTACCCGGAATCCTCACAGATGGGCGACAAAAAGAGCAAGAGTGAGTGAGGATGCTATTACACCGCTTTTGGCAATATTCCAGTAACATCACGGCGAGGGACACCAGAAATGGGCTTCACAAATTGTACCCATGTGGGGAAACGAACCCGGGTTTTCGGCGTGAAGAGCGTACGCTTTAACCACTAGGTTACCCGACCGGCCCCAAAAGAGAAAGAGAAAGCAATGAATTTAACATTACACACACTATTGATGTTTCCTGTAGTTTATGCTCGGGGCCAAATGTGATGCGCAAGCAGTCAAAACTTCCTGGTATTTCAGCCTTAACTTCCTGCCTCAACAATAGCAAATTGCTTGGCGTGTGTGAAGGAACGGATGAGTTCGCTCAAATGACGATCAATGTGCATAATTGCACAGGTCGGCCTAATTCACTAAATATAGATACACGATTTTACGCTGCAATAAGTGGAATTTCCGACGAACTTACAACTTAAAACTCGGGAAATTTGTAAATTGAAAACTAGAGATCTACTTAGGCTGAAACTATAGAAATGTTGTTACCAGCTAAATTGTCTCTGTAGACACGACCCTATTTACGGCGACAGTACATTGTGTTAATCTAGCAGCTAGATTACGTCAAAGCCATTAATGTTTCAGCTATATGACCGCGGCAGGCGAAGTGTGTCGCCGGTCGGGTGCATACACACCAGTGGCGTACAATGTGGGAGCATGGGACGTCACTGTCGGGACCCGATCACACATCATCTCAGCCAGGTCAGTATGGACAGTTGGTTAATGGTATCTTGTGGTCGTCTGGTATTCTTACTGACCACATTCTTTATGTTTCCTTACTGGGGTGAGTGTGTATAGGGTTTAATGCCGTTTTAACAGTACTTAAGCAGCTCTCACACTTTCCGAGCTGGTTGCCGAGCTCTCTCGAGCCTAACTCGGGTAGGACTCGGGAAGAGACAACATATATACGAGTACTCTACGAGTGTGTTACGAGCCCCATAGGAGTCCAATACCTATATAGGAGTCTAATAGGAGTATATTAAGAGTTGCATACGAGCACAACGATCTCGATGCGAGCTGTTCGAGTTTGGTACGACTTTGATTCGAGGTGGCACACTCGTATAGCTCGTATTAGACTTGGTACACTCGGCAATAAATTTTGCAGACGATCCTCATGCGAGTTCTGTACGAGCATCACGAAGTCGCCACGAGGAGTTCTACGAGTAGGAAGAATGTGTTACGATTTTGTTACGAGTTGGCTGGCGGCCCGACTGTTTTGAGCAGTTCCAAAACTCTCGTAGATCAGTATACGAGGTATCCCGAGTTACCCCGAGTTTAGTACGACCTCGCTACGAGTTCCATGCGAGTACCCCCGAGTCAGCTCGGGTCCATACTCGGGACGCAACTCGGCAAAGTGTGAGAGCCCCTTTATAAGTAACATAACAGTGTGTCAGCTTTATTTAGGAGGAAAGCCTCAAGTGATATATGTCTCAGACGTTTACCGTTTTGGTGATACCCATAAGCACGGGTATGGTACTGATAAACAAGACTCAGAATCAGGGTGAGTCCCGGATTCGAACCCTCTAACAACTCACCCGCCCACCCGCACCTCTGCATAGCTCGTGTTTGTCACTAAAGGCGGTAACGTCCTGTTGTGAATGACGTTAATCCTGAAAGAATATTTATTTCCGTGTTATTTCAATTATCCATCACGTTGAAAAAAATGTTCATTCAGTCAATCCTCCTTTCGTTCAACCAACCATCCTATCAATTATTCAACAATTCAATCAATCATACAATCAACGGGTCATCCATAAAATTATCAAGACACTCTATCGTCATCCAAACACCCTACATTCCGTAAATCAATTAACCAATCATTCGGCCGGTCAATCTATCTAACATGCTTGTTTGTTGTTTAACGCTGCACTCAGCAATATTCCAGCTATATGACTGGACCAGACAACTCAGTGTTCGATATTATGAGCATCGATCTACGCAATTGGGTGGGATACGATGACATGCATCAGCCAAGTCACGGTACCTGCATGACCACCTGATTCCGACCTATCATTAATTCCTTCCACTATCACGGGGGACCCACCAGTATTTACGACGCAGCAGTTCGTCATGCAGTGTTACGTCCCTTAGCAGTGACAGGATCCGTTGTCTTGATATCGAATCCTGATTGTCTGATTATATATACCTTGGTCTGTCTGCATCATACCGTCCGAAATTTAGCTCATATGAATGAAATACTTTAAAATGGCGTAACAATCAAACCAAACTCAATGCATGAACATTCGTTCAGTTGCAAACACGACAGCAGGGCTATTCTTATGACACGTATATGTGACATTGTTTACAGTCTTGGTTGCATGGAGTTTGCAGATGAACACATGCTTGTGATGACACAGAAATGAACGCAGGCTCCTTGAAGTCTCGGGGCCGAACGTGAGAAATACCGAGATCAAATGCTTTCCGTCCGTCACTTTTCCTTCTGCGAAGCGACGCAGATCAGCAGGGAGTCATGTGTGCTTTGTCATGTTCGTCAAACTATTTTTCGACTTCACAGCGCAATCAACACATTCTTCTGTGTCAAATGACATCCGACGGATCGTACTTCAGACCACAATAGCCCATAAAACATTTGAATCTTTTGAATCGTTAAAGAAGGCAGACCCTGGTAGTCGAGAACTGTATCATATATTCAAAGGGATGCGTCAAGGTGTCTGACTGCCTCGTTGATACACATTAAATGCGGGACTTTGAGGTATGTCTTTGTTAATTTCCTGGATTTAATACGGCAGAAAAGTATTAATTTCGTAACAACAGATTTTGACAACTTACAATAAATGCATGCACCATATGCACAGAAAGAGATAGGGGGTGGGGTGGGGGTGGGGGGTGGAGAGGAGAGGGTGAGAGATAGGGGGGGTCGACGGTAATCACAAACATTCATCCAAGATTATCAATTGGAGTAAACCTCCGTCCTATACGCTCAAAGGCAAAAGTAAGTATCAACATTGTTTTATTGCATTTTAGTCCACGAGCCAGACCCCAAAATTGTATAAAGCGGTGCCACTTGGCGTGGCAACATTTATTTTGTAAACATATTTTTCGAAAGCAATCCGGGGGATTAGATTTCGGGATAGGGGAAACAAGAAAGTTAAAAAAAAACTTTGAAGCTCAGCCAGAAGGGGGTCGGTTGGCAAGGCTCTCTTCCTTGGTTGAAACGCGTAACAGTGTCCCAAATGCGTAGATCGATGCTTATGGTGTCAATCACTGGATTGTCAGGTCCAGATTCGAATATTTACATACAGTCGTCATATGGCTAGCATATTGATGTGTGTGGTGTTAAGAAATATGTGTCAAACAGAGCAAAGAAATATTCCTGTCATCAGAATGAGTGTGGCTGTTATATAAGATTGGGCATCCTCGGTTATCCGGTGAATAAAATGATATCCATTCGTTTTGTAAGTAATGATATAATAGAAGAGAGATATGATCCACTAGATAACCGAGATCTATGGTGACATTCCTGTTTCTTATTTTTAGTGTTTTGAATCCGTCGATTTCCAGAAAAATGGCGCTGAGCAAAAAAATGACTAAACATATATTTGTTTACTACCCCACCGATCCTCTTTGTCTATAAACATACGAAAGGGTAAACTTATATAGAGAAGGAAGACAACACATACATAAAATATTCTGTTGAACAGAATACAAATACGGCATATATCCACATTTGGCATTCATTTGATAGTCACTATACAAAAATACAATTTCGAGATTATAATGAGGACAGATTCCAGTGGCATGTCAATGTCAAACAATTTCAGAGACAAATTTCAGTGGCAACAAATTTTATTCCAGCCGATTCACTGCTGCATGTGTAAGGAAAAAACCAAAGTAGCTGATTTGTTTTTGGTTGTTTTTGTTTATGACCAACCTTAAAGACATTTTTTGGGGGGAAAAAACACCTAAACCTAACCTAATAAATTACGTCGCCTAGTGATTAAGTTGCCTGACAGCGCCGAACATCCGGGTCCATAATTGTAAATATGTGAAGCCAGTTCTTAGAGCTTCCCGACGTGAATGTATATATATGGAATATAAAGCTGAAAGCGGCGAAAAACAACGTTCATTTGCATACCCACTTTACCTAATGACGTTGCGCTTTAATACAATTGTCTGAAAACAAAATGTACTGCCAACAATGTGTCTTCTCAAGATAAAAATAAAATAACAGAAACGTGGATGTGAGATCATCTTTTATCAAGTTTATCAAGAACTTTACGGTGCTGATGTCAAGTGATAGGTATTATCAGTTATATACACTATTAGAAAACTGGTTAAAAATGGCCACACGTCAAAACGACCAAAAATTAAACGGGCCACAAACCGTCTAATATTACAATGTTTTGTTTCTATGAATGTTTGATTGACTGCGTAAAGGGTATTCCTACAAGGTTATTTCAAGATGATATTGTCATGCTGTGACTTCCCTTAAAATCGAAGTAATAATAGCAATGACAAGATAGACACAATTTTTATGGATAACAACTTCTTTAATACAGTATTAAAGAAGTTGTTATCCATAAAAATTGTGTCTATCTTGTCATCCGTCAACTTCTAAGTAATGCCTATCAAACAATTTAATAATAGCAATAAGAGGAAGACCTCCCACTCGAGGCGCATCAGCTGACGTGAGTGCGAGATCAAGCTCCTCACATCGATAGCCCGGAGCTTTCTCTACTAACCGAGAGTGTAAACGAAGGTGTCACGCGCTGGGAAGGAGCTTGGTGCGAAATATTGTAAGGGAAGTAACTCGGGGGTGGCCATCAGATTTCACGGAAATCCCCGAAAGTAAGTGTCGGAAACCCAGACAAAATGGCTGACCGGAAGTAGGCTGGGTGATCGCTATCACACAAAATATTGAACCAAAACTTGATCAGTTTGATCAAAAGATGGCTAAAATGAATTTAAGACTTTTGACTTAGTTAAGGAATGGAAGCAGGCAGACAGGAAAATCAGGTGAGTGATCATTCAAAGAATGTGTATCATTTGGATTTATCGCAGGTACGTGCTTGTAAGTTCGTGACACTGCGTTTGACAGGTGATATTTTTATGTACTGGTATCGGTTGAATTTGGTGGACGCTGTCATATTATTCAGCATTTCAGTCACGAGGACATTGTTTGTTGTTTACAAACGCTCGCTTACCGTTTTGAAACAGGTATTTATATGGAGAATGTATATTTTGTTTCGGTTTGGTTTCGTTCATGAGAAGATTTTGTGATCATGGTGATGCTCTGAGTTCACAAATTTCGGTAACTGGAATAATCATGAAGATAAATGGTGAATGCTGACTACGATTAATGAAACTCAGAAATACTTAATCCAGCCCCTTTAAACTTTAATTATCTTTATATTTCTGAATAGTTGACCTTTTTTCAGTTTATAACCAGCTGGTTACCGAGTGGTTATTTTGTATTTACTAATCAGTTGCATTTTTTCGCTCGCTGCTGTACTGGATTATATCCCAGTTTATCAAGTTTATGTGATAAATGATGCACATATACTTGTCCATTTTCGTGAAGCAAAGTACCATTTATCCCCAAATAAGTGATCCATTGTTTATTCTTTGAACAACCATCCAGACTTAGCGGGTAATGGAGGTAAGGCGGTAATTGAAGACCAGGCACTTAATATTTCAACTACAGTGCTGCATACTGTCACAAAATAAATTGACATACAATACAGTTTTATGTTATTGACAAAGAATGTATTTCAAGATAGACAGCGAACATGAACATAGTAATAAAATTGCAACAAATACATTTTGAGTTTGTGTTAAGCAAAGAACTACAAAACTGATGTTATACATGTAAAGAACAATTAAATCTAACATACATGGTGGTTATTGTGTTGCATGCTATTTCATACCCAGTAGTTATTGGAGGCGGGTGCCTATTACAGGAAATAGAGTGTGCAGATTTTTGGTATTATGTGGAATGGCAACGTGATAATTACGTTATCTTGTGTCAAGGGTTATGGGCTTGCGGTATAACAATCAATTCATCATATTCATAAGAATAATAACATAAAAACTTTCTTTTAGCACAAAAAATATTGAGCATTCTCATGTCACATCAATTTCACAGTATGCATGTGCAACTATTAAGACCTGTCATGCCATAGGTTTGTGGTTCAGGTCAAAATGAAAAACATTGTGTTTAAAAATATTTTGTCTTTTATTTGGTTTCAAATTGCAGTGTTCAAAATTAAGGAGGTCATTGTAATAAACTAAACTAAACTAAAATATTTAGGGGTCCCAAGATTAAAATACCAGGATGCCCCTTATCTTCAAGTGTGACTGTCTCTGTAGTCCAGTGGATAGATCATCTGCCTGGAGATTGGAAGGTCTGTGGTTCAATCCTAGACTAACATATAGTCTCTGAAATGAACATATCATACAGAAAATAAAAATCTAATAAAAAGGGAGCCCAGTGATTCTCTTCATTTTCAGATACTGCAATCTAGACTTGCCAAACATTATAGACTTGCATGGGCTGTAGTTGATATAAATGTATCAGGGTCTGCAAGACAGACTAGTTCAATCCTAGACAGGGGCGGTGGGGTAGCCTAGTGGTTAAAGCGTTCGCTCATCACGCCGAAGACCCGGGTTCGATTCCCGACATGGGTACAATTAGTGAAAACCATTTCTGGTGTCCCCCGCTGTGATATTGCTGGAATATTGCTAAAAGCGGCTTAAAACCATACTCACTCACTCACTCACTCACTCACTCACTCACTCACTCAATCCTGGACATGTCAAAAGACACTAAAAGATTGTACTTTTTGTGGTTATCCAAGGACTCATTGGCTTAGTAGAGCATTTGCTATGTTAGTGCAAAATTCATGAATGTGATGCTTAACCTCACCCTACCACCCTTTCAAGAGTTTAATGAGACAGGCCTTGAGTGCAAGTTGCAACAAACCAGGTATTAGAGTCGAATCATTCTGAACAAACAATGGGTTGTAACTGTATATTTTTCAAAATGCCGAAATGGCCCATAAATTTGGTTATTATTAGATATGTTAGAACATGTATACAGGTATGGAATTTAGATTGAATCCAATCATTATTTTGTGTTTTTTTCAGTGGGCAACATGGTGAATCTGTAAACAGTAACCCGAAACATAAATGATATTTGTCAAATGATTGTAAAAGTACCATGTTTCTTAATTGATTTAGAAGGTGTCTTTCCCAAATGAAAATGGTCTTGTTGGGGACTTCAGTCAAATTTCTAGTGAATCACTCACAAGTAGGAATATAATATACGAATGGCAATAAAGTCATCAGTCTGTGCAGACAATTTTGGGTCTGCTAGTCTGTACATGGCCATTAGTGTCCTTTTCATTACTTTTCTCTGTTGCTATAAACTTCAATTACTAGTTTACTCGATGCCTCTGACAGAAAGTTACTTTACTAAGGCTAGAATAAGGCTTGAAATCCCCAAATGCAGTCACTGTAAGAGTAGTTATACTGATTGAGGATTTGTAATTTATGAATTGTGTTAAGATTAATCAATGACATCTCCTGCTTTTAGATGTGTTGAATATCAACAATATCAATAGAAAGTATTCAATATATCAAATGTACAGAGAGTCAGAGGGAGGGAGGGGGTGAAGAAATTGAAATCTACAAAATGTTGTTTAGAGTGTATGAAGAATTAGAGATGCTGTTTGATGAAAACAGATGGTATTATAAGCATGCATAACATATGCAGGAAGTACTTTCCATAATTCTCTGCTGATGTGTTCAAGTGTTGGCAATTAATTGGCGGAGAATATATAATGACAAGAGGAAGGGCCTACTACATGCAATAGGCGGTCACAAATAGGGATGAACCTGTGAAGATCCGGGTTAGAATAGGTCTTCAGCAGCCCATGGTTGTCGTAAGAGGCAACTATGCTTGTTGTAAGATCGGGATCGGGTGTCATGCTCGCTGACTTGGTTGATGCATGTCATCTTATCCCAATTGCGTAGATCGATGATCATTATGTCAATCACTGGATTGTCTGGTCCAGATTGATTATTTACAGACTGATGTCATATAGTTGGATTATTGCTGAGTGCAGCGTTAAGCATGTTAAGCAACAAACAAACAACACAAACAAGGATGAAAACAGAACTGTCACATTCATTAAATACAACAGTAAAAATCAACAGGACTTCTCATGTAATCATATTTTGAAGAACTCATTGTTTGTAGTTGTTAAAATTACTCAAATGGTTCCACCCAATGTGGATACTGGTTTGGTTAACATGGCAAAGGTCCCCAGTCACCATGTTTGTCGTAAGAGGAATGAGATGATCTTGTGGTCAGACTCGGTGGCCTGGTTGATTGTGTGTCCTCGTACCTCAACAGTGTGGATCATTGCTCTACTTTCACTGGTGTGCCTGGTGTAGTTAGTTTTTTTGTCCTGATACTAGGCGTAATGTGAAGATGTCATGACTGCAGCTTTAGTTAACCCTGTATATAGGTCTGTGGTTAACCATGTCCCGTTGTTTGACACTTTTAGCCTGTTGTCTTATAGTTTAAGCTTTGTAGTGAATACAGAAATTTGCATTTGGTGGAATAAAAATAAAATTTGTTTTTTATCATGTTAAGACTTTATATTTTATTTGTTTGTGCACCCTGGGACTCCCACTTCATGCCTTTGACCATGACGGCAGACACCCAAAATTATTATGGATATGGGGAGGTCGGTGATTCGCGACCTGGCTGCGTCAAGGCTCCAGTCTTTCATGTTGTCTATTGGGTATTTTATGCCAATGAGTAAACCGTGTTTAAAAATAATTCTGTCAAAGCTACATTAAGCGAGACATTTCTTTTGTGCATTATTCAATGCAGTGTTTGTTTTTTGTTTGGTTTCACTCAGCAGTATTCCAGCTATATGACAGTGGTCTGTCAATAGACAATCCAGTGATTGATATCATGAGCAATGATCTTCGCAATTGGGTTACAATCACATGCATCAACCATGCTAGCGGGTTGACCACCGATTCTGTTTGTCACCTCTTACGACAAGCATGGGTTGCTGAAGACCTATTCTACCCCCTAAAATCATGTACATATGATCATGATGATGTCTGCATTTGATCAGTAAATATTAAATAAAGATCTGAAAAGGCTACTTTGGGTAATCATGGGGTATGTTTTCTAATTGTTTTCATGCTTATTTGTATGCGAGCAATTCAAAATGAATTGGGTTATAATGATTTATTTTGCATATTATGCAATTTATCTGGAGCTGTACTGAATTTGACTAGTCTCGCACGTGCAGATAGTTTCGAACCCCGCCTGGTCTCTGTGAACATTGATTACATACATGAACATGCCCTGGGCTGCAGAAAGTCATTGACTGTCAGTGGGTGGAGTACCAGTTATAAATGGCATTCTTTCAGCTGAAGATGGCCAACATATCAATTAGAAATTGTTGTTGAACAAGGAAGTTGTGTAGGAAGTGGTCATTTGTTACAGCGTGCGATGTCACCAACAAGTGGCACCTCCCTCATTGGGTATGGATTGGAATGTAGGCAGGCTGACCCTGTGATTGCCTGGGATTTCAAACTAAGTGTCTGATGCAGGAAAGTTGGTTATGGGGATTGCCATTATATTGTGCAAAATTGAATCCAAAAAGAAAATGTTATTGTGTTAAATTTCGAGGTATTTTACCAATGCATTCAGTATGTTCAGTGCAGTCATATAGACCTAAGTAATAACTTGACCACAGTTGAGCAATTAATTATAAATCATGGTAGTGTTATATTCCACTTTGGGAATTTTTCTGATATTTGCTTCAAACTTGGGGCCCAAAGAACATCCAGATAAATTCTTGTGCCTTTTCGTATATTTTGTCATGTTTAACTGTTCCACAGTATTCTTGATACTGTGTTTTCCACAAATTGCCAGTCACCAGGATCACTCATTTAAGTGTTTACATATATGAACTTTTGTTTCTGTACACTTTACAAGTACCCATGTCTGTATTTATAAATGGGTCCCATGTGAGGATTCTAGTGTAGAATAGGTCCTTATACCTCATGCTAGTCTGTCTCCCAGACCCTAGAGAAAATCTAAAAGGAGTCCAACTCAAGTCTAAAATGATTTGGCAAGTCTAAATTGCCTCCTGATATTAAGGATTATTCTGGGTTCCATTTGGATATTATTATTTATATTTTTTAGATATATATTTTTAAATAAGATATATTGAACCAGACTCAATTATTTTCAGGTAATCATGATATTGCTTGAATATTGATGACTGGGACATAAAACAATATTCATGTGCCTTATATTGATTTAGGGATTGCCAAATTAAACTACATACCGGAAAACAAGAACAAGACTGCCTTAGGGTCGTGTGTTCACTGTCTTCAAGTATGTGGATTATTCCTCTCATCACTGTTGTCTGGTGCATAGTCGTTGTCATAGCCCTTCTGAAAAAAACAAGTCAAGATCTCTTGATTCAAATACACTACTCGTTTGTCCAACCATGAAACAGTTTCTTCATGAGGACCTTCTTCTTGATCCCCATGTTCATCGTTACTGCTGAAAAGCAGTGATGAACTTACCATTTGCAAACCAGACTATAGTGTTATTATCATGATTATAAGAAAGCTGTCCATGTACATTTTGCCGTCCATGAAGTTGAGATTATAGAAACCGTATTCGACGTAATAAGCGCCAAGGGCGCTCTCAAAATTAGAAATAGGGGGCTCTTATCAGAATATTATTTTGGTGGAAAAAACAGAGTTGAAAGATAAATTTCGTGGTTTATGCTGACAGACTGATATGTTTATATGTGACATATATTTTTTCCAGAATTTAATTGCCCATAATTAAGAATGGATATAACACACGAGTGCATATTATACGCGAATAAATAAGTCTTGTGTACACTGATCAATCGGAAGGGGTGCTAATTGGGATTGTTCACTAGCCAATAATATATTAGCAAATATTGACGTGAGCGCTTATTAGAGGGTGGCGCTTATTACGTCGAATATAGTAAGCGTTTGAAGTGAAAGAGGTCCTTGAGGTTTGGTATTTGAATCTAGAGACCCCATCAATCTAAAATATTCAACGTTAGGACTAGGACAAGGACACCTTGACTTTCATGCTTCATTTTGTACACTGTGGATATGGTAGTTGCAGTCTTGATACTGTGTGTGCCTGTATGCATCCCACTCAAGCTGTGACTAGTTATTATACCACAGGCCTCTGCCCTCCTCAGTATCATGAATAAACATTCACTAGTCTCAGACAAAAATATCAGCCCCATTTGGGATTTGGGGTTAGAATAGGTCCCCAGCAACCTATGCTGGTTGTAAGAGGCGACCAAATGGATCTCGTGGTCAAACTTGACTTGTTGAATGAGTGTCATTGTACCACAATGATGTGGATTGTTGCTCACAATGTCAATCACTAGATTGTCAGATCTAGACTCAATTATTTAGAGACAACAATCATATAGCTGGAAAATTGCTGAGTGCGTTCTTTACAGCAAAGAAACAAAACTATAGCAACATGCCCTGCTCTAGTTTCTAAGACTGAAGAGGATGAATTTGTGTTGCAGGATGATGTGACACGATTCTGGCGCGAGGAGAGGGAAGATGGAGCCGTGTACAGTGCCTACCTGAAGAAAGTCACATACCGCTCTCAAGCTCAGGTACACAACCTTGCACTTTGTAACTGAATATTCAAACACCTTAAAGGGTTAGAAATTTTGTTTTTGCGTCACAGGACACACAAAAATATGTTGATGTATGCCCTTTGGCATGTGAGTCAGCGATAGAAACTAACATTTTTAGTCCACTAGTCCTTATAATATATATAGCAATATTCTTAAAAATGGCAAATTTCTACTAGTCCTTATGATACCTTAACTATTGGGCACTTTGGCAAGGACTACAGGACTAGTGCCAATTTCTAACGCTGTGAGCCTGACAAGAAGAATGTAAGCTTTGATCCATCTTCAAAATTGATGAATGTCTTTTGACCATTAGCAGGTGTAAGCAGTTGTAGTTTAAAACGTTTGACCCTTTCCTTTTTATTGAGATTGAAAACTCTTCCCTTTTTTTTAATTCCTGGGATTATTTTGTGAATCATACTGTGCATGAAACACATGTTAAACACATTCGTATGGTCCTCAGATCTTCGCATAGCAGTAATGAGCACTAAGGTCTGATTTTAATGAAATTGGTGATTAGGTTGTCTGTCTGTTGTATGTGATTGAAACATGTACTACTAGACATATCAGATACTGTCCCACATTTCCCTCATCCTTATGGTAGAAATAGAAGTTAGAAATAGAAGATAAATATGACTTCATTGGCCATGGGATGATGTAGATGCTGTACCCTGTTTGAGGTCTACTTGCTTCACAAGTCCGGTGATGCAATGGTTCACAAATGTGGAAACTGTTTTTTCTTCCCTCAGACAATATCGATTCATGTACATTTGCTGTTTTCAACAATGAAAACACAAACAAAATAGAAAAATATGAAAAGGAAAGACCCTAAATGGCATGTTAAATGCTTTTCATTTCCATTTTATGTTTTTCCGTGACGATACATTTACGAGATCACAAAAACATGGTTACATTTTATTTTATCTCAACAACCTACTCGAGTCCATAAACCAGGAAATTAAAAATAATGTTCTTAATTTACAACTGGCGACCTAGCCTTACATGCATTAATCTTACAGTATCATGTTGTGTTATCACAAAATTCCTTGAACCGCATGACATATGGTTATATATCTCTGATAGGAAGCATAGCATGTCAAGCATCAACGGCACTCCCATTTTCAATTATCTTCTTGGGCATATGGAGTTTACTCATAAATTTAAAAAAACAACATGCAGATAATGTTTTGAGGTGCCCTTTTATGTTTTGTTAATGTTAGTTGAAAATTCAACAGAGGGTACATGTACTTGTATTTTTCTGATATTACCCAACTGAAACAGATGGGTGTTGATTCAAAGGTCACCTGTTAAGCCAGAGAAATGTAATTTCTTGTTTTGCATATTTTGAGATAATATTATCCACTTGAGATAATATTTTGATGAAAACTACTGACCAAGAGCTTGAAAAGATATAAAAATGTGGTTTTTTTTAATCAAGCAAAGCATGTCTTTAAAAAAAATCCCATGTATTAAAGATCAAATTCCATCTACCAAGTGCTTGCTCATAGTGTAACATGGTACAGGAAAGATAAAGGTAAAACTCAAGAAATATACAAATATATAGTTCTGTGGTGTAGTGAAATTTTACTGATTGTAGACATTTTTGAAGAGGTGTGTCTTTAGTCCAGATGCAAAAGCCAACAGAAGGTGAGATATGTTGGCAGTTTGTTCCAAAGTACAGCTGCAGAGTAAGAGAAAAAAACCTGATGTTGTTTCAGCTTGAAGATGAGCATGAGCGAGAGTTTTCCCACTTGATGTGGGAGACCCAGAAGATCCGGGTGATCAAGGCAGGTACTCTCGAGAAGCTGGTGGAGAGTTTGTCAACCGTCAGAGGGGAGCTGGACTCCACCTACGTCAACATCTTCCTCGCCACCTACCGCACCTTCGCAACACCACAACAGGTGCTCAAGCTGCTTATTGACAGGTGGGTACTGATGCAGGAGAACGATGACTGACAAGACCTGGCTGGCAGAGAGCCAGATTAAAATAGGCCCCCAACACTCTTTAAGATGACAAACTTAGATCAGGTGGTCGGATGCCGTGATAAGGCTAATTGTGTGTCATCATTCTCAGTAACCATGTGACCATCTCCATGACATAGTGGATGGAGTGTCAGCCTGGAGAGTGGAAGGTGGGTGGTTCCATCTCCAGCTACATCATACCCAAAATGGTTATAAGATGCTACTTGTGTTAGCCTGCTGGCGCTTGGCATTAATGGGATAGACAAGGACTGGTGTGCTTGGATATACTGTGTCTGAGAGGGACATCCATGTTAAACTGCTGCATGGTGTCTCAGTGGGCTAGCACTATGTAACGGGCATTAGTCTGGGATAGTACAAGCATTTACACATGTACATATGCATGCATGGGCATTAGTGTAATAATCTTGAAAGCAACGTCAAATCCCATTTTACCTCACCTGTGAATCTGATGATGGTCATGCTTTCACTCACTGGTTGGCCTTCAGTTGATTATTAAAGGCCGTCTTGAAATGGATGCAAGATTGCTGACAGTGGAGTTCAACAACACTCACTCACTAACACCAAGACACAAAGCTATGATCATGTTGATGTAGACGAGTGTTCATTGTATTAAGTTTAAAATGTATCCATGATTTTATTCAATGATTAAATTAAGAAGAGTAACCATCAATATCTATAATTTATCATGAAGAACACCCCCATGAAGATCCGGTTAGAATTGGTCTTCAGCAACCAATGCTTGTTGTAAGAGGTGACTAATGGGATTAGGTGGTCAGGCTTGCTGATTTGGTTGAGGCATGTCATCGAGTCCCAGTGCTCATGATGCTCAAGATGTCGATTACTAGATTGTCTGGTCTAAACATAATAATGTACAGACCACCATCAAATAGCTGAGTGGCTGAGTGAGGAATTAACAAACAAACATGAAGAACAAGTAATCCCTGTCTGTACATTTCTGGGTCCTTTTGTTCCCCAGGTACCAGATGTTGAAGTTGTGTTGTGAGGATGACAGGACAGAACTGAATGAACTACAGCTCAAGTGAGTAGGCTTCTGCAGCTTGTGCAGTGTGGTAGCCATATATAGTCACCCCTTAGATGGGTGTCTCGTCAAAGTCTGTTAGAAGGTATAGAGACTTGATTAACAGAGATAACCAATAGTTCTTCGATGTGAGCTTCTTGTTTACAGACTGCATGGATATAGCTGGAATGTTGCTGTCTGGCATGAAAC
This sequence comes from Haliotis cracherodii, assembly GCF_022045235.1. Lineage (NCBI taxonomy): Eukaryota > Metazoa > Mollusca > Gastropoda > Lepetellida > Haliotidae > Haliotis > Haliotis cracherodii. The sequence goes on from NW_027266268.1 coordinate 10,332,461, forward strand.
AATATTATCTCATTCGCCCTCTATTGTGGGGGATTGAGTGAATGTTGTTTAGTGCCAGTCAGCAGCATTAAACAATATTATCTCATTCGCCCTCTATTGTGGGGGATTGAGTGAATGTTGTTTAGTGCCAGTCAGCAGCATTAAACAATATTATCTCATTCGCCCTCTATTGTGGGGGATTGAGTGAATGTTGTTTAGTGCCAGTCAGCAATATTCAAGCTATATCACAACACAGTTACCATGTTACACCCGAGAAGATCGGGGTTAGAACTGGTATGCACCATCCTGTGCATGTGATAAGAGACGACTAACTGGATTGGGTGGTCAGGTTTGCTGTCTTGATTGATGCTTGTCTACATACTCCAATTACATAGATCAATGCTCATGATGTCAATCACTGGATTAACTGGTCCAGACTCAATTATTTACGGACTGCTGTCATAGAGCTGGAACATTGCTGAGTGCGGCATTAAACAACAAACAACCAATCATCTACTTTTAATACCTAACTTAAAATATCCATCATGTCCATCATGTATTTTTTTTTAAAATTCACTGCAAGAATCCATTGTTAGTTTTGATGATGGCATTAGTTGGGATAAAAATTCTTAACTATGACAGCAGGTTTCTAATGAATATTAAAGTTGATTTCAAAAACACACATTGAAACAGTCTGTTATTTCGGCCACTTGTCACAATCTTGAGTCGGGTAAAATTTATGTTTGGTGTTCTATGCTCAGCTGAGGAAGTCCATGTGTTAAAGATCCTAAGGCTTGTTGACTCGTTTTTGGCACAGACGGTTGAATCTGTGTAATCATATTTCTAGTCTTGTTTTTTTGTTCACAGAACTATTAAATCTGTGATATCCGTGTGGCTGGACACCTATCCGGAAGATTTCCGGGAGCCTCCAAACTATCCCTGTCTCCATACGTTAGAGAAGTTTTCTCTCCACTTCCTGCCTGACAGTGACCTCGCAGGTCGGGCACGACATCGGATCGAGCGCCTCACAAAGGATCATTCAGGTGCTGATGGTCAGTGTCATTTTGGTTGTGGGAAGATGTGTTGGATAACTAGATACAAGCCATGTTTCCTTTGACACTGTCAACCACTTGCAGGGAGTGAGGGGTAACATAAAACACTCTTCCTCTGTTATGCTTGGGGTTGTAAGACATGAGGGTAGAGTGGCAAGTGAAAATATTTCATCTCTTGTGCTAGCTCTGGTCATTTTGAGGGTTTATTATCCTAAGCATTACTGAGGAGAGGTTTACTTAGCATCATACAATGAAAACATGGGAAAGTGTCAGAATGAATTAAGACTAGGTCCCACCCACTTGATTTGACCACTAATCCACTTAAGTTGAGAATTTGAACATCAGATGATATTTATATAATCTCAAGCTTAGTGATGGGTATTGACATGTCTTTTATATAGTAATATATTGTAATAATGATTCATTTATTGTGATACGTACCACAATACATTATATGCATTCTATCATCTGTAATTTGTTATGAATCTGAATAATAATGAACTGATGCTTCAGGCTTCCCCTGCATATTTTTTACCACTTCTTCCGAAATTTTGTTGAATGTTGCTATGGTCACAATGCATGGGTAATAGACAGATTATACACAGAAAGTTGGTCATGAATACTTTAGCTTTTACGCTCAGAGGAATCAAGCTGCTAAATTCTGAATTTCATAATTTCAACGAAGGTAAAAAATATGATTTGAAATTAGTTAGTTTGCTGGAATTGTAGTTGAATATGTCGATGGAGACTTTGCTTTGTATTTAGCATGTACACATTCATCTGACAATTCATGAATAAACATGCAGATGATTTTTTTAGCCTAATGATATTCTTTCCTTTTTTTCTGCAGCTAATGAAATAGAATTCCGATTTTCCATCTGTGAAGAAGTTGATCATATGATAGACAATGAGTATCACAAGCCATTAACATTCAACGACATCTCTAGTCATACCTTTGCTCAACAGCTGACACATCGAGACGCAGTAAGTATCCGTCTCTTTTTGTTCTAATATTTCTGTTCTAGTGCACAAAAGACCTGGGTCCACTTGCACAAAGCGATCTTAGCGCTAAGACTATTGTAAGCCTATATTAAAGTATGGGAGTTACGATCATCTTAGCGCTAAGATCACTTTGTGCAAGTGGGCCCTGGATTTTCCCTTGCATATTATGAAGAGTTGGCTTATAAGGATAGGTTGGTTATATTTTGTGACTTGGCTAATTGTTTGTGATCATACCCTGGTGGTTTGGAGGATTGATGCTCATGCTGTCAACCACTTGTTTACAAGGCTGTTGTGATATAGCTGAAATATTCAATTCTTGTCATAATACAGGGATTTATCTTGACCTGCACAGAGGCCGATATTCAGCTCTAAGTGTGCAGCAAATGTCAGTAAATGTTCCCAAATTGGAATGAAACATTTCCCAATTCGTGCTGTCATAGTTGTAACTGAAGTTGTGGCTTGGTAGAGGTGACTTGGATTTCACTGATAGCAGCACCAGAACAGAGGCAGATGCTTAAATGCTCAGTTTAGTACTATTGCATTGTACAAGTTGAAAGTAATGTTCAAATTCAAATAATTACTTCAGAAAAATTCCAATTTTGAACAAAGTAACAAAGTTTCCAAATTTGCCTCAGTGTCCAAACTGTCGGCCCACCTGCCCGTGGCTGGTAACTTTTCTGTCTGGCTGCATCAAATATTCCTCTGTCTTGCTGGCAGATAATTTTAAGAGTACCTACAAATTCAGATTTATTATAACTCCTTGTAGATTCTCTGGTAATTGTTTGCATTATTTCAACTGAATCATGACGCAATTTGTCTCTTATTTTGGGATTTCTTAATATCTATAATATCTGAATGTGGGCAGGTAACTTTGAAGATGGGCAGGCAACACTTATGGGTCTTTCTGGGTTTTAAAAATTATTTAAAACACTGATGTGCCTGCCCAGGGCACTTTGTTTGGAATTCTAGGTAAATTTATGTAATCGGTGGCATATGATATTAGGATGGGTACAATGTGTGACCTACTTGTTTGTGTTTCATCCATCATACTCAAGAGCATGGATTGTCATGATTGTTGCTCTTGTTATCAATCATTGGTTTGTCTGGCCCAGGTTGATATCATTTTTTTGTATAAGAGTCGGACTGCACTTAAAGAGGACATTCCTTCTGTCTGTCAAAATCATAAATGTGAACATGAAACAGTTTATAGCTTAACATAATTAGTTTATCTGATTGTAAATTTCAAGTATACCCAACAGATATTTCTTGGGAAATAGGTCCCAGATATCTCGTGCTTGTCATAAGCTCAAACTGAAAGAGGATCGGGCAGTCAAAATGTGTGCCACTATACCCTGATATTGTGAATCGTTGCTCATTCTATCAACCACTTGTTTGTCAGACTGCTGTGGTATAGTGGTAATGGCAAAAATCACCATTGACATGCTTAGTTCTGAAATTTGTTTTTAGATTTTGGTCATTAAGTCACTGAGTCATAAATTTTAGATTTTAACCAATGCCCAATTCTTTTTCCAGGAGCTGTTTCGGAAGGTGGTTCCGCACCACTGTCTGGGTGCGGTGTGGGCGCGACGGGGGAAGAAGGGGGGCAAGGAAGCAGCCAGTGTTCTCGCTACTATAGAACAGTTCAACCGTGTATCTCTTCGTGTGATAGCTACTATTCTCAAAACTCGGGATCATAAGACATCGCAAAGAGCCAAAATTGTACAGAAATGGATACACATTGCTCAAGTATGTTGTCATGGTTATCTTCTTTTTGTTTAAAAAAATGCTGTTATCCTAGTGTTAAAAATGTAACAGGTCCTTTGATTAAATTACTATAACCAACCCGTGAAGATCCGTGTTAGAATTGGTTGTCGGCAATCCATGTTTGTCGTAAGAGGCAACTAACGGGATTCGGTCCCAAGCAACTTATGCTGGTAGTAAGAAGCACAAATGGATTGGGTGATCAGACTCAGCGATCTGGTTGATTGCGTGACATCATACCCTGACAGCGTGGATTGTTGCTCACAATTTTATTTCACCTGATTTTCTGGTCCAGACTTGATTATTTACAGACCGCTATCATATAGCTGGAATATTGCTGAGTGTGACGTTAAACAACAAACAAACAAACAATCACCAGGACACCACAGGACCCAACTTAATGTCAAACACTGGTATGCGGTTTACTGTCTGCACCAAACATTCTTTTTTTGTAGTTTTTTATCTCAACTTATGGACAATTCACAGACTAGCTTATTACCTTTTAACAGAAATAAACCTTACTTAACCCACCGTCCTGGCCTGGACAATCATAGCTCTTTGCAAGAAGTGTCTAATTGGAATTGGGTGGTCAGGTTCAGTGACTTGATTGTATGTCATCATAGCCCATGGTGCGTTTCTCACGGTATCAATCACTGGTTTCTTTGGTGAGTGAGTGAGTATGGTTTTATGCCACTTTTAGCAATATTCCAGCAATATCACGGCGGGGGACACCAGAAATGGGCTTCACACAATGTACCCATGTCAGGAATTGAACCCGGGTCTTTGGTGTGACGAGTGAACGCTTTAACCACTAGGCTACCCGACCGCCCCGGTTTGTTTGGTACAGACATGGTTATATTCAGGCTGCTGTGATATTGCTGACTTGGCATTAAACAACACAAGCAAAGAAACAAACAAATAATACCTGTGAAAATGATGAGTAAGGTATCAGTGAAATATGAGACTATTTGGGAATACATGTTTAGTTAATGTCAGGGGCCAATGATAGGGCTCCCCAGACAGATCTGAAGCTCTGGCCTACATACCTTAACTGGATTTTGGTTTTCTCTCTTAAAGTAGAAATATCTTTAGATTTCATGAACTTTTGTACAGATCAAATGTTGTTTTGTCCTTAAACAGGAACTCAGAGAGCTAAAGAACTTTTCGTCTCTGAAAGCGATAATCTCGGGCCTACAGTCTCACCCAGTCTACCGGCTACGCAGGACATGGTCGTCTCTACCAAAGTAAGTCTACCGAACCGTGTAGGGATTTCAGGTTAGAACTGATCTCCAACAGCCCATGCTGGCTTGGGTGGCTGGACTCCATGACTTGGTTGATTGATTACTACGACAACATGGATCGTTGCTCACAATATCAATCACTGGATTGTCTGGTTCAGACTTGATTATTTACAAGCAGCCATCATATAGCTACAGCATTGCAGAGTGTGGCATTAAACAAAGTCCACAGAGACATTATCATTCAGGAGGAAGAAGCTGACCGAAAGTATTACCTATCTTGCATGATGTTAGACCCGTGAAGATCCGATGTAGAATAGATCTTCAGCAACCCATGCTTGCCGTAAAAGGCGACTATGCTTGTCGTAAAAGGCGACTAACGGGATCGGGTGGTCAGGCTCGCTGACTTGGTTGATGCATGTCATCGATCCCAATTGCGTGGATTGATGCTCATGATATTAATCACTGGATTGTCTGATCCAGACTTGATTATTTACAGACCGCCGTCATATAGCTGGAATATTGCTGAGTGCGGCATTAAACAACAAAGCAACCAACCAACCAATTGTGTACAGTGTTTCTTCTAGCTTTTTGTCAATGCAGTCTAGGGATGCTGTTGCATTTCACTGTCGAGTTGGCTTTTCTGATACACTGCAGTGCCACCCTTAGAAAATCAAGTACGACATGTACAGTGCACAGGTATTGCAAAAGTTGAAGTAGCCGAAGTGGTCCCCATGGTATTTTATTGCCGATTATCATCCCGTGACTAACGTACATTTCATTGTTGCAGGGATACTATGGTGCTATTTGAGGAATTGTCAGAAATATTCTCAGGTGAAAATAACCAGCTCAATTCTCGGGAACTGCTAATGAAGGTACGAGTGCTGCTGATCTTTGTGTGAGGACTTGTGTGTCATCAAATACTGACTAACAGTACACACCATGTATTGTGTGATTAGAATTACAATTACTGAGCAATATTTTATTATTTTACCATATGCATTGATGTTTATAACAGAATTTAAGACTGTATCTTACAAGCATTATCTTTATTCCAGTGATTCTGCTGTTTCATCAGTGCTTCTTGTTGATGTTGACAGCTCGATAAGTTGTTTAATTGGTCAAATTTAGATTTTGACATTTATAGAAAAAAGAAGACGTTTACACAAAACACAAATATTGAAAGAAATGCAGAAATTATCCTGAGATTACATGAATTTTATTTACAAGGTATGTTAAGCTATTAGAATAACGTCCCCGTGGGGATACTGAATTGTTTTCGGTCACCGGCAACTTACGCTGGTAGTAAGGGGCGGCCAAATGGATCGAGTGATCAGACTCGCTGACTTGGTTGATTGCCTGACATCGTCCCCTGATGGCATGGATCATTGCTTCTTAATTTTATTTCACCTGATTGTCTGGTCCAGACTTGATTATTTACAGGCCGTCTTCATATAGCTGGTATATTGCCGAGTGCAGCGTTAAACATACAAAACAAGAACTACATGTGCAGTGTCTGACTATGCTCTGTTTCAGGAAGCGACAGCAAAGTTTCCCGATCTGGACAGCCAAAATAAGACATTAAAGCGACGTAACATGCAGAAGCGCCAGTCATGGATAGATAATGTAAGTCTTGGTTTCCCGGTGTTCATCTCTGTTGGGATGGAATGAGCATGTGAAAAATAACTGTTTGTAGATGATCCCAAAAAATCCACAGAAGATGGCTGGCTTCATTAGCTTGCTCATCCTTGAAAGGATAGGTTCCCAGTACCCCATGCTTGTCTTCCTTGAAAGGACAGGTTCCCAGTACCCCATGCTTGTCTTCCTTGAAAGGACAGGTCCCCAGTATCCCATGCTTGTCTTCCTTGAAAGGATAGGTCCCCAGTACCCCATGCTTGTCTTCCTTGAAAGGATAGGTCCCCACTACCCCATGCTAGTCTTCCTTGAAAGGACAGGTTCCTAGTACCCCATGCTTGTCTTCCTTGAAAGGATAGGTCCCAAGTACCCCATGCTTTTGCCTTGAGAGGATAGGTTCCCAGTACCCCATGCTTGTCTTCCTTGAAAGGATAGGTCCCCAGTACCCCATGCTTGTCTTCCTTGAAAGGATAGGTCCCCACTACCCCATGCTTGTCTTTCTTAGAAATATTGGTCCCCAGTACCCCATTCTTGTGTTCCTTGAAGGGTCAGGTCTCAAGTACCCCAGGAGGGGCGGTCGGGTAGCCTAGTGGTTAAAGCGTTCACTTGTCACGCCAAAGACCCGGGTTCGATTCCCGACATGGGTACAATGTGTGAAGCCCATTTCTGGTGTCCCCCGCCGTGATATTGCTGGAAGTGGCGTAAAACCGTACTCACTCACTCCTTCAAAGGACAGGTCCCCAGTACCCCATTCTTGTCTTCCTTCAAAGGATAGGTCCCATGCACCCAATCGTTATTCTCAACGGAATTTCCAAGGCAGAATATGTCTCCTCTATCCCATGTTTGTATCCTGTAGGAATTTCAGAAAGCCCTAAAATTGAAATGACATGATTCCTAGATGCACATGTGATGTTGTTGCAGGGTATTGTCCAGGGAACAGTGCCGTACCTGGGAACGTTTCTGACAGATCTGACCATGATCGACACAGCCAACCCTGACATGACAGAGGAAGGCCTCATCAACTTCGAGAAACATCGGAAGGAGTTCGAAGTGCTCGCTCAGCTCAAACTGCTCCAGTCAGCTGCTCAGATTTATAACTTCAAAGAAGATACTCAGTTCTGGATTTGGTTCGATTCAGTTAGAGTGTACAACGATAATGAAAGGTTAGCTTTCCTTAGATTGTGATGGAATTCAGCTTACAGTGATAATGAAAGGTTAGCTTTCCTTAGATTGTGATGGAATTCAGCTTACAGTGATAATGAAAGGTTAGCTTTTCTTATATTTGGTGTGATTCAGCTCACAGTGATGTATGAAAAGTTAGCTTTTCTTGTATTTGGTTTGATTAAGCTTACAGTAATAATGAAAGATTACCTTTTCTTAGATTCTGTATGATTAAGCTTACAGTGATATGTGAAAGGTTAGCTTTTCTTATATTTGGTGTGATTCAGCTTACAGTGAGATATGAAAAGTTAGCTTTTCTTATATTTGGCTTGATTCAGCTTACAGTGATAATGAAAGGTTAGCTTTCGTGGATTTGGTTTGATTCAGCTTACAGTGATAATGAAAGATTAGCTTTCGTGGATTTGGTTTGATTCAGCTTACAGTGATAATGAAAGATTAGCTTTCGTGGATTTGGTTTGATTCAGCTTACAGTGATAATGAAAGATTAGCTTTCATGGATTTGGTTTGATTCAGCTTACAGTGATAATGAAAGATTAGCTTTCGTGGATTTGGTTTGATTCAGCTTACAGTGATAATGAAAGATTAGCTTTCGTGGATTTGATTTGATTCAGCTTACAGTGATAATGAAAGATTAGCTTTCGTGGATTTGGTTTGATTCAGCTTACAGTGATAATGAAAGGTTAGCTTTCGTGGATTTGATTTGATTCAGCTTACAGTGATAATGAAAGATTAGCTTTCGTGGATTTGGTTTGATTCAGCTTACAGTGATAATGAAAGATTAGCTTTCGTGGATTTGATTTGATTCAGCTTACAGTGATAATGAAAGATTAGCTTTCGTGGATTTGGTTTGATTCAGCTTACCATGCTTACAGTGATAATGAAAGGTTAGCTTTCGTGGATTTGATTTGATTCAGCTTACAGTGATAATGAAAGATTAGCTTTCGTGGATTTGGTTTGATTCAGCTTACCATGCTTACAGTGATAATGAAAGATTAGCTTTTGTGGATTTGATTTGATTCAGCTTACAGTGATAATGAAAGATTAGCTTTCGTGGATTTGGTTGATTCGGTTGAAGTCTACGATGAAATTGAAAGAATAGTGTTTAAGCACACCTGAGTCTGACCCTGAAGGGAATCTTGGTTACCAACCTATGCTGGTCCGGCAACCAAATGGATTGTGTGGAAGGCCCAGGGAGTAGGTTGTTGCTCACAATATTGATCATTGGATTGTCAGGTCCGGACTCAATTATTTACAGAGTGCCATCATTTAGATGTAATACTGCTGAGTGCGGTGATAAACAAATACAAACAACAGCATCAAGTGCCCCTGTTTCCCTTGCAGCCATGAACTGTCTTGTGCAATAGAGCCTCCCATGGAAGGGTCAGCCAAGATCAAGAAGAAATCAGCCAGGTGAGCTACTGCTTTCATCATGTTCATATAACACAACTACTTCATTATCAAAATATATCCGTGTATTACTCTCAGCTAGATGCTATCGTATTTATTCAACAAAAAATAGATTTCTACATGTATGATAGAACCATAAATCCCAATACAAATACTTAAATTTCAGCAAATTTGTTTGGATATTAAAAGTAATATTTGAAGAATGATGAAATTATCTAAACTGATGTTATTTGAAGAAATCACCCTAAAACCACCATGTTTTCATGTGTAATGCAGTAAAGTAAAGTATTTCTGCAAATATTACCCCCCAAATATGATAATTTTGTCGTTTAGATATTATCATACATACATGGAGAATATTTTTGTTCCAATATGTATTTCTTGCACTGTTTAGAGCAAAGGCTAAATCTGAGCCTATCCTGACTTGTGCAATTAAATTTTGCTCTTCTCCCAGGTAAGATCTTAAATTGTCAGGCAATCCGCTTGCAGGGTTGGTTGTGGTGTCACGGTGATGGTGTCATTGCAAGAAATGTGGAGAAAGGGGTAACATGTTTAGCAAGCTTAGCTTAGATAGTGCTTATGTACTTACATCGTGCTTTATCATTTGTAGGTTCTGCTGGGGTGGTGGGGTAGCCTAGTGGTTAAAGCGTTCACTCGTCACAATGAAGTCCTGGGTTCGATTCCCCACATGGGTACAATGCATGAAGCCCGTTTTTGGTGTTCCACGCCAGTGATATTGCTGGAATATTGCTAAAAGAGGTGTAAAACTATACTCACTCACTCACTAGGTTCTGTTGGGAATTGGTTGCAATGTCACAATCAGTTTGTGGTTTGAAAAAGCAGGAAAGATGATCTTATGGTGATTGATTCTGAACGAGAATAGGACATCATAACTAGACAGCATATCCCTTTATCTGTCATCATTATCTACGATGAAACATTACAAAAGCAGCTGGCCATGAAACCTTGTGGGTAGTCACAGTTTCCTCATTTTATACATGTAATAATGAATCTTCTTATCCCTCACAAATTCATTAAATGAGAATGTAAACTGTATAATTAAAAAATAATCGATGACAGATTTTACCGGTTTGGTTTCCTGGTTGAAACTAAAACCAGCCAATCATTGGTAAAATGGATTAGTGTCATAAAACACCAATCACATACAAATCAAATCTTTGACTCTGATACGATATTCTCTCTGCATGAAGATCTGAGACATCTTCCTAGGTTGTGTCAGGTGAACCCTGCGCAAACTTTGTCCACCCAATCTAAATGAAGGATATGTTGCTTCTTCAGCCAATCAGATGTCAGCTTTCTAAGACAATTCGGCTTCCAATTCTTTTCCATTTCAATTTGGAAATTTCTGTCTCTACAGTCTGTACCAAAAACTCCTGACTCATAGTTTAAAAGATTCCTTTAGGTTGAAGAGTTACTCCTTCACAAGAGGTGTATTTATGTGTCATGAACTAGTCACTGTACACCTTTTGATGTAAGGATTTGGAAGAAGAAAAGTTGGTTATAGTCAGATAGCCTTGTGCTGTTACCAGGTTACCACTGACTGATTGCAGCATATTTGCTAAGTGCTAGATTTGACTTGAGATACAGTAAGGGGCATGGGGTAGCCCAGTAGCTAAAGCGTTGGCTTGTCACTTCGAAGGCTGGGTTAGATTCCCCACATGGGTACAATGTGTGAAGCCCATTTCTGGTGTGGTTTTGTTGGAATATTGCTCAAAGTGCCATAAAATCATACTCATTCCCTCACTCACTCAGTGAGAACCCCCCCCCCCCCCCTCTGAAGATCTGGGTCAGAATAGGTCTTCAGCAATTCATGCTTACCGTAAAAGCCGACTGTGCTTGGCGTAGGAGGCGACAAATGGGATCGGATAGTCAGGCTCGCTGACTTGGTTAATGCATGTCATCGCATCCCAATCACTGGATTGTCTGGTCCAGACTTGCTTATTTACATGCTGCCACTATATAGCTGGAAATTTTGCAGGGTGCGGCGTTAAACAACAAACTAACAAACAAAACAGTGAGAAACAGTAAATTGCCAGACTTGTTCGTATCCCACAGCCGTGCCTGAACCCATTCGCCATGGATTCAAATCCTAGATCCTCATTTGTCAACATCTTACCCATCCTGATGGGTTTCACCAATGTGGCAGATATCTGTTACTTGCCTCACTATGGGCCTTAGACCCACCGACCAGTGAAGATTCCGGGGTAGAATAGGTCTTCAGCAACCCATGCTTGCCGTAAAAGGTGACTATGCTTGTCGTAAAAGGCGACTAACGGTATCGGGTGGTCAGGTTCGCTGACTTGGTTGATACATCGATCCCAATTGCGTGGATTGATGATCATGATATCAATCACTGGATTGTCTGGTCCAGAATCGATTATTTACAGACCGCCGTCATATAGCTGGAATATTGCTAAGTGTGGTGTTCAACAACAAACCAGCCAACCAACCTTAGACCTACCAGCACATGGATATCATTGTGTTTTGTTCAAAAAGGCTTTGCATATGATTTAGCGATCAAGGTAAGATTTATGGTCACATTGGCAGTATCTGCCATATTGTAACTGTGAATATGATTGAAGCATGTTTGACATTAATCAGTACTTTAAATCGGGACCTAAAAACTTGATAGACAAATGGCATGAGGACATTTCGCAATTTCATCTACACTTGAGGGCACATTCTATTGAATCGTTATCAAATTTGAAAAATATTTTTGGATTATAATCAGTGAATGTCCCCGAAAACAAACTAATCTGAAATCCTGACATTGCTGCATTGGGATGTGGGTATCATGCATTCCTTAAGCTGATGACCTGTATCAGATACATGCGCAACTCACTGTATTTACTTGGTGACACGACTGCCTCTGGGGTACAGGATAGAAAATTTGCTCTGAGAGTGGAAGGTTGGTGGTTCAATCCCGGGCTGTGCCGTACCACAAGAAGTTAAAAGATGGTACTTGTTGTTACCCTGCCTTGTGTTGGGCATAAAGGGAATGAACTACAGCATAGCATATCTCACAACTAAACCGGCATAAGTCTGGACTTGAACAAGGAGCCACACACACGTATGTGGGCATCATCTAAGAGAAATATCTTGAGTGTGATGTTATCACCTCATATCACCTTGCTTTGCGAAGGACAATTTTGTCAATTTGAACAATTTTTAGGACTTCAAAGACTTTAATTACTGTTAAGATTATTAAGGTATTAATATCCTTGAATTTCAGTGAATTGTTCAAATATTAAGGAATCAGACAGCTCCCCCCTCATCTCCAAAAGTCTTTTCTGAAAACCAAATGTTTTACTTTTTCAGCCTAAGTAACCAGTGGTATGTAAATAATATGCTAATTCTCTGAGTGATATAGTTTCCATGGATACAAGATGTAGAATGTGTCGTCCCTCTGTTATAGGCATATACAGCTACATGAACCGACATTTGCTCAAAGCCTTAGGTGAGGTGTTGGATGCAGCCTCATGTCAGCCATAACACAGCACTCTTAGTTTCTTAGGCTTGAGGAGTTTCGAAATCATTCATTTCTTTTCTTTTTATGATAGACTTCTTAACATACAGTCAACTTTCATTACGTTTAAACAAAAGTGTCTGGTTATCTACTAATGAGAGTTGACTGTTCTTGTCAATACTTGAAGAAACTTTTGTTCCAAGTTTGAACCTAGGAACTTGTTAAACATGTTAAAGAAACAAATCATAGCTCTGTGAATGGCATAACTATCTTAACATACACTACCGTAGTCACTCTCAGGAACCCTTGTGTGCTCTAAGCACTCTTCTAACATGTTCTTTATTCCCTTACTCTGAGGTGAATTAATCAAAGTCAGGAAAAGCTAAAAGTATATAATCTTTTGAATTAATGTCAAAGAATTATCTTCATGGCCTATGTTGCCGTCAGCTGCCTAAGAAACCAAGATGTTTATGGCCATATTGTTGAATGATAGCACCATGTTTCTACTTCCTTACTGGTCAGGGGACAAGTATTAAGAACATAGACTTGAGACTATACAAGTAGTAGTGTTCTCACTGTTGGATCAAGATGGAGCAATTACTGAATATAATCTGGCAGTTATTGGGCTGGACCATGCAGTATTCTCGGGGAGGGGGAAAACCTTGTTAAAAAAATGGTGGAAAGAAATATCTCCCCCCACCAAAAAAAAATCAAGAAAGCTTGGACATTGCCTTAGTTCAGTGTTTGACTTGACTGTTCAAACTTTCAAAATTGTTTTTTTGCATCTAATGAATTCATATAATTTTTTGCTGAAGGTTGCTATGGTAACATGATATTTACCCCTGACTAGTGAGGATGATCCAGGTGGAGCGTGTTTGTCACTAACCCAGTAACCATGGAAACACTGTATACCCAGTGTTGTGTACCTAGCTGTGCGGTTGATGGTCACCAGTTGTGATATGATGTTGGTGTATGTGTGCTCATGTGTGACTGACATCTATTTGTTATACTTACACAATGTATATGTGAAGTATAGTAATGTTTTCTGCATGAAAAATATATACTGGTTATGTCCTCAATGTGTGCCAAATTATGAAAGTGGTGAATATGGATTACCATCCAGTTCTTCATCCAACATGTCCTAGTCAAGATTACAATCCACATTCCCTTCCAACATTCCAGTTATACCCCATCCAAGTAGAGATTACAATTCAGTTCCCTGTGCAAGTCTAGTTTACAATCCAGTTCCCCATCAATGTCAAAGTTACATTCCAGTTCCCCATCAATGTCGAGGTTACGATCCAGTTCCCCATCAATGCCAAGGTTACATTCCAGTTCCCCATCAATATCAAGGTTACATTCCAGTTCCCTATCAATGTCAAGGTTACATTCCAGTTCCCCATCAATGTCAAGGTTACATTCCAGTTCCCCATCAATGTCAAAGTTACATTCCAGTTCCCCATCAATGTCAAGGTTACGACCCAGTTCCCCATCAATGTCAAAGTTACATTCCAGTTCCCCATCAATGTCAAGGTTACGATCCAGTTCCCCATCAATGTCAAGGTTACATTCCAGTTCTCCATCAATGTCAAAGTCACAATTCAGTTCCCTCATCCAATTCGAGATTGTGTTCTAGCTCCCATTCAAGTTGAGATTGCATTCTTCAAGGGAATAGGGTGGTCCAGTAGTCAAAGGTATGGCAATAAGTTGTGCAGAGTTATTTCCCTCAGTGGTGCCAGGATAGGCTGTTTGTGGCTTCAGATTCAAAGATCCTCCCTGATCATGCTCCATGGTCTATCAGCACCATACGTGGACACTCAAAGGTTTAAGGCTGCAGCATTTTAAGGCTCACTCTGAGGTATACCTCAGGAATAGGTTTCTTTGTACAGAACTAATCATCTCCCCGTTTGACGTCCGATATTTGTAACTCTCTGTTTTATGAGGGGCAGGTAGCAAGTCACTTCCTCAACATTTTATTTTTCAACAACATATTTGCCCTTCATTCCTATGTTAACTTATATGAGGGGCAAGGGTGGACTAGTTTTCTACGATGCCACAATTCACTGCAGCTTTGCATCCTGTAGTCATGCCAACTACTGGTGGTGCTAGAATTTATCTAGGATTCCAAACTAAGTGCTCCTGGCAGGAAAACTGGGAAAAATTCATAATTCTTTGTCAAAATAGGGAATTTTGTTAAAGATTTTATCTTCTCAAATAGAAGGTAATTCAACATTGCATTCAATGCAGTAGTTTAAGACTAAACACTAAGGCCTTTTTTATCCTCTTTATTGGTCCTGTTACCAGTGAAATGCAAGTATCCTCCACAAAGCAATAACATAGGTTATCATTGGTTGTATATACATCGGAATTTGTGTAGATATTGGCTGCAGTCTTTGGACTTCTGAGCAGGATTAGATAAATTCACTGTCGTGTGTTTGAACTCCTGATTCAGCATGATTGTGATCCTGGTCTGTAAGCATCAGACCGTGTTTGTAGGTTTCACTGGTACATGCCTATAACCTGCAATACTTCTTTCTCCCAAATTTGGGACATGGGTGGCCTAGCAGCAGAAGGCACAGCAATTCTCTGTTCAGAGTCTTGCCCTTGCGCAAGCCCGAAACCTATGATCGTAGCTTTGAATCCTGGTTCACCTTGATGTTTTCAGGTTTGTCAGCATCATACCCATGCTAGTGGGTTTCACCAAAGGGGTAAATGTCTAAGACCTGCATCACTTTGGGCTTTCCTCCCTCATCAAGCTGACACGCCATGATATATAACAGGGCGGCATTAAACCTAACTCACCCTTCCCACATTAAGCTGATGCTCTGTGATATGGTTGAAAAACAGCCAAACAATACAATTCCAAACTCTGTGTGAACTAAGAACCAGGATGATCCGTGGGTGGAATAGGTCTTCACCGACCCATGCTTGCCGTAAAAGGCGACCATGCTTGTCATAAGAGGCAACTAACGGGATAGGTTGGTCAGGCTCACTGACTTGGTTGATGCATGTCATCGTATCCCAATTGTGTGGATCAATGCTCATGATGTCAATCACTGGATTGTCCTGTCCAGACTCAATTATTCACAGACGCCATCATATTGCTGGAATATTGCTGAGTGCGGCATTAAACAACAAACAAACAGTGTGAACTAAAGATGTGGTCTTGGCCTGCGAAATATATACTGTAATAATTACTTCGTCTAACCCTCACCGAGTGTCACGCTATGCCTTTGTTGTGTCTCTTCTTGTTTTCAGAAACTGATTGAGGACTGTGTATTCTTATGTTTATTGTTATGTTAGCTTTATTAGATTGCATTTGTTGTAACTATTTTATGGTCTTTGTGTTATTATGATGTGATGATATATATTGTCCTGCATTTGAAAATGTAAGTTTACTAATCCCTTCATGAAAGTACTGTACACTTTGTGATTTCTTTCCAATGTTCTTTTATAGGAAGCCATAATGAACTATGAGCAAGAGCACGAACAGATTACCTTTCCCACACATGTCAATTTTGTGACCAATCCTACATGTTCTTTTAGCATGCCCCTAGGGCAGTAATGAAACATCTACCTCACGAATTGCTACATATCTTGATACATGATTCACGATAGGTATGTGTGTGAATTCTCAATGTTTCATGTGTCCCAGCTAACAAGATGGTGTTAAGTAGGCCAGTTTGTGTATCATGATAGGTCAGTTTAGTAATTTAGGCTTGTTCTGTTAGTCATATGAAGTCATTCTTTGCATGGTAGGTGGTAAGGTAACGACAGCCCCTGTAGTCACGGTAGTTACTGGGGCAGGTTTTCGCTAATCTTACACATTAAATGTAAATATTACTTTAAGATGTTGATACAGAAATAAAACATTGCTAGGTGTCGTTTCATCAGGAGATTTCGCAATGCATGGATATGTCGATGAATCATGACATCCACAGGCCCAAATATTCCTTGTATGAACCTCATGCTAAACGTGTCAGGGTTCAGGGTAACCATTCCCTATTCCTATTAAGTGACAGGTCTCAGATCACTGCCTGATTATGTTTCTGGGTTTATCAGCACATGCTCATGGGTTTCACCACAGTCTAAGACTTGTGTCACTTAGAGCTTTTCTCCCACATGAAGCTGACACGCTGTTACTTATATCCTGTTCAAAGTGACATTTAATCTATCTCACTCCCTTACTCTCCAGTTCACAGATAGAAGATATGAAACTTTTTATGGTAACAACTTGTTTGTTGTCTGTAATGATTCAGGGCAACTTCTTGCCCCTAAGGGTCGGTCAGGTAGCCTAGTGGTTAAAGCGTTCGCTCGTAACGCCTGAAGACCCGGGTTCGATTCCCGACGTGGGTACAATGTGTGAAGCCCATTTTTGGTGTCCCCCTGCTGTAATATTGCTGGAATAATGCTAAAAGCGGGCATAAAACCATACTCACTCACTCACTCCTCATCAGGTGAATACTGTGTCAGCATACTATGTTACTATATAGACATGGTATTGTTATCCATAAAACAAATCATGTTCTTCCAACTTCAAAATGCCCAACAATGACTATGATTACTGATAATTGTTTTGACAAAGTTAGTCTTACTAAACCTAGCTAGGCTTGGACAATGTGAGTGTGTTCCTTGGGTAAGGTCAATAGGTCTGTGCCTGTAACCACAGATCAGCCAGAGACATGGCAGCCTTTGAAATTCACACTAGTCTGCTAGTTTGGTGGTAGAGAGATAGACTGATGTTTAGTTGGGCAGGAGTTACAGAAGGGTGGCGAGATAGAAAGGGTCTGGGTGTGGCCTCTAGTAACCTTGGCAAGGTTAAATGGACTACTGTTAAAAAGAAGTTCAAATATTACGTTGGAACTCAAAATGAAAAGAACGTGTTCCATGAGAAGGTCAAGTATAGATGTTTGGCTTGTTGCATGGAGGTCTATTGAAAACAATAATCTACTTACATTTATTTCGTTTACCAATATGATGACTTTAAGCAGGAATTTGTGGTATCCTGATATGAACTAGTAGAACTAAATCATCTAGTTTACAGAATTTTTCATTTCCCTCCAGTATTATTCCATTCATTTGGTCATGCTAGAATCCAATTTTTGTGGGTTTGAATACCACATTCGCTATGGTTATGATTCTCGTGCTGGTGAGCTTTACCAAAGTGGTAGATATCACTTTGGGATTTCCTCTCAGATGAAGTTGTGATTCAACTGAAATACTGTTCAAAGGGGCGTATACCCCATTTCACTCACTCTTGGTTGCAATTGACCAATATGATCTACAGATTGTAAATACATGTATGTACAGTGTATAATGATATCTTCTGTGTTTTTCAGTCTAGGTCACAAGCCTGCCAAATTTGACAGCAGCAAATTTGGTTTGTTTGCATGTGGGCTAGAGGACAGAAGTAGTCTCTCCAGTATTCCCGACACCATCACAGCCTCCCTAGCTGGGCCACTGGTAGGTCATCTTCTCTCCGAGATCTCCCTAGCTCGGCCAATGGTAGGTCCTGCTGTCATAGGGATCTCCTTTTACAGGTCACAGGTACATCATCCTGACATGTCATCTTCTCACCGGCTTGGTCATTGGTAGGTCATCGACTTACTGAGACGTCCCTAGCTTGGTCATTGGTATGTCATCGACTTACTGAGACGTCCCTAGCTTGGTCATTGGTAGGTCATCGACTTACTGAGACGTCCCTAGCTTGGTCATTGGTAGGTCATCGACTTACTGAGCCTTCCCTAGCTTGGTCATTGGTAGGTCATCGACTTACTGAGACGTCCCTAGATTAGTCATTGGAAGGCCAACGACTTACTGAGACGTCCCTAGCTTGGTCATTGGTAGGTCATCGACTTACTGAGACATCCCTAGCTTGGTCAATGGAAGGTCATTGACTTACTGAGACGTCCCTAGCTTGGTCTTTGGTAGGTCATTGACTTACTGAGACGTCCCTAGCTTGGTCTTTGGTAGGTCATCGACTTACTGAGAAGTCCCTAGCTTGGTCATTGGTAGGTCATCGACTTACTGAGACGTCCCTAGCTTGGTCTTTGGTAGGTCATCGACTTACTGAGACTTCCCTAGCTTGGTCATTGGTAGGTCATCAACTTACTGAGACGTCCCTAGATTAGTCATTGGAAGGCCAACGACTTACTGAGACGTCCCTAGCTTGGTCATTGGTAGGTCATCAACTTACTGAGAAGTCCTTAGATTAGTCATTGGTAGGTCATTGACTTACTGAGACGTCCCTAGCTTGGTCTTTAGTAGGTCATCGACTTACTGAGAAGTCCCTAGCTTGGTCATTGGTAGGTCATCGACTTACTGAGATGTCACTAGCTTAGTCTTTGGTAGGTCATCGACTTACTGAGACGTCCCTAGCTTGGTCATTGGTAGGTCATCGACTTACTGAGACGTCCCTAGCTTGGTCATTGGTAGGTCATCGACTTACTGAGATGTCCCTAGCTTGGTCGTCGGTAGGTCATCTTCTCTCTGAGATCCCCCTACCTTGGACTTGTAGGTCATTTACTTACTGAAGTCTCCCTAGCTTGGTCTTTGTTAGGTCATTTTCGTACTGAGATGTCCCTAGCTTTGTCGTCAGGTCATTTTCTTATTGAAATCTACCTTGCTTGATCATCAGTAGGTCAGTAGGACAAGTCAGTTTTGGACTAGTGGCTAAGTCACAATCATTCAAATCTCCCTACCTCATCTACGGTTAAGTCACCATGATGTATGAGTCAAAGATCAGAGCTGGTGACTGTCTAAATATCCCTTTTTGGCCTCATAGTCACTGCTATATCATCCTGTATTTGGCTGATCATTTAACACATCATCATGCATATCTTATGCCATCCACTTCCTCATCACAATGATAACATTTATGACATGACTTGAAATGAATCAGCTTGTAGCTAGTTATATATCATGTTCTCAGATAGTTTAGAAACCAAATTAGAGCTTTCTAGTTATTGTAATGTCATTGTTCCTTGTCAGTTTCCTTGTGTCCATTCAAATAACTGAAAACAGGGATTTATCTAGACCTGCTCAGATGCACGATATTTGGCCTTAAGTAATAATTCCCAATTTGAATAAAAAATTCCAAATTTATTCGGAATTTGAATAAGTTCATTTAAAACAATCTAATTTTGAACCATATCCCAATTTTTTTCCTCTTTGCCTGCCAAGGGCACTTCATTTGAAATCATAGATATATCCCTGTGCAACTGTCACATCTCTTTGCAACTGTCTCAAACTAAATACTGGTAGGTTCCTATGTAAACATGGTATTTGGTGTACAGTTTCTTTGTAGCAGATATTTTTTTATGTAGGGCCTTCTGTTTATTATTGGTTAGTTCACAAAATATCCTTCCAGATTAGTACTGCAAGTAATGAATGAAAAACAAACTTTGATGGGTAGAATGTCTACAGCTTCCTCGACATTGTCTATTTCAGATGTCTCATTCCTCGTCAACATCGTCTGTGATCTCCTCCGACAGTGACACCTCCTCCTCCCCCTACAGGTCCTGTGACACCTATGTGATCCGCGTCAGTCTGGAGCCCAGTGACCAGGCCAGCACCCACATCTACAAGAGCATAATGGTCAGTGCTTGTGTGGACCATGCTCCAGCCTGGGCTTGGTTAAAACAAGAATTGCAGTTAGATCCACTATCTGTCATAGATCTCCTAAAGCCAAGAGATGCAATAGCGAAGGCCAAACTAACTCTATTTCTGAGAGATGGACAGCTACTCGAATGTATTTAAACAAAGCAGCCAAAGATAAAAATGAAATCATATCAGTATGCAATAATAGAAATCATATCAATAAAAAAACCAGAATATTTTATGAATACTAAAACTCACAATAGAAATGTGTACCCAACTCAAACACATGAGTCCCAAAGAGGGACAGGTCAGCCGAAATTGCTACAGCAGAAGGCGACCGCTTTAACACTAAAAGAAACAACAACAACGCTTGTGTGGTCTAGTGGTTAAGCGTCTGCCCGGAGAGGGAATGGTCGGGGGTTCGTTTCCCGGCCGTGTCATACCAAAAGACGTTAAAGGGTCCTGATGGGGTATACTGTTCAGTGTAAAAGACAGCTAAAAAAAACTATTAAAAGATGAGTCAAATGTTTATCTAGAATTTATCGTAATCGATCAAAAATCTCATAAAAGTTGTATATCACTTGATATAATACTAGTGAAGCAACAAAACCAATCAGTGTTTGGTATTTGCAAAAGACAAATTACAGTAATGAAAAGACAGCAGAACTAGCGGTCCCCATGTTTTTCTACAGACGGACTGGTGATCTTCAATCGCATAGAGTGGGCATGAGTGGCCCTGTCGTTTTAGGCGCCGCGATTCGAATTGTGGGTTCGAATCCCGGTTCACCCTGATTATGTTTCTAGGTTTGTCAGCACCGTACCTGTGCTCATGGTTTTCCCTGAAGTGGTAAATGTCCCAGACCTGCATCACTTTGGGCTTTCCTCCCACATTAAGCTGACACGCTGCGATATAATTGGAATACTGATAAAAGTGGCGTTAAACCCAATCAATCAATCAATCAATCAATCAATCAATCCTGTCTTCGTTATAATAAAGCTTCTTAAAAGCCAGTTAGGGGCCAAGCGTTTAATATTCTGGAATTTTATTTGGTCCCTCAAGATATAAAATAATAGATGATCTCTTTGGCTGTGTGTAATTGTGATGCTCTGCTTCTTGCAGCTGTGTAACACTGACCATACCAACACAGTGATACAGAAGGTCCTGGAGAAGTACTCCCTGGAAGGCCAGCCTGAAGACTACTGTCTACTGCAGATATTGCCGGACGGAGGAGGTGAGGGACAAGGGCAGGGTCATCCAATAAGGGGCAGGCTCATAGGGGTCATTCTATATGATGAGGGTGGAGCATAGGCTGCTCATCAGTGGATGGAATGGTGGGGGTGGGCTGCTGTGTGTCAGCATGTGAGTGGGGTGGTGTCAGTCCATGGGATGGGGGAAGGGCATTTGGGTTGTCAGTCCATGGGATGAGGTGGGGAAGAGGGTCTGTCCTAGGGATGAGGTGGGGCAGAGTGTCAGTCAGGTGGGGTGGAGTGGTGGGCTGTTGTCAGTCCATTGGTAGAGGTTGGGAAGAGTGTTAGTCAGGTGGGGTTGACTGGTGTCAGTCCCAGGGATGAGGTGGAGAAGAATGTTAGTCAGGTGGGGTGGGGTGGGCTTGTGTCAGTCCATTGGAAGAGGCGGGAAAGAGTGTTAGTCAGGTGGGGTGGACTGGTGTCAGTCTGAAGTGGGGCAGAGTGTCAGTCAGGTGGGGTGGAGTGGTGGGCTGGTGTCAGTCCATTAGAAGAGGTGGGGAAGAGTGTTAGTCAGGTGGGGTGGAGTGGTGTCAGTCCCAGGGATGAGGTAGGAAAGAGTGTCAGTCAGGCGGCTGGGTGGTGGGTACGTATAATTGGGATGAGGTGTTTTTCATTGTGTTAGTCCATGACATGATGTTGCTGATAACACACTTTGATATTCCATCCTTTCCTTTTCAGAACTTTTGATACCGGAGAGATCTAATGTCTTCTATGCCTTGAATAGCAGTATTGATCTGAAGTTTGTGGTGCGAACTCGTGCAGAACATGAAACTCTCACCCTCAGGCGGAAAGGGAAGCGTCGAGGAAAGAAACTAAGCTTGTAGTATTTGGCAATGTGCAATATGTGAACACAAGAGTGTTAGTGATGAGATGACACGTTGTGAGAATGTCCTTCAACATCTTCACTGCTTCCATCATCGGCACAACAAACATCACCCCTTCATGGATACTTGTTTCCCCATTTCTTGGAACCAGAAGCAAGACCATAACACGTATAGCCTTTTGAGTGTTGAACCATTTCCTCGTGAATATTAACAAACACTGATCTCATGAAAAGCAGTCAAAATTAGTTTCTGATCAGAGAAACTGACTCCAAAAGATATACAATTCTACAAAAATGGCATAAAAAGATCGTCATAAGAACAAGACATAAGCAGATGATTTTCACCTTCTATACAGTGCCTGAATTCTGCTTTATTTCAGTGCATAGTATTAGTTTCGTCGCTTTTGTTGAATAATAGAGAGGACAATTGATCTAATAGTGGTGTAACGATATGGCAATACAGTATTGTATTATGTTACATGGTTCATGGTACAATACATCGATTTACAACCCATGTATACATGATACATAACATTACAAATCATATTGATGTAAAAACGTCAATAATAACAGAATCAGTTCAACAAACAGCTGAGGCAGATTCTGTAGTGTTTGCGGGATGGCTATAAATAGCATAACCGTCACAGTACCCTCTATATGTTTCTGCCCTACAATATCGGATCTTCGATCTCGGAAATTTTAACACAAATGACTCAGGGGCGTGATTGGATACGAATCGTATCGCACCCATAGCATTGAGATTCGTAACGTATTGTGATCCCACCTTATCGTTACACACCTATGATCTAAAGGTGAAACCCAATCATTGATGTCATATTACAGTTAATACTCAAAAATGGAGGATGTTACCTTGAAGCTGTAAGCAGTGGAGGAGTTCATCAATTGAATGAAATCATGATGTATCTTCCATTATTTGTTACCATGGTTACGTGTGACTGTCCTGTTTTTTACATGCTTTGTATGTGAAGTTGACATGTGTCGTGTGATATGTTTTGTTGATTATTGTTTAAAGTGATGAAAGTTCCAGAATGGTTCTAGTCAGTGTGTTTGTTTGAAGATATTTGTTTGTTTGTTTGTTTGTCTGTTTTGTTGTGTGTGTTGTTGTGTTATCGTTGATTTGAAGTTTCAGGTGTTAGAATCAACAGTGCTTTTATCATATTCCTATTTTCCTATGTTTACAATGTGCCATGACAGATAGAGATCTGGTCTTAGATTATTTTAGATTTTAAGATACCATTTTGCTGGAATTGTACCTGGTGATAAGAGGTAGGAATACTACCTTTATACAGGTAAGGATGAAACCTTGTTTTATAAATGATAAACATGCGTTATCACAATACTTTTAATGATTACTTTATTCGAAATGATTATTGCATGTAAGGTAAGGTGTAAATTGATTGTGCTTTTAAGACTAATATGTTACCCTGATGTTTGTGGGTGTTGAATTATTCATCCAAGATTTGGTGCCCTTCAATATTTTGTGCTCTGACATGAGGATAATACCGTAAGAACATCTATCAATACCAAATGATTCACATATTTTTTAGAAGGATATGTAGGTTGGTTTTGAAAGGAGTTTTTAGATACTGCTAGTTTGGCAGTTTAGGCATTGATTGCTTTAAACAAATCAAATTCAGAAATATGAAATTCAAGGAATGATTGTGTGCATGTTTAGGCCACACTTTTTTAATTTTATGTTTCACGGATTTCTTCCAGCTTTTCCACACAAGGTCTGTTGAATTATAAATAAAATTAAATAGCTATGCCAATCATATCATTTATTTATTTATATGAAAGAAATTCTGCCATGGAGTTAAACTGCAGCTGACTTTTTGAATCACTGACAGTGATGTAGACATGGAATTTATATATAACATTTTTTATTGTAATGGAGGGTCTATTTTACTAGCAGGAGACATAATAATAAATATTATTATGTTTAATTTTGTTCTTGGGGTGGTAGGCCTGTGTAACAAAAAATAAAAAATGTGTGGCCTTATTGAACCATGTTAATTTATAGGAAGATGTGTACAAAGAACACCAGTAAAAAATAGCATTAACATTGATAACATGATTCAATAGTAATCTGTACAGAGTTCTGTCCCTTAGTTGTGCCAGGATTGTGGCCATGTGTTCGAATTCCAGATTCGGCTAGTCAGGATACTTGGTTTGGCTGCACAGAAACAGCGATGATAAGTTTCAATATAGTTTTAAACGTCTATGCAGCATCACTCTCACTCATTGATTTGACGTATCAGTCAATGAAGATTTTCCTGTATCAATTTGACAAAAGCAGTATCGATTATGTCCTGAGCATAAGTGCAGTGAATGATGCACCTTTCAACCCCAGTACTCATGACTAAGTGAGTCAATAAGGTCTATTACTAGAGTAAAATAGGTTAACAATACCGTAATTACGTCTGTCCTAAAGTGTCAGTCAGTAAATGGATGTAAGTTTACAATTGGTGTATGCTGTTGAACATTCGTAATAGTTGTCTAGTGTTGTAACAGCATAATAAATATGGGATAGTAGTACGAAAAGACTTTTTAAACTGAAATAATTATGCAGCATTCTATTGAAGCAACCTTGGTTGATAGTACACTGTGAAGACACTACCATTTCCTTGTGAAAAAATTCAACTTCCATTCCTGAAATTTTCCATGAAAATCCAAGTTCTTCCTCGTATGTGGCGAACCTTTAGAGCTTTTTACTTTTGTTTTTTCTTCCACATTAAGCTGACTGTAATGCTATATCTGAAATAATGTAAAACACAAGTTATTTATGTTTCATTATTGTTATAAGTTCATTATGTCAGGGAAACAGATGGCCCATTTGCCTAAGATGTTACAATTCACTGTGCAGAGTTGCATCCCTTTGGTGTGCCAGAATCCTAGGATTGTTTTATCCTGATTATGATTCTGACTACATACCGATGGGTGTTTTCAAAGTGGTAAACGTCTAAGACCTTCATCACTTTGTGCATTCCTCCCACATCAAGCGTACACGCTGTGATGTCACTGAAATACTGTTCAAAGTGGCCTTCACTCCAACTTGCACACCAGATATTAGGAAGGTGAAGGTCATTTGTCAGTTCTGACTGTGTCTCGTACTCGCCCCATAGATTACACCAGATGACCTCTGCTAAATGTTCTGAAGTTCTGAGTTCTCATTTATCCAACTCTGATTAATAAGGAACTTTTGTTTATCCTTAAAGACTAATGAATTGAGCAAGTCTTAAGAAGAAAATGAATAGGACTGTATGCATGTATGAGAAAGAGTAGTAGACTTAAAACAAGTCACACCTTGGACACTCAGGGTAGCTGTACATAAGCAAGGGAGGTAAGCAACTGTTAAACAGTTAAACACTAGCTAGAAAGAGTGAATGTTATGCATTATTGCTATCGGTGCTAAACTAGTCTCCATTTTCTGTCTGCCAACAACCTTTATACAGCAAGCCAAGGAATACTTGTCTACCAAAATATACTGGAAATAGTTAGATATTGAACAGCATTGAATTAAGGGAGGTCCTTGAGGTCTACAGTTGTGTTTGAATGTAGAGACCCCAAAATCATTTAACTCTAGGGTCATGTCAAGGATCCCTTGACTTCCATGTTTTATTTCAGAAAAGGGGATACATGAATTCCATCTCCAAAACCATTTTAAGATAAGTCCCCTGGCATTGAGTGTGGTTGGGAAAGTTTGAAGGGTATGAGAAGGTTCCTTCCTCAGCTTTCATCATTAGGATGATTGTTTTTCTTAAAGAACGAAGCTTTAAGACAGGTATATTGATTAAGTACCAGTGCTATTCTAGTCTTTCTACAAGAAGAAAACCAGTTCCATACAGTAAACCTCCGTTAATCTGGAAATCTGGCATTCTGGACAGGTATTGTTATGTTCCGTGCACATCAACATGTTAGTGTGGAAGTTAGTAAATTATGATGATTGCACTTCAACAATATACGTCCAGATTAACAAGGTCTTGCTGTATTTGAGTTTCTCCTCTAGATTCACATCCTTAAAAGAAATCTGATTCAGTCAGTCTCTTCTACATCAACCTTTATATAGCCTTGTCAACGACTAGTGTTGATCACAGATAGTTTTTAAAAATACTCATGGCAAAAAATAAGGGAACTAGCATTGATCTGCATTTAATGGAGAATTTTTCAAACCTATTTTTAGCACAAAGGGACAATTTTGCCCTTGATATTGATCTTTCAATTTTTAAAACTGAAATATGTTTAGAATATTTAGGAAGAATGAAAATTGAAAGCAAAAGTCTCAGTATCAGGTGTGATATGTTTGTTCCCTTATTTAGTGCCTTGAGTATAATCTTGCAGGTCACAATCTCATAATGAATCAGCATTCACCATGACCCTTGAGATGAAACAGCATTGTAGAGACTACATATATATATAGTAGTTATAGTATAGTTTTGCCATTTCTGCATATTTCTCAAGTCACAATGCAATTTTTAGTAGTTAGCTAACCTTATCAGGAAGTTGAGGTGGGAAAATGTCTGCAAGTCATTCTTTCGTAATGAAACTGCAAAGTTCAGGGAATATAGATGAAATATTATCAGATTGTACATATACATCTCATCTACAAGGAGTTTAAGGAGTTTTGTTTTCCGGTCCCAATTTATTAATTGGTGAAAGAGTGATTTTAGTGCACCGACTGCTGTGAGCCAGTGTTGTTGTGTGGGAGCTACACTCAATCACCTTTGTCAGATTGATTGTGGAATTGTGCCCTCGTCTGTGTTGAAACAATAAACAGTTTTTCTCAAGATCAGATAGTTTGTAACCCTAGTTTTAAGAGTCTTGTCTATATGACATTCGTTAATATTTTACAAATAGTATGAAATATCACTGTCAGTCAACACTGAAATTAATTCAACTTTATATTTCTTTGGTGTCTTGACTTTTTGTTCACAAGAATAAAGGACAATAAGAAAGAAACTGTAGATGTAAATATACCAGCATATAGGGAAAACAAGTGGCTCAACATCAGTAATCATGAAAACATGGCCTATATTTGCTTTGCGTTTATCATTATGGGTGTACTGGTAGTCTAGTGGTTAAAGCATTTGCTCATCGCACCAAAGACCTGGGTTCGGTTCCCCCCATGAATATGGCCATCGCCAAACTCTGCTGTTCCCTACCAGGATATTGCTGAAGGTTTCAAAAAGTGGCTTAAGAGTCTATTCTGTGGTAGTACTTTATTAGATTAAAACATGAAATATTTGAGTCACAGTAGGTTTGACCATTTTCCTGCCTCTTCTTACTTTAAGGGAGTTATAATATACCATGCCTACCTCATGCTCCAAAACTGAGGATTATCAAAAAGAATTGAATATTTTATTCATATCACACAGTGTTTTTGTAATATGAATGACCTTTATACTAAATATGACAACCAACACAAATAGCTTTAGCTATCTCCTGTCACTGCTGAATAGATTAGATGTTACACAGAAACTGCAGGAGATTTTATGCACATTGATGGTGCAGTTGTTAGCACAGTTATCAGAACCTTGCATCTTTAGTTCCTCAAACTTGTTCCTGAAGTATATTTTCAAAATGAAATAGAAATTTCTGTCAATGGCGTTGAAAGTTTGTCTCTGAGTGTTATTTATGAATTGTCTTCCGTATTGGTATCTTTGTGAAATATTGTAAGATATTGTTGTTTGTACTCTATTTGTGTCAACTGAAATGCACGTTGTTCTATTACTGTCAGTACTGAAATTAACACAAACATCTTTGCAATGTAAAAGTGTTGATAATTGTGATCATAACCAGGGCTATTTTCATACACTTCTCTATTTTCTTTCAGGAATGTGGATTTGATTCTTGAATTAATTTCCATGAAATTATGTCCACCTGTTTAATCAGTATTACTAGCTTGATATTTCAGAAGTCCACAACATTGAAATGAAAACTGCATGTACATATTGTCTTATTGTGCTAATTTCTTTTTAAATATGTAATTTGTAGCCCGGAACCTGAATAGTTCACCTTCTATTCGAACCTATTCTCATGATAAATTGAGTTGGGTTCAATCATTAATTCATATTTTTTGTCAAAAAGTATATTTTGATATTCAAAGTCCTAATGCACAAGGGAAATAGAATCCCATTACTGAAGACATGTCTCAATGCTAGGTAATCTGTATACTATTTTATAGTCTCATTATGCTTGTTCCTCCCATACTGTTGATTACTGAGTTGCCATGTCATCAGCTGATCAGTTTGTATCACCTTCTGGGATATTTTGATGTCAGTATGAACTAAGCCTATTGGATACAGCCTTCACTTACAAACCAAAGGACTGAGTTTGATTGCTGTATGGGGTACAGTGTGTTCCCCCTCTTGCTGTCTGTTGTTAGACTGGTGATAAGTGCTGAAAGCAGGGTAAATATAAAACATCAACACCAATAATAACCAGTCTCGATTATCCTCCAAAACAGATTCAATTGGGCATAAAATGCCAAATAGTGGCAACAATTATACAAGTGGATCTATAAACCTCTGCGATGACACCAGGTGTTCGCAAAAGGTTTATAAGACCTTAATTGCTAAAAATCATGTAAAATTAGATTACGAAAAAGGGCAGACCACTGATATTTGGAAAAATGGAGGGATGAAAATTAAATGTATTGTATCTATTATCAAGTTGACAACGTGTGCTCAAACTATTATAATATTGTCTGTGATTCCCACTGTGCTATTTCTGTGCTGATGTATATGTGTTGACAGTCACACTTGACACTTGATGTTGAAACCTTGTGGAATCCCTTGTCTGTGTTACAACATCCTTATTGACTAGGGCCTTTTGTTCTCCCACACCGTGCCTTGGATCGACTGCATCAAGTCTTCTGTGAGTTGTGTCCCTTGGCTATGTCAGGATTTGCTGCTAGTAGGTTCAAATTCCAGATTATGAGTCATATATCAAACTAAGTCGATCAGTGATTCTAGTGGCATAGAAAAGAGATGAACCAACCAGAGTTGTTGGGTAGCTTAGTTGGTAGTGCCTCCTGTTCACTACACTGTTCTGAGTTTGATTCTGTCAAGGATGATAACGTGCTCATCCGTATGGTGCTCAACTGGTTGAGGCGTAAGTCACAAGCCCTTCAAGGATGCAACTTATCCTGAAATATTTACAAGCTCGAATAGTAACAACTAACAACATATGAAGCAACCCTTATAAAGCTGGAAATAAGGCATCTGGATATGGTTAACATTACAGAATCTAGCTCGGTGTAGCTGGTCATGGGGAGTGCCAATTTGCATCCTTTGACTCACTCGTCAACTGCCTGTTTCCCCAACTCCTTCAGATTTGATGTGGGGCGGTCGGGTAGCCTAGTGGTTAAAGCGTTCGCTCGTCACGCCGAAGACCTGGGTTCGATTCCCGACATGGGTACAATGTGTGAAGCCCATTTCTGGTGTCCCCCGCCGTGATATTGCTGGAATATTGCTAAAAGCGGCGTAAAACCGTACTCACTCACTCCTTCAAAGGACAGGTCCCCAGTACCCCATTCTTGTCTTCCTTCAAAGGATAGGTCCCATGCACCCAATCGTTATTCTCAACGATATTGCTGGAATATTGCTAAAAGCGGCGTAAAACCATACTCACTCACTCAGATTTGATGTAGAAGGTCCTTCACCAATAGTTGTGTGGCTGTAGATCGTTATGAATTTGAGTTTCCAGCATTCTATTATGTTGTCCAGTTCATATATGTTTCATAAATGTCTGTATTTTCTGGAAAATACTTGGGTTGAAATAAGCACCATTAGCCGAATTCTTATAAGGACAAAAGAATGATCAAGGTGAGTAATGAAACTTCAGTTCACTGTGCAGAGTTGCATCCCTTGGACCCACCAGAATCCTATGTTCAGGTGTTCAAATTCTGGTTCGCCCCATTTTGTTTCTACATTTGTCAGCACAATGCCCCTGCTTATGGGTTTGAGACCTGCATCACTTTGGGCTTTCCGCCCACTTTAAGCTGACACAGCGTGATATAACTGGAATAATGTTAAAAGTGGTGTTAAACCCAAATCATTGACTCCCTCTTGTTCAGTAATATATCCTCCAACTCTTATCTAGAATTTATCCAAAGCAGACAAGGGCTTCCTCATGTGCGTATTCATGCTTTTAGTTACTTTGCTCAATGTTGTACAAATCTTACCGGTACACAAGCTTGTTTTACTTTGTTTTCTTTTTTCTTGAACAGGCACAAATGTTTTTCGTTGCCATCATCATTTACATGTCCCACTCCCAAACCATCCCTTCTCCACCACCTCAATACCCACCCATCCTTTATCCATGCCCAACCCCTATCCTTTATCCATCCCCAACCCCCATCCTTTATCCAAACCCTTTCTCATCCTTTATCCACCCCCAATCCTTTATCCACACCCCAATCCTTTATCCAAACCCCAATCCTTTATCCAAACCCACATCCCCAGCTAGATCCACACACCCATCCTTTATCCAAACCCACACTCCGGTTAGATCCACACACCCATCCTTTATCCAAACCCACGCCCCCATCCTTTATCCAAACCCACGCCCCCATCCTTTATTCAAACCCACACCTCCATCCTTTGCTTCAATCCAGACCTCATCATTTCTATGTCAAACATCATTAACCCGTGAAAAAGATGTCGGACATATTTGCATCTTTTGTTTTTACTCCAGTTAACACCAGGCACTCTGTTGGTTTAGCACTTGGTTTGTGAATTTCTATTTTCATATTATCACTGTGTCCTGTTCACTGCATCTTCATGATTCCTGTACACATGAAATGTACATGCATTCAGCGAGGTGTGTTACCTTCACATGATACTACCATGGCGCCAGGCTGGTCGGAGAGTAGGATTGTGATTTTTTAAAAAACAAAATCAATGACAACAAAAATAATTGTGTGCTTTTGTAGATTAATTAATCACAAATTTGATTGTATTTTTCACTCTATTTTTGATATTTTAGGTTCTGAGAGTATACTGAATATCCTCACTGTCTTTACACACATATTAATACTATATTTTGTAAAACAACTCAAAACTTCATCAAAATATCAAATGAAAAAATGAAAAGTGAATTAAATACTATATGAATATTCTTATATGTTACGTATATGTATAAACTGAATTTGATATCAGCTATTTAATTGCATGGTTAGTTTCCATATGGTTGAATGATTGCATGTTAGGTTCCATGTAAGATATATTTTTTTATTTCACCACTTTTCTCTGTTCATTATTTATACATAGATCTCATAGTACTTTTATTTAATTTGTGCAATGCTCTGAACTTGTGTTTTTTTTAATGCAATGGAGACTTTATTTCCCAGATCATAATAATAAGATGTAATTATTAAACTATTTAATCCAAACTTTGCTCAGTATATTAAAATGGTTAGTATATTTGACTTATTGAACAACATATCTATTTATTCCTTGAAAGATTAAATTTTGGAGAATATGAAATAATATGCATATATTCATAATGGTATGTTTGTTATCTTGTTACTTTTACCATAAAATTAACTCTTTATTTACTCTGGAACGATGTATTGACATAACACTGAGAATATAAATATGGATTAACTAATGATAAACCTATGATTACATGATAACATGTCTGCTTGATTATTCTCCCTCTCTATATTAATATGTTGTCAGAGTTAATATTAATCATAATTATTCAGGTTATATGAAGCATAATTAGAATATGATGTATAACCAGATAGAGAGAACTTTGATATGGAATGTCATATATATCCCCCTTAAACGAGGAAAGTATTCTTTTCCATGAAGATAGTCGACTTTTGATTTGTTTTCAGACTTGGTATAACATTTGTCCAAAGGAATTCATTTTAATATTCTCTACTAATTAATGTAGAAGAAATGTGCCCCCATACATTACCTGGTTATAATGATGATGAGGAGGAGGATGATTATTATTAATATTATTGTCATTATTATTATTTATTATTATTATAAAAAGGAACACCAAGCTGTGAAATTGATGATGTATTCATTGAACTAATTATTATTGATAAACAGTCGTCTCCCAGCATTTAAGGGTTGTTTATTATGAATTGACTTGGCGAATTGCACAAAAACTTTGTTTGTGAATATTTTTGCATTTACAAGAAATGTGTATCTTTAGTGATTCTGAAAAGGGTACCTCAGTACATAAATACAAGAGGTCTTACCAAACTGTGACAATGTCAAGGTCATGCCTGGCTGATTTTTTGCTTGAATATCAAAATATATGTAGATTTTTAATTTTTTAATATATATGATGTGTAACTATTCAGTTTGAATATGAATAAATTGAATACCTATGAACAAAACTTATGTTTTTTGTGTTCTTACTGAGATGAAGTAGTAGGGGTTTGTTTTTATTATAACAGTCAACCCACATCTGTGACTGGATAAAGGAAGACTTAGGTTAAGGCCAGTGGAAATGTCACATTTGAAACTTTTGGAAGGCTTTGAAAGAATTGTAGGAACTTGTAAGAAACATTCATATGACTGTCAGCTAACATCTTTCCTTGCTTACAGTTGTATGTTTTGTACTTCTGAGATAATTAAATGAAATCGTAGGTAGGATGAAGGCAGAGGGTGAATTTTTCAACTTTGGTGACCGCCTCCGAGGTCTAGTGATAGAACGTCTGCCCAGAGAGCAGAATGTCTGGGGTTCGATCCCCGACCGCATCTCACCAGAAGACATGAAACGATTGTACTTGTTACCCTGTCTGGCGTTTGGCATTAAGGAGCTGAAACAAGGACTGGTCGGCTTGGAGTCAGTATACTGTGTCTGAATGGGATATTCATGTTAAACTGCTGCATGGTATCTCAGTGGGCTAGCACTATAAATCGGCATCAGTCTGAACTAGTACAAGCACACATACACACACACACACACGAACACACACACACACGCGTGCATGCACATCGATATAAGTGCAATAATCTTGGACGGGGCGTTAACCCCATTTCACCCAACTTATCTATTCCTAGGCACTCAAGATACGACCACAAATGTGTGTTTCGTAAGTACATAATGTTTATTTTGAAACGGTGTTTAGTATGGTTAGCTGATGTTAGCTTTGATTAAGGTGTGCAAAACCATTTTGGAAGGCTTTAGTACGTTTGTGTCGTATTATATCAACATGCACACACTACGCGCGGGATATGCAATAACATATATTCCTGATCGTTTAATTCGATTTGTATGTGTGGCATCTTGTAAAGTAAACCAAAATTTGTGAAACCATGTTTCTTTAGCTATTGAACGATACGTCAATGGTATTCATGACAATCATAAGATTCTCTCACCTTCCTCCTCCAACGTCTAGCTAGCAAACTGCTTGATGAACATTATAAAGTTATGGGGACTCAGGATAAACCCTTGACATGTGCCAATGTTACATTTGAATTATGGTGATAAGCCAGAATCAGTTCTCTCACAAGCACACAGTGATGAATACATTTTCAAAAGAAACTTGAAAAAAATTACCTCTAACACTTTTAAACATTATCTACTTCGTGATGTTAATAAGAAATCTCCTCGGGTCAGTTAGCAGGCTTAGCAAGATCATTTTAAGCTATCTCAACTATTGTGGTTCTGTTAGCTTAGTTTTGTAATATACAAATCTACTACAGTAAACTACGGTTATAACGACCTCGAAGGGACTACTATTTTTAGTTCGTTATAACCGTAGTTCGTTATAAGCATATATACAGCATAACTACAGCAAATAGTCGGGACTAAAAAGTAGGTTCGTTATATCCGTCAGTTCGTTATAAGCGTGTTCGTTATAACCGTAGTTTACTGTATATGAATCTTTTATGATTGGGGCTTGGTTCTTACCGTCTTCTGTCGTCTCCTCCCCGGCAGATGGTGAAGCCAGAGGTAGACCTCACTCTATCCCAACTAAAAAAATCCGAAACAAATCCTTTGGTTTATCAACAAGCGTACAACCAATTGCGCACTCAATATAATTCTCACAGGTCCATTTTTACAGACGGGTCCAAGGATGGTGGCAAAGTTGCTAGTGCCACTATCATTGGATCCTGAACTGTCTCCTCAAGAATCCAAGATCTAGTTCAATTTATACTGCTGAGGCCAAAACTATCTTAACAGCTTTGACCTATATCAAACATCAAAACCAATCTAAATTTTTTATCATCTTCTCCGATTCATTGTCATGCCTTCAGGCACTTAAAGGTGTCTCTTCATCCTATAATCCTAGATATTGTAGAACTTTTCAGTGATCTTTCTACTGGCCAATGCAGCATCGTCTTTTGCTGGTTACCAAGTCATGTAGGCATAACAGGTAACTCAAAAGCCGATGCTGCAGTTAAAGCAGCTCTTGACAATCCCTTATCTCCACTACTTATCCTGTACAGCGATTTCGGGATCTCATGCAAAAGAGGTGGGACACTCAACCAGGAAGCAATAAACTTCACGAATTAAAACAAACAATCGGTCAAACCTATTTGGGTTGCCAGTCAAGACATGACGATGTCGTATTGGCCACAGTCAGTTTACATGTGCACGGATATCTGCTTAAGACAGATGAGGACGAACCTCATGGAAGTGTATCCCTTGTGATGAAAGTTTCACCGTCAAGCATATATTGTGGACTTTGCAATCGCAAGGGATTCACATTATTAAAGTGTAAATTTAAAAGATATCTTTTTACCGTGTCGGCGGGCATCTCATCATAAATTACTTGAAAGAAATTGGTCTGTATAATAAATTTTAAATATGTATGTGAATATTTGAATGCTTGTTTTTAATTTGCTGTGATGCTACTATTAACTGACATTACTGAAGGCTCTGTCCAGGAGGTTAAAGTACCGGAAAATTATTGTCCGGCTGTGTGTCACGTAATCCTAAACTAATCAATGTAACTATCATCAACCAGTGTTTTTAAGCCAACTCATAGATGAGTATTTTTTAATATTGGCTAGCATTGTGCACAACCACCAGTGGCTAAAGTGATGACGTAAATCCTGCTGGGGTATCATGCAGGAAGCAGAAGTACTGTAAGTCCCCATGGTCCCTAACAAGGTGGCCTAGCTTTGGTTACTAGTGGCCTATAGTCCGTGCTTTAAAACTGTATATATAATATTGTTATGCTCAAATATATTTCATAAATTGTTTTTAAATATAGTATGCTCAAATATGTTTCATACTTTGTATCGTCGCTACATGTCTGAAATAATGCCGATGCGACGTTAAATTTTAACTCACTCACTCAGTCCTTGACGATGAACTTCCACGACTGCGCATTCCCAATAGTTGATCGAGTTTGTGTTAGTTGGAAGATATTTATCTCCCTTAGTCGTGCCAAAAGGTGGCGCTGTCCCAGAAACCACGTTTCCGGGTTTACTGGAGAACAACGTTGCCAGACCTACGTGTGTTGTAGTTCTAAAGCTGTACGTCTATATTTGCCCAAATGAAAATGTCAGGTACATCCAGGCTAACTGAGAGGCCAAAGCCACCGACGGTAGACCAGATAATGACAGACATTAAATCTTCAAAAGATGACGACCCCGTATTCACTTTCGGAGTGACAGGCATATCGAGAGGTAGGCTAGATGATAGATCAAAACAAAACTGATTCAGGTCATGAGGTGTAGAATATTCAAGTTTGATTCATAGTGGCATAGACTATTATTGTCAACAATTGTCAGTGGGTTAAACATAGTTACACTCTCTTGTTATGACAAGGGAGTCGCTTTAGAATATGTTCGCCACTATTTTCATTCATTTTAATACAATATCAAACCCTGAATACACTTGCAACCTTTGAAATTCATTAAGACCAGTGAAAACCTTATTTCACCCGTCCTCAGAATTTGTAGCTTGTCCTCTTTGATCAAAATCAAAATGTTACTAAATTTATATTTTCTATCATGTTAAACTGCGGCATGGTATCTCAGTGAGCTAGCAGTATAAATCGGCATCAGTCCGGACTAGTAAAAGCACCCACACACATACACAAGTGCATGCACGTTGCTATATAAGTGCAATAATCATGGCCACGACGTTAAACCCAATTTCACCTCACCTATCAGTTTTATTCAGTTCCTATTTATCACTAGGTACATGTTTTAGACTGAGAATGACAAAAAGGAGCGGTATTGTCCTTTCTTGTACATTGCATGTCAACAGTTCTTGGTGTTTTCAAATCATGCATGAAATAATTTCTGAGCATGATATCACATATTTAGTTCATGCACAATTCAATTCTCATACCAAAACAATAGAGCTCTGCACAGCAAAGCTGCTCCTCAGTGCTCCTCAGAATAAACTGGCCTTGGTCATGTTTTTATTAAAGGCATATTGAAGAGAAAGCTAGTGTGTTTTTGTTATGGATGAGTTACAACTAATTGCCAGCTTGATTGGACTGGAAGACAGTGTTCATCAAATTTAAAATATTATGCCTGTCGTGTGAAGCCAGTCACCTTGCAGAAATAAGTCAGGGGTTTTCTTGGGGATAAGCGCTTCCTGACCTGCTAATTGGCCTACTCGCGTGGGTGATAATCATGCCAGTAAGATAAATTAATTGTCAACCTGTCACTTGGGATATATGGAGTAATCTGCCCACTGTGTGAGACAATGTACCCTTTGCATACTGGTTCAGGATACAAAGGACTTGAACACTGGGTACATTACCAGAGCTCCAGATAAGCTTTTGGTGTTGTGGGTATTTTACCCATGCATTTTAAAATCATTGGGTATCAGTAATTCTATCTGGGTATTCAAATTTCTGTTACCCACTAGTTTTTACACATGTGGGTATTTAAGTTAAATGTTTAAAAACACTATTCATCTAGTCCCTGCAAACTGGTGTCGTGTGGGTTCGAGAGCTTTATAGGACTAAAAAATACCACGATACTTCCACAAGAAAGTGTGATGGCAAATGATCGTGATGTAACTGTCATCGTGGAGTATGGCAAGGTTGACGGAATGCCCATTTATAATTTCAAAATAAGTTGCTGATTAGCTAATCGAATACGCAGGGTTACTTCACAATATTTTGATGATACAAACAAGTTTTATTTTTGTAGCGTATCTGTAATGTTCATTGCGTATTTGATACGCTTGGATTTTATTTTACTGCATATTTCTGATGCATATTTTACGCAGATACGCAGCTTATCTGGAGCCCTGATTACTCCATATAACCGACAAGACAATAAATATTGTCTAGCCAAAAGGGTGACATGGATGGCCCAGTCGTCTAAGAGTTGTAGAGTTGCATCCCTTGGGGACGTCAGGAACCTATGATCACATGTTGGAATTCCAGTTCGCCCCGATTGTACTCACTCTACCAAATGCAGTTCAGAAACGATTTTTTTGTTGCATACAGATTCCACACCATTGTCAGGTGCAGACAGATCGTTGGATATGGGCAGCCACAGTGAAAAGCCAATGGAGAGTGGTGACCACAGTGGAAAATCCCCCGAAATGCCCGATATTGGAACAACATATCTAAAGACACTTCAACTCTTGAATACAACTGAACTTTTAAAATCCTCCTCTGAAAACCTAAAGGATCAGTTTGAGCAGCTAGAGAAGCTGGGTACAGAGGTCACAGAAGCCATTGCCGAGTTGAAGTCAGCAGCAAAGACAGTCAAAACCAAATCATGAGTCTGCTGACTTTGGAAAGATTTCTCAAATGTGTGGCTATAGTTAACAATGGTTAAAATTGGTGCATGTTTTGTGTTGCCTGGAAGTGTTCACTGGACCTGCACGGTCTTTGTCTGGGGGGTTCTGAGACACAGTATGTCCACAGCACTCAATATGTTTCCTGAGAGGCACATTGGGACGCAGGCATGTGGTCAGACCTGTTCAGAGGTATTTGGCCCCAAGTCTGCAGAAAATGGCAGTAAAAATTACAAGTTTCCCAATTCTTAGATTTTTCGAAAATATGAACATTTAAAAAATTCAATTTTGAACAAAATGAATATTTTCCCAATTTGCCAGCGAAGGCACTTTTGGAATCCTAGTTTGGAATCCCAGATAAATCCCCGGGGAATACAGTTCAAAGTGGCTTTAAACCCAAGTCACTGACTCACTCAATTGTTCTCAAGTCCACGTTTCAATACAGTTCAAAGTGGCATTAGACCCACTCACTCACCCACCCACCTATTCTCAAGTCCATGTTTAAAATGGACACTGCCACCATACCATTCACTTATTTGCTCTGCAATCATCAGATGATACCTTCCTTTAAACTTATGATTGTCCATGTTTCTAACACTATTAACCAAGCATAATTATCAGGTATTAATGATAAACTAAATAATGCTATTATTTCTTGTATGATTTATTTCTTGACCACCAAAGTGGTAAATGTCAGACCTGCATCATTTTGAGCTGACATGCCATGATATGTCTGGAATGCTGTTCACAACAGTGTTCAGCCCAACTCACTCAAGCACTCTCTACTTCATGTCCAGATTACAGATGTCAACATTAGAAATAAATGCAAGCCCAATAGTATGAATATCCTGTGGCTAGTAAAATAAGAAAAGGGCTGGAATAGTCACATTTTGAAGGCTGTAGTCTGTCAGCTAGCTCAGTATCACAGAGTGTTTTAAGTATGCCACTGTGCATACATGTAATACAGGGGTCTGGAAAATTTAAAATCCCAATCGGACATTTGCATTTAGGCCACGCCCCCTTCAAATGGCATATTTTAGTACGGCTTTTCACACACATTGGAATACGATGTCCTCAGATCTTTGTGTAGTGGAAGCAAGCACAAGATCTGAGTTTAATGAGATTGCCCTAGGAGGAGGTCTAATAATGTGTGCTGTTGATCGTATCTTTGTGTTCCGGGGGACGGTCGGGTAGCCTAGTGGTTAAAGCGTTCGCTCGTCACGCCGAAGACCCGGGTTCGATTCCCGACGTGTACAATGTGTGAAGCCCATTTCTGGTGTCCCCCGCCGTGATATTGCTGGAATATTGCTAAAAGCGGCGTAAAACCAAACTCACTCACTCACTCTTTGTGTTCCGTGGCAGTTTTTTTCCGCTAAGATCAAAATTCCTTAGTCAAGGTGGTAAGGAAGTGAAGCCAAATTGATTTTTTATAGCTGACATCAGATTGGCCTGAGAGCTTCTGTCAGCTCAGGGCCACCCCTGGACCTGTACACAGAGAGGTATTGTATCAGAGTTGGAGATCTGATTTTAACAATCTTGAGTAGTGATGCACTAGTTATTGCATTTATTTATAGCATTACAATCCTGTATTGCAGTTAAGTATGAAGTTACCAGAGTCTAGTCTGAATGTTTGATTGTTGTGAGTGACTGGAACTTACAACTGTAAGTATTTATTATGCAGATTAAAGGGATGTGGAGAAGAAACTGTTTTATTGTTTGTGATATAAACCAGAAAACGTCTCGGCATCACTTACTCTATAATACAGCCAGGTTTTGAAATTGGAATTGTATTCATTTGCAATCTGAGCACATTTGTACAAAGTGTTACATTCATATTGTAGTACAGAAACTGATTATGTAATGACAAGTGTGTGTTTGGTTTAAGACCACTTAACAGTATATCATATAAGTCCTTTTTGAAAACCAAATTTATGTAGACAGTAAAATTGACTGAGAGAGAATTTTGATATTTGAACCCTTCTCTTTTATAAAAGCTGGATGCACCCTTGAACATTACCAGTAAAACAGCCATGTTGTGGAGAAGGTAGGAGTGAGTTATTCATATTAGGGCAGCTGGTTGTGGGGTAGAGCAAGAATTGCAGGCAAGTCAGCATCTTCGGTCTGTCAGCGCCATACCAATACTCTTTGGACTTCACGAGTGGTAAATGTATGTCAGGCCGTTGTGATTATGGGGACATAGTGTTCTAAGCTTAGCTCACTCACTCTCTATGATTCTGGGATAGAATAGGTCTTCAGCAACCCATACCTGCCATAAAAGGCGACTATGCTTGTCGTAAAAGGCACTAACATGATCGGAGGGTCAGGCTCACTGACTTGGTTGATACATGTCATCGATTTCAATTGCGTAGATCGATGCTCATGATGTCAATCACAGGATTGTCTGGTCCAGACTTAATTTATTTACAGACCGCCGTCATATAGCTGGAATATTGCTGAGTGCGGCGTTAAACAACAAACAAACAAACACTCACTATGAACTGGACCTGAGAAGACCCGGAGTAGAATAGGTCTTCAGTACCCATGTTTGCTGTAAAAGGAGCCTATACTTGTCTTAAGAGGCGACTAATGGATCGGGTGGTCAGGCTCCCTGACTTGGTTGATGCATGTCGTTGTATTACCATTGTGTGGATCAAGGCGCATGATGGCAATCACTGGATTGTCTGGTCCAGACTTGATTATTTTCAGACTGCCTTCATATAGGTGGAATATTGCTTAGTGAGGTGTTAAACAACAAACAAACACTCTGAATTGATTGATATGCCATACAATCTATCTCGTTTACCTGGGTCATGTCGCCTCAATGGCTGCTAAGGAGCATGTGTGATCTGGTGTAAGATGATGTGCGGAGTTGTGTCCCTTAGCCATGTCAGAATCCTATGATTCGAGTTTGAAACCTAGATTCTCACTGATCGTGATTTTTGGTTTGGTAGCAAAGTAACTTTTGCTGTTTGTTGTTTAACTCACACTCAGCCATATTTAAGCTTTTGGATGGCGGTCTGTAAATAATTGAATCTGGATAAGACGATCCAGTGATTGACATGAGCATCGATTCAAGAATTGTGATACGATGACATGCTTCAACCAAGTCAGTGAGTCTGACCATCCGATCCGATCCAATTAGTTGCCCCTTGCCACAAGCAAAGTCGCCTTTTACAGTAAGCATGGGTTGCTGAAGACCTATTCTAATCTGGATCTTCACAGGTCTGTACTGGTGGATTTCACCAAAGCAGTAACCTCTGAGACCAGCATCACTTGCATCTTTCCCAACACATAAAGCTGTGATGTAACTGAAATACTGTTCGAGCATCCTGAAACACGACTAGCTCATTCCCCCAATGACCGCTGAGCGTACCTGCTTGTGAGTGGTCACCACTGTGACCCTCACGACTCTGTGCCTTCATTCCTTCCGCTTGGTCTGGTTCTAACAGGATCAATCATGCCAAGTACAAAGTTTCTTGGCGTTACAGATCGGTTTATCATGTCTGGACAACCTTACAGGACACTGCTACAGAGCTGTTCAGAAGAGGATGTCTTGAAGCACCAGTCATTGACTTGGTACAAACTGGATTGTTCATTCTAATAACCCACAGTCAGCCATATTCCCGCTTTGTAGTGAGTAAGTATGGCTTTACGCCGCTTTTAGCAATATTACAGCAATATCACAACAGGGAACACCAGGAATGGGGTTCACACATTCGATGGGGAATTGAACCCGGGTCTTGAATGCTTTAACCACTAGGCTACCCAACTGCAACAACAGAATGTAGGTGGATGGGAATTTTCATAGAGATAATTTTGATCACGGTTAAATCTCGCAATTTTGTTCTGGGTAGGGAGGAGCCGCAGAATGTTATTTTTTACATGGAACAATTTATTCTTTTGGTCAGGACCCGAGGACAAATTATGTCATAAAACATAAATAACCCCTCCCCAGCAAAATCAAATGGACTGTCCCTTAAGGAGGTCAGACAAACCAGTGGTTGATACCATTAGAACTCTCACACCGTACCTGACTACCGGATCCATTTTAGTCGATCTCACAACATAGGTTACTTGGGAACAATTCGATAGTTGAATCTACATGGGTATAGGTAAACAAACCAAGTCTAAGGTCATAATATGAATTTGAATCTTTTATTCATCTATTTCTGCACGTTGGGACAGACCAACGGTTCGGTAATGGTTGGTTGGGTGCAGTTGCTCCTGCTGCCGGAAATGACGTCATACAGTTGTGTCTTGTCGAAGCAGTGGACGTAGCCGAGAGGGGTCGTACCTTGGATGAGAGGAACCATGTCACAGTCACACCTGAGGGTGACATACGATACAGACTTAAGACCGTCCAGCGCCTTGCATCCCACGTTCATGATGGATCCTCTGTAAAAGTAGGAGGTGGAGGAGAAGGAGGTCTGATCCAGGGAGGCGAAAGCGTAGCTGTTGAGGTTGGTGACGTTGTTGTAGTAGAAGTAAAAAGTCCTACTGTTAGTTATCCTGTTGAAGGCGTATGTTTGGATGGTGGAGATGTTGTTACGTTGAATGTTTATGGACATGATGTTTGACAGTCGGTAGAAAGCGTTTGATGAGATCAAGCCAATCTGTCCATTATTGATTGAAATCCTTCTGGCAACATTGTTCAGGTCTCTGAAGGCCCCTGATGCTATGGTGCCGATGCGGACTCTGGAGATGGTAATAGACTTTGCGGGAATGGCGCTGAAGGCACATGGGGCAATGGAACTGATGTTGCCATTTGAGATAGTGATGGACTCCAACTTGGGCATCGATCTGAAGGCGTTCGAAGGTATGTTGCTGTTGATATTGTTGAAGCGGAGGGATGTTACGTCGGGGAAGGCAAGTGTGGGAATGGAGGTGA
Organism: Haliotis cracherodii; assembly: GCF_022045235.1. Classification (NCBI taxonomy): domain Eukaryota; kingdom Metazoa; phylum Mollusca; class Gastropoda; order Lepetellida; family Haliotidae; genus Haliotis; species Haliotis cracherodii. Next base: position 10,375,473 of record NW_027266268.1, read on the forward strand.
GGCCGTTGCAGGTGATGGAGGTGGTGGTGCAGGAACACCCGTTCAGACACAGGGCCGAACACAGATCGACAGTCACCATCAGCAGCAGAAGACGGAGAGTCTGGGGGAAAACACATTTGAAATTCTTAAAGATTATTACATTGACTGAAAGGAAGGATAATGAATCAGCATATAAAAATACAGGGCGAATCTGGGACCCAACGACGGTCATCGGAAGCAGCAACAGAAGACTGAGAGTCTGGGAGAAAACATGTGCCACATGTCACATTTTTATATGTTTATTGTAGATTGTGAACGGTTACCTTAATGAAAGGGATACAATGATTGCAGACACGGGTTCGATTTCCCGCGTTGTTACACAGTCTAAAGTAATTTCATCGTGGTTATCGGATTGATGAGCTATTGGGGAACACCACTCACTCACTCACTCACTCACTCACCCACTGGGGCACGGGTGGTCAAGTCGTTTAAGGCGCTGCAATTTGCTGTGCAGAGTTGCGCCCCTTTGGCACACCAGAAACCTATATTTGTGGGTTCGCCCCGATTGTCAGCGCCATACCCGTGCTCGTGGGTTTCACCAAAGTGGTAAACGTCTAAGACCTACATGACTTCGGGCTTTCCTCCCACATTAAGCAGACACGCCGTGATATAACTGGACTATTGTTAAAAGCGGCATTAAACCCAACTCACTCACTCACTCAACCTCATCCTCGATAATCCAGGGTATTATATATTTCTATCATGACACAGACGAATGGCTTGGACAGACGTTAGTCATTGCTAAATAAAACAAGAATGAGTGTTGTTCAAATAAGTGGGGGACTACAGTGTGAAGAACCCAATACCCCAAATGGAGGATGATTATGAAATAGCCTCGGTGGTTCCATGCCCAGCCGCGTCCTGCAGAAAACGTTAAAAGATTGTACTTGTTGTTACTCTGCATTAAGGGGGTAACAAGGATGGGTCGGCTCGGAGTCGACTGCATCTTCCCGAGGCAAGGGCGTTTACAGTCAGTTGACTCCCTGGGGAAGATGAGTGAGACATGCTATCTCAGTGGGCTAGTGGGCTAGTACCGTAACGCTAGTCTGTCTTACAGACCCTGATACAAATATATATCAAAAACAGACCATGCAAGTCTATAATGTTTGGCAAGTCTAGATCACTGCAGTATCTGAAAATGAAGAGAGTCACTGGGCTCCTTTTTATTATATTTTTATTAAGATAACTGAACAACTGTTTTTTATGTACGATATGTTCATTTCAGAGACTAGATGTTAGTCTACCGTAACGCATTTGTCCCTACTAGTACAAGCAACCACACGCACGCTCACACACAAACACGGCCCTGTATAGGTACAACAATTTTCACCTCACTTCGCCCAAGGGTGGGGCACGTGCGGTCCATTCGTCTTAGGCGTCGAAATTCGCCGCAATTCCGTGAAACCTATGGTCGTGGGTTAATCCCGGTTCGCCCCGATTATGTGTTAATGTTCGTCCCGTGCTCGGTGGTTTCACCAAAGTGGTAAACCTCTCAGACCTGCATCACCTCGGGCTTGTCTCCAATGTTAAACTGAGACGCCGTTATATAACTGAAATACTGTTCAAAGCGGCGTTAAACCTAAGTCACTCACTCACTTCACACAAAATCTCGTTAATCCGGCCTGGAAGGTTTCAGTATGGTACGGATTAACAGGGCTTCGCCGTACATCCACACATTCGTTCTTAAACATTTTTCGTTATGGCCTGTTTTTTTGTGTCAAAAAGATAATTTGTTCCAAGAAAATAATGCAACAAATATTTTTGCCTCATCTTTTTACCCAATACAAAATGTCCAGGAAAACAAATTAGTGTCCAAAAGTTTTTGTTCTGTACCCGCCTAATTGATTTTCTCCTACTTTCAGATAAAGAAAAATTTGTCTTGATACTGACGCAGAAATATGCCATTGTCTCTTCCCAAGAATATTTAATGGCCAGTGCCTAAGAAAAGATAAAACTTATAAACTGATGATCATACGACCAGCAGTGTTAAATCCGAGATGTCTTTTTACTTTTTCCTCAAAAGAAGAGCGAAAAGAAACCACTCACCATTGTGAAGGTTGTCTGAGTTGATCTAGTTGATCACACGCAGAATTGAACTGTTGACAAAACCCACATTCGTCAACACGTCCTTTTATGTAGAACCTTTCACGGGAGGGCGGTCTGATAGGATAAGTGGGCGTGACTACGATCGACCAATCAGAGACTCCCAAAATTGTATTTTATTTATATGATGATGGTAGCCAAGGAGATATCTCCGGGTATGTAATGTCCGCCCTATTATCAGCGGTTTTTTTTGTATCAACATGAAAGGAAAGAAATGACAAAAAAAGTTTTATCAGGACATGACGATAAAAAATACAATGATCGGAGAAGGAACGCGGATCCAGGAAGGCTTTATGAAGAAATTATTTCTTTGATATAAATTCTAATCATTTCAGATCAATTGATTGTATTTTCGCTAAGAAAATGAATTCTTGTCATTGTGTCACGGGTTACTGAAGATTAGTTCTGACTGGGGACTTCTGTGGGGGAGACCAGCATGGGTTGATGTAGGTCAATTGTAACCCGGATCTTCACGGGGACTGACACAAGTAAATACAGGTACATGTTTCTGTACAAATGAGTAAACATCTAGCTATGTAAACAGAATCTGCAGTTATTTGTTCCCGCTAAACAGTCTGACAGACCAATGAACAACGTCATGCCGAACATATTCATGAGCTAATTGGCTGGACAATAGATACATCAATATATATTGTATCTACACGTATTCACCGTCAACGCCAGAAAATAGCCAGTCTCGATTTCCCCCAAACAGATTCCGATGGTCGAGGTGAGGTGAAATTGGGTTTAACGTCGCGTCCAAGATTATTGCACTTATATAGCGACGTGCATGCTTGTACTAGTCCGGACTGATGCCGATTTATAGTGCTAGCCCACTGAGATACCATGCCGCAGTTTAACATGACGGGGATCGAACCCCGGACCTTCCGCTCTCCGGGCGGACGCTCTACCTCTAGACCACGGAGGCGGTCTCCCATGGTCGAAAGAGGAAACTAGTAGTGAACATTATATGAATGGATCTCTGAAAATCAGTGAAGACACCAGGTGTTTGTGAAAAGGGTGCAGGAAAGAAGTGTGTGGTCAACATACATAACATGGCATGGCAGGTCCTCACTGTATGTATTCGATACAATAACAGGAAAGTATTATTTTCACTGTGGGAAATAGGTAATGTGGAGACAGGTATATACTCACCAGCAAAAGAAACGCGAACCATAGAGTGAGTGAGTGAGTTGGGTTTAACGCCGCTTTTAACAGTATTCCAGTTATATCACGGCGTGTCAGTTTAATGTGGGAGGAGAGCCCGAAGTGATACAGGTCTCAGACGTTTACCACTTCGGTGAAACCCACGAGCACGGGTATGGTGCTGACAAACCTAGAAACATAATCGGGGCGAACCGGGATTCGAACCCACAATCATAGGTTTCTGGCGTGCCCAAGGGACGCAACTCTGCACAGCGAACCGCGGCGCCTTAGACGACTGGGCCACCCGTGCCCCCCGCGAACCATAGAATCATATAAAGAAGTATGTACGCTAAGAGATGTTTCCAATGTGTACCCAAAAATGACAAAACTTACAATCAGTCAAGTCTTACCACAGAGTGTCTTCATTCTTATCTCGATATGCAGCAGGCGATTTCCAAACTTTACACGCTAATCCTGCACGAGACAAGCGGTGCATCTCGAGTCATGGATCTATGACGTCACATGTGATGCGTTCATGAGCGTCGGTTCACACCACATAACAGTATGTTCGTTTGTGCATCAAACCAGTCCAGTATATCTTGAATATGAGTAATTCTTCATATATTCACCAACATATATGGTATTCGCGTTTCTTTTGTCGGTGAGTATATATGTATACAGCAGCCTCGTGTAAGAATACAAGCAGCCTCTGTAATGCGTCACTTTGCGATAGAATACCCGTTGTATTGTACTGCCCGATTCTTAATACTATACGACACCAGAAACTATTAGCATACTATACAACACATCTTTTCTGTGTAAACATTCACCTGTCGTATTGTACTGCCCGAATCTTTTCAATATAATACGATATGTTCACAACTGTTCATCTTAACTCATACCCGTGCTCGTGAGTTTCACCGAAGTGGTAAACATCTGAGACCTGCATCATTTCGGGCTTTCCTCCCACATTAAGCTGACACGCCGTGATATAACTGGAATACTGTTATAAGCGGCGTTAAACCCAACTCACTCACTCACTCACTCACTCACTTTACAACTCATCTGAATCTCGGCGTCATGCGTGGTACCCTAGGGGGGTTTACGCCTCGGACCGTGAATTCCTCAGAACATCAAACACGTTGAATGAGACAGTACGACGTCGTGGAAGCTGGTTATCATCCTTGTGACCCGGATGTACATTAAAGACAAAGAATGTATTGAAAGGCTGGGCTTGGTTTCCTGAGAAATATCACTGAGTCAATTAATTCAGACGAAATTTCGCATTTACAAAGAACAGGTGAAACGAAGATATTTTTGATGAGCTCCCCGAGGTGGGTTTGTGTTAAGTACACATATGACATGTACAAAGCGACCATTGTAATATGCTCAAGGACGATAGTGGGAAATGTGTTCATGGTCTGTTTTTTTACCAACTGATCATAATAGGCTTTTCCATAACTCGAAACGCCTCTCTTTTTCTTTGAAGATTTAAAATGCAGTATTTAGGGTGCTCCCCGCATCCCCTTCCCAGAATACAGAATACCATCTAATTTTTCACTCATTTTCTCACCCCTGAATCCCGAATACTACTTAACACAAATATCAAAGCACACGTCAGAATTAAGTCTCCAAAGGCAGAATATCGAACGCAGAGGAACAAGTCCCTGGAATATTTTGCGTACACAATTAGTATATTTTTTACATGTTGAATCTGCGCACCATACGATTTTGTCTGTGTCCCGCATACACTTTTGAGTCCCGATTACCCCCTGAATCGAAACTCGCGTACCATATTGGGTTTGGCAGTTTCCTTACTCTCTCATTGGGTATAAAAGCAATAGGCTTTCTAAAGTTTTTATGAACAGCAACTGTTTTTGAAACATGATACTTGTTAAAATTTCTGCTTTGTACTTTGTATGTTCTTTAACCAAGAAAAATGTTTGGTTATTTTCATCCCCCATTAATTCTGAAGACATGAAACTTGGATAACAACTTCTTTATTTTTTGTAACGCTTCAGGGCTACTTTATGCCCCAAGCTTCATCTGGCGAATACCGAATAAGCGTAATACATATACATGTTGACATGTTTCAAACGGTAGGATTAATGTATAAAGATAACAATGTTACTTTAATCCTACCTTGTGTGGTAGCATAGGGGTTAAAGCGTTCGCTCGTCACCCCGAAGATTAGCACATGGATACATTTCAAGTATCCCCAGCCGTGATAATGCTGGAATATTGCTTAAAACGGCGTAAAATAACACTCACTCAACTCCAGTTTCTAAATGCCTGTCAAAATCAAATGGAAGGTTGACAGAAACCTACACTTTTTTTACTGTGTAGAAGATTATTCAGACTGCATTTAGCCAAATTACTATCATAATTACTATCCTCAGGTTCGGATATCAATGAATGTCAATGATCGCAGTTATATTTGTATATATAAACTCCGCATGTCTCCGGCCTAACCAACCATGTAATATTTACCCATATAATTTTCAGTGAAAACCATTTAATCCGTTCACTGCGAAATAGCACGGAAGAACAAATTTCCTGATTTTAGAATAATAATTATTGAGTATTGTCCCATTGTTCGTGCGTGTATGTGTGCGTATGCGTGTGTGTGCGTGAGTGTGTGCGTGTGCGTGTGCGTGTGCGTGTGCGTGTGTAGACTTTCCCAACAGACTTCACCCTGAAGGCTGGTTGTTCTGACTGCTCCGGTTACATGGTAATACCCAGAATTTATCATAAACAGGGAGGTATAAAACTCCATTTGCCTTTGGCTTTTGTCTTCTGTCAATCTCATGAAAATCAGATCAAAGGTTCCGAATGGCGAAAATAGCGACCAGGTCATGTCATGTAATTATATTTTAGACCCTGACGTTTCTGAGCGCCATTTCACATAGATCTAATGGAAACGTTTGTGATTTTGCTTGTTGCAATATATAATTTAACTAAGAAACGAAAAAAGGAAGGATTGAACGCACGAACTACTGACCTAAGTAACCTTATACGTTATTTCGGGCGAGTAAACATTTGTTAAACTTTCCCATTGAACGTGACGTTAACATGTTTCAGCTGACGAAAGTAACTGAATCGGACATAAAATATTTACGAACTATTCCTTAAAGCATACTATCTTCCAAGTGTTTCTCTTCTCAGCCCCGATGCATTTTCTTCACCATGATGCACGGAAAACATTAACGTACATTTTCTGAACGTGGCAGTATGAGAAACGTGCAAGCGCTTTAAAGTGTATCATAACGTATGCTTATGTGGAAGGGTTCTGCTTCGAGAGCAGAAGGTCGTTGGTTCGACATATATATTCTGCAGGGAGAATAAACCATGAGGCGCGCAGCCCCGAGTTCTTTATTGTCCCTCCAGTGTTTTATCGTGATATAAACAACGGCCACGAGTCGTTATTTCTTATAAGAGATATCAACATAATGTACAGCCTTTTTAAGGATGATAATAAAATGTTCAAGCTTTAAAAATGTTTACCCGTATTTTAATACTGAATAGTGTCATACTTCAGCAATGTCGGACAAGTCCATTTTACGAACGTGTGATTTTGGTAAGGTACATAAATTTCCCGCTAATTCTCACAATATTTTGGATGCGATCGTACGGCTACTGTGTTTATCGAAGTTGCCCAGCTAAATCTATCTATGGGGAAGAACACACATAGTGTCAAATGTACTTAATCATGTTCAATAGACAGTGCATATATTGTTTGCTGAGCATGCAAAGTCGGTACCATCTGGTGACACCCCCATTGTAGAAAGCGTTTGATAAACCTTCTGAAAAGCCAGTTAGCGTCTAAATTTACCGCATCAGTGAGCAAAGCATTCAGACAAGCACATTGATTTCTCTCCAAAATGAATATAATCGAGGAATTCCGTCTGCCAATATATAAAGCCGCGCCATTATGTTGTTGTCAATATGCTTTACACCCTGTCGTTTCTGAGCGCTATCGTATCAATACTCAAAACGGAGTACGACCGAAGGAATATAAATTTGTGTTCTGTGTGGGTGATCATTTGTACAAATCGAATTTTCAAATTCAAAGTGGCAAAGACATGAAGCCGAATAAAGTTAGACAGCTGGCATCGAACTGGCTCAGGGACCCACTCTTCCTTCTTGAAAAAGTGTCCAATATATCTTTGTACTTATCAACATTTAGTGAGTGAGTGAGTATGGTTTTTTTACGCCGCATTTGGCTATATTCCAACAATATCGGCGGGGGACACCAGAAATGGCGAGGGACACAAGAAATGGGCTTCACACATTGTACCCATGAGGGGAATCGAACCCGGGACTTTGGCGTTACGAGCGAACGCTTTAACCACTAGGCTACCACACATTCCTTTTAGATTGGGTGGTCAAACTTCGTTTAGGGTTCACCTGACTCGACCTATGGAGGTGTCCTCAAATTTTGGAGTGAGTCAGTTGGGTTTTACGCCGCTTTTAACAGTATTCCAGGATTTTCACGATGTGTCGGTTTAATGTGGGAGGAAAGCCCGAAGTGATGCAGGTCTCAGACCTTTACCAGTTCGGTGAAAGCCACGAGCACGGGTATGGTGCTGACAAACCTAGAAACATATTCGGGGCGAACCGGGATTCGAACCCACAATCATAGGTTTCTGGAGTTATCGCCTTAGACGACTGGGCCACCCGTGCACCCCTCAAATCTTGGAGCAGAGAGGTGTCGAATATAGAGTAAACGATAAGACCAGACAAACCAATGGTTGATATTATGAGCAAAGTCCATGGTGGTACGATAACACGTTTACAGTATTTACAAATAAGACACCAAGGTTAAAACACATACATCAGTCTTTTATTTCATAGACGTATCTGCCTTTTCATTAACAGGAGTTTGGCTCTGGAATGAATGGTCTGGTGCAGCTGTTGCCGCTGCCGGAAATGACGTCATACAGTTGTGACTGGTGAAAGCAGTCGACGTAGCCGAGAGGAGTCGTACCTTGGATGAGAGGAACCATGTCACAGTCACATCTGAGGGTGACATACGCTACAGACTTCAGACCGTCCAGCGCCTCGCATCCCACGTTCATGATGGATCCTCTGTAAAAGTAGGAGGTGGAGGAGAAGGAGGTCTGATCCAGGGAGGCGAAAGCGTAGCTGTTGAGGTTGGTGACGTTGTTGTAGTAGAAGTAAAAAGTCCTACTGTTAGTTATCTTGTCGAAGGCGTATGTTTGGATGGTGGAGATGTTGTTACCTTGAATGTTTATGGAAATAATGTTTGACAGTCGGTAGAAAGCTTTGGATGAGATCAAGCCAATCTGTCCATTATTGATTGAAATCCTTCTGGCAACATTGTTCAGGTCTCTGAAGGCTCCTGGCGCTATGGTGCCGATGCGGACTCTGGAGATGGTAATAGACTTTGCGGGGATGGCGCTGAAGGCACATGGGGCAATGGAACTGATATTGCCATTTGAGATAGTGATGGATTCCAACTTGGGCATCGATCTGAAGGCGTTCGAAGGTATGTTGCTGTTGATGTTGTTGAAGCGGAGGGATGTGACGTCGGGCAAGGCGAGTGTGGGAATGGAGGTGAGGCCGTTGCAGGTGATGGAGGTGGTGGTGCAGGAACACCCGGTCGGACACTGGGCTGAACAAAGACCGACAGCCACCAGCAGCAGCAGAAGACGGAGAGTCTGGGGAAAAACACATGAAATTCTTAAAGATTATTACATTGACTAAGACGAAGGATAATGAATCAGCATACAGGGCGAATCTGGGATACAACGAAGATCAGCGGATTCTGACGCAGCTAATGGGCGTAACTGCACAGCAACACGTTGTACACGTGAAATTGCGTTCTCATGTAGTCATACCGTCAACCGAATTTGTTGTACGATGGTGTATAGGGCCGTCATTGAGTCAGAAGATAGTTGAGTCAGTAGATCATTAAGTCCGTAAACCATTGCGTCTGTAGATCATTAAGTCAGTAGATGATTGAGTCCGGAAACCATTGCGTCTGTAGATCATTAAGTCAGTAGATGATTGAGTCCGGAAACCATTGCGTCTGTAGATCATTAAGTCAGTAGACGATTGAGTCCGGAAACCATTGTGTCTGTTGATCATTAAGTCAGTCCATTATTTCAGAGACATCCGACGTCTACACATGGCAGACGTTTATTCAAGGACTTAGGACAGGTATTTGCATCTGTACAACGTCGCATTAAAAGTATAAAAACCGTTGCAATCCATAAGTCATCGTGGTCTTCACTGATATTTCAGCTTCTAAAATCCAACTTAAAGATACTTACATACATACATACTTAACTTAAGTTAACGTTCAGCGGATCCTGACACAGCTGAGGGGCGTAACTACACAGCGAACCTATACACCAGAGGTCGCTGTAGCATCCGGGATCACAGGGATAGAGCTCCCGCATGAGTACACGTAATATTGTGTCATACCGTCAACCGATTGGTGAAAGAGACCTCATTACTGCACAGATTGTGTGCCATATAATTCTCATGTTTTATACCTTCAGAAATTCTCTGGTCCAGATTATCGAGGGTAAACTGTGTACATTATATACCACTGACAACAACACGGATGTAAGCAAAGGGTGCCAAAGGGGACAAGGAGAACAGTCCCCCAAGTTGATGATTTACGTTGTTACGCATGTCCCCTCCCACCTCCCTTCCTTCCCACCCTCACGTACGAGGTGGTGGAGTATATAGAGCGTTTGCCGGAGAGCGGAAGGTCAGTGGTTCGATTCCTTGGGCGCCTCATACCAAAGACGTTAAAAGATGGTACTTGTTGTTACCCTGCCTGATGTCACGCATTTAGCGCATAGACCAATGATAGTATGATGTTTCCCTGTGGCATGGTATCTCAGTGGTTAGCCGGGATAAGTACATACTAGTACAAGCAGCCACACACACACGTGCATTCGCGTTTAGATGTAAGTGAAATAATCTTGAGCGCCACTTTACATCCGATTTTTACCTCACTTCCCATTCCTAGACACAAGTGAACATATAAACATTTCTGAAAACATTTTTCACATAAAAAACAAATTTAAGTCGTCTCCTAAAAATAAAAACAGTTGTGAAAAAAGAATGGTAAAAAGTTAATAAATAAAGTAATTATTTTATTGATTGATTTATCCGTCACCTTAGGCATTACAGTGCACTGTGAGTGAGTGAGTGAGTGAGTGTGGTTTTATGCCGCTTTTAGCAATATTCAAGCAATTCCGGGGAACACCAGTAAGCGCTTTAACCACTCGACTACCCCCACCTACTTCACTGTGATGATACATATCACACCAACATTCAGTCCTGTCAATCGTTTCAGTTATCAGACCATTTCAAACTGATATACGTGAAATTAAGCATTCAGGCAATTATTCCGTTCAACAAACATACGAATAAATCTTACAATTACCCCCGATATATGGAATCGAAAAATTGTTTTGGGGTGATTTAGTAGTTTTTTACATTATTATACTTAGAAAGCGAAAACACAAATACTTTTTTATCCTCTGAAGAGAAAGGAAGACATATTCTTACCATGTTTAAGGTTGGTGATGGTAACGAGTTGTCGCCGTTAGTCGCTCACACGCAGAAGGAGTATGTTGACAGAACCTTAATTTAGCAACGCGTCCATTTATCAAGAACACGCGCAGATGGGCGGGTTGGTTTCAGAGGTAGGCGCGGCTATGGCCAACCAATCAGAGTTTCTCATCAATGTATTCTATTCGAGTGATGCTGGTAGCAAAACATGTAAAACCGATTACGAAATACCACTTCGGCCATATTGTAAAAAAACAAACAACTTTAGCTAATGACGTATTACTGGTTTAGGGTTTAATTTGTTTTAATGTTTCTACTTGTCAATATAAAATGTGCTTAGAATATAAACACACAAGACATGATGAGGAATGTGTTTAAATCCTAAACGGAATACACATTGGTCTTTTATATCGAAACACGTATAGGGTCTAAACATATGACATGAACTGTCATATCACAGCATAAACACTACCTAAACACAACACCCACATGATTAGAAATTAAAAATCTTTAGTGATTAAACATGTTAAGAACATAATCATTTTTCGAGCTAAACATGTTTAGAATCTGAACACGTTTCAAGAAGTTTAGAGTTTACAACAAAATGCATATCATTGCGTATTATCCTAATAATCTAAACATGTGTTGAAGGTCTATTTAGTAATCAGACACACCTTTATTGTCAGCTGATCACTCAGCACAACGGAGACTGTTGTCACAGACGTCACTTTTCCTAGTCACCATAACTTAGCCTGGTTTATTTGTACATTTTTTGGTTCATGGTCTAAAGATGTTCAGGATTGTGTTTAACAGCCAAACGTGTTAAGAGTCTAAATGTACCACTCTCTCCCAGTATATATTATATATTATACATCTGATTCATATTTGATGATTAATTAGGACAATACACAATAAAATACATGTTGTTGTAAATTTCAAACATTTTAAAACTGTAAACATGTTTATATTCAAAACATGTTTATACATATTCAAACTTTAAACTTGTTCAAAGGTGATTAAATTCTAAACATGTTGAACTCTTAATATGTTAACATTTTAATGACACACCGATGTAGTAAAGTACTGCAAATATTCAGAGACATTGTGATGTTGAGACAATTATACATAAACGTATACATTATTGAAGCTCCATAATGGTAAAAATACTAAATCCGCAGTTATTTAGATAAAAAAAATGAGGCTCGATATCGGCTAAAGGAAAATTAAATACTTGGGAACTGATTTCCAAGAAGACCGATTTAAATCCTCCCATGCACCTAATCTGAGGAGCCAATATAAAATTGTGAATCGTTTAATAATGGGGATTGTTGTTCGCTTTAAAATCTCGGAACATTCTTGACGAGAAGAACAATGCAACAAAGCGCATGCGTGACACCCCTGACCCGGAAGACAAATAGTGAGTCGCTTAAGATGTCGTTGAATAAGTCTGTGAATGACAAGACACAATACGGCATGTTAAACAACATAGATACAGTTCAACTGCTATTTGCCCGGAGACATCTGACTAATATATGAATTTAACAGCTGTGTGCGAATGATATTGTGACCTATATTTAAGTTCTCACGTGTCTTTTGAAGCGTGCCTTCAAACATGAGTGCTTTAAGTAACGCTTTGCCTCTGGTACACAAGCCTTATTATCCCGAACTGCTTAGCGCGGCTACAATGTATAATGTTGACTCATACGAAACAGAAAAACACCCGTTTTCAACTACACAAAAAGTGATAGCGCGTGCACATTCTGTGACCCAGACGAACCCGGAAGACACTTATTATTAACGAATCAGAAGACCGCATTTACCATCCTAAAGATAAATTGTCAAGCAGTGTTCGCATTCCTTACAATTAAATATTGACACAAGGATTTAGAACCTTGCCCAAACTGTTTATCAAAATAGGATCCTTTGTGCTTATTGAAAAATCCACTGAAGCAAGAGTTACAGTGTGCGTCCAAAACGCAATCTCATATAGCAACATTCTTGTTGTCACGTAGGCACGTTAAACACTGGCTGTTCGCCGAAACGTAAAACCAAATATGAAATGTTGAATTGAATATTTGTAAAATTATTACACATTCAACTAACGGATACAGCCCCGGTATTTTCATTTTCGTCGGTGACAAATATTATTAGCATGGCTAGATTTTCAAAATTGAAAAGTTCATTGAAATATCTTATCATGTCAACAAAATAAATAATGTTTTGACAGGGTCGAGGTCATTAACTGTCTTGGGAAGTAGTTACAGTTGTTTTTAGACTCGCGGTTCCATCCTAAGGGGCGGGGCGGTGGAGTAGCCTAGTGGGTAAGGGGTTCGCTCGTCACGCCGAAGACCCGTGTTCGATTTCCTACATGGGTACTATGTGTGAAGTCAATTTATGGTGATCACCGCCGTGATATTTCTCGAATAATAAAAGCGGCGTAAAACCATACTCACTCACTGTTTTCAGCCTAGCAACGGTTGTTTTCAGTCCAGCAACGTTTTGATAACACTGATAATTTTTTTTATAAAAATCCAATTTTCAACTGTGTACATTCAGGGCCTCAGTAAATCTTTCAAGAAGTACCAAATTTGACGCATCAGTCACAAGAATGAGGTAAGATGCAATTCCTTATTTTGACTTGTACCATATCTTCCTATGTCTTTGTCAGGTGAACAAATGACTTGCCTTTGCATGTGTTTATGACGGGTGCAACCGATGGGGCAGGATACGCTCACATTTTCGCGAACAGCTGATAACATCACTATGTGATAGTGATTCATAAACACATGCTCATGATATAGTCTGAATTATACAATCGACTCTGTCTTTAGCAGAGATTCTCTAATGAAAGTAGAAAGGGTTTTATCGCGTTTCTTTTGCCAAGGGCCCACTTGCACAAAGCGATCTTAGCGCTAAGACTATCGTAAGCCTATGTTAAAGTATAGGAGCTAAGATCATCTTAGCGCTACGATCGCGTTGTGCTAGTTTAGTTAACTCACGAAACGAACTGATTATTGGTGATGGAGGTGCAGCGGTGCGGAGGTGCAAGGGTTGGTGTGCAAGGGTCCGCACCCCTTTTTGAGACATACTAATCACGTTGACGTATACAGAACATAACTAAATCATTCGGTGATGTGTTATCAACAATTAACTATTAATCTATATTTGGCTAATAAACGCAGATGCTCCCTCATTAGTTTGTATCGCATTTCCTTATCTGCAGAACGCATTCACAACACTATGTCCACGCGTGTATTGCTGATACAACAACAAAAACAACAACAACAAAAACAACAACAAAAATAATAACAAGAAATTCAGGGTATTGACACCCTCACACGAGAATCATGTCAGACAATAGATCCCATCCCATATTAACCAATCACAATGGGAGGGCGTGGTTTGATTTACGTGGGGGCTCTTTATGACAGAGTTGTATCGTGCACTTTTTGCACACATTTATTTGTCTGATGATCCTCTTGTGAAGCATGTCAAGACTCATGATGAAAACAAGGCATTCCACAGTTTCCTTAAACCAGCCAATTATGTGGGATCTCAATGTCAGTGTTGATTTTGTTGATGGTTTTGGACTGCTGGACGGTTCAAAAATGAGTGTCAACCAAGTGAAGTTCTATATCAAATCGGCCCAGACTCAGTTTTTCAAAGAGAGGCTATCGGGTGCAACGAGTTTATATGCAGTGTGTTGAGAACATCAGCAACCCTGCAGAGTACCATCCATGGTACAACCCAGAATATGTAGAGAGCGTCATGGAAAATGATAAATACAAAATTCTTTGGAATACTCCCGTATACAGCCTCAGACCTATCCAGGTCAGCAAACCCGATCTTGTCCTTTTTAATAAATCCAATGAAATCGTTTATATCATTGAGTTTTCTGTCCCCTTTGGCACTAATGTGATTGACAAGATTCAGGAAAGACGTGACAAATATGTGGAACTCGCTTTCGAAATGTCACGCTTGCATCCCAAGTACCAAGTTGTCCGACTCCCCATTCTTCTAGGGGCCTTAGGTTTGGTTCCTCCAATCTGTTGACTGACATTGGGAACGTACCCGGGTTTGCTACCAGGAATACAGCCCTTCTGACAATCTGGGTAATGTAGAAGTATGCAGTGTTTGGGAGTCTTCACATTATCCGAAAAGTACTCCGTGGATTTGACTTGGCAGCGCTAGTCCCATTCGATGTAGAGGGGGCAAGGGCCCTGAGCTGATGATTAACCTAAGCAGCCTGACTGTGCCAGGGTAACCTAAACCCTCTTTGCTGCATTTTTAATTTTTATCTGCACATAATAAATAATACTAATACCAATAATACTAACAACGACAACAAAAACAACAACAGTACCTCTTTGCTGCATTTTGTATTTTAATCTGTCCGTAATAATTGTCTAACTTCGATAAGTAAAGGAAAGCGCCCATGGTTTGTGAAGGGCGGTGCGGTTAGCGAAGGCCATGGGGTGAATGATATTAACATAATACACCAGGAAGTATCACGGTTAAACACACGTAAGATTCCGTGTGAAACCACGTTTTGGGGCAGTAGGCCTTTTGTGTGCAACAGGAGAATCCAGTTCCATTGAACAGGGTACTGAAAATGTTCTCAATGTTCTTAAGAACCAACGCCTCAGGTAAACACGGTCGTATTAAAAAGCCCAATTGTCATGCTGAGATGTAACTGATTATTTTCTTACTCTCATCTTTCAACTTTGTCCAAACAATGGTAACGCTATCAACTCTACTCAATCCATCCCCATCCCACAAAAAATAAAATAGAACAACAAAAATAAAATAAGATTTTTTGTCAGTTTGTTTCTGGCGTTTAATTTTCCAGCTAAATGACGGCGTGTTTTTTTCTACCTTGAATCAGTAACAAATTAGAAATGTGTACACGGGCCTTCCTATCGCAACATTTGACCTGATCGTGATTCTTTGTCAGCAGGGGCGGTCGGGTAGCCAAATGGTTAAAGCGTTCGCTCGTCTCGCCGAGGCCCCGGGTTCGATTCCCGATATGGGTACAATGTGTGAAGCCCATTTCTGGTGTCCCCCGCCGTGATGTTGCTGGAATATTGCTAAAAGCGGCGTAAAACCATACTCACTCACTCACTCACTCTTTGTCAGCTTAATACCCGTGCCATCTTCCAGAGGCAAGAGAGTTAACTGACTATAAAAGTCAAATTTTACTCCCATGCCGAACTAGGCTGGTATTATGGAGTTACATTTTGGCTGGACTGACGAGTCTATGCAAAGTCCAATCAAAATCGCATAACGAAATCGAAATCCGGTTCGTAAACTGTCATGCAGATTTCGGTCGATTGCAGGATTTGCAAAGCATGTGTACCGCAAACTCGTTGTCAGTAGATATTTTCCAAATCTGTTCATTCTTTTAATCAAGGTGCTCCTATGTATCGCGTTAAGTTTCATGTTTTTAATCAAGGTGCTTACGTGATTTGATGCATTTAGCGATGTTTGATGATCGATCAGATTGTCATGACTGGGCGCCGCCATTTTGTTTGAAGTAAATGCAAGTGATACGAGAAGTGGAAACTGATTGGCCAATAGGAGAGGCTTAGAAGGTACATAACTGGTAATAGCCACTGGTTGGGCTACGATCACTGAACTTTTAAAGTCAGTCAACTCTCTTGCCTCGGGAAGATGTACCCCTGCTGGTTGGTTTCAACAGAATTCACCCGAATATTGAATAAACGTCTATGATCTTCGGGTTTTCCTCCCACACAATGCAAACACGCCGTGATATATCTAAAATACTCTTTTAAGTGATTTTAAAGCTAACTCTCTCTTATCAGAAACATCTATGTCTTAATAACACTAAGGGAGATATATTCCACTACACACCAGTGGATGAGAAGAATTTTCACAAATGCAGCCTCTGTAGCCTATACCTATCAAGCTTCATCCATGAAACGAGAGACACAACTCCACCCTGCTGTCTGTGATAGACAGTGAGGCTGCTGAATCTCTGATACATTACTGTTAGCGGAGGGACTGTAGAGACAGACAAGATGTGGGCCTTTTCTTTGTATTCTTAGCAAATATGATACCAGGGCTCGTATGTATCGCAGTACTGTCGGCATTGTACATCATAAGAGGTTGTCATATTTAGCGAGACATCAATACACAGTTGAGAAGTTCGCTGTGCAGAGTTGCATCCCTAATGGGTACCAGATACCAATGATCGTGGGTTCGAATCCCGGTTCGACCTCGTTGTTTCTTGGTTTGTCAGTACCATACCCAGCTCATGAGTTTGATCAAAGTGGTAAACGTCTAAGACCTGCATCATTTCGTACTTTCCTCTCACATTAAACTGACACGCCGTCAGACAACGGAATTACATGTACTATTCAAAACGGCGTTAACCCTTCTCATTTTAGCTAGAGAACAGTGTTTGCTTCCAATTTCCAATGGTGGTTTAGGGGAGTGGAAAAGGGATGCCGGACAGGAGGGTAACAGAAACAAGACAAGTTTGTCGACAGGCATGGTTAAAAAGGTTCCATTAAACTGAAGAGAGTAGAGAAATTTAGGGGTTACTTGTGCGTATTTCGCATATATAGAAGAAATAATTCACTCAACGCCCTTGTTTTACCCGAGGATTGTAATTGACTTAAAACACATTTTAAGGGTTATTGGGGAAAATGTACGTGCAATGCAGTACACAGCACAAAGTCCGATGACAGTTGCCACTTCTATGTTCTATGTCAATAAAATAACCCCCCGAAATACTCCACTTCCAAAAATACTTTCATTTCCAAAACATTCCAAATTATTCAAATCTGAAAGTACGTAATTTTCCAAATAAAACTATTTTTTGAAATGTTATTAAATTGTTTATGAAGAACAGGCACATATAAAACGGCAATGCAAGAGAATAACCAGTCTCGATTATCTGCCGAAACAGATTCCTTTGGGCGTAGAAGACCAAATAGCGGTGACAAAGATATGATTGGATCAAGAAAATCAGTAAACTCGTTCAATACTCCAAACAGCGTTCCAAGCATCCCCACACCATCTCTATATTTTCTTGGAAAGATGATTGTAGTTGGAATGGGAGTTCTCGGACTTCTCCGCGAGCGTAGAAACTCGGGCATGTTTGTTTGAGACATGAGAATATTTGACACTGCGTAAATCTCATTTCTGGTGCTCCCCCGCCTTGATTTTGCTGGAATATTGTTAATAGCGGCGATAAAGCTGGCTCAATCAATCTTCGTCTTTTTATTTTGGCGAAGCAACCATCCATCACTTTATTGCATCATCGGTTATTCCTGACGTGGAAAATGTCACCGACTGAGTGAGAGAGTGAGTATAGATTTACGCCGCTTTCAGCGATATTTTTAGCAATATCACGGCGGGGGCCACCAGAAATGAATGGGCTTCACACATTGTACCCATGTGGGTAATCCAACCCAGGGCTTCGTGCATGACGTGTGAACGCTTTAACCACTAGGCTACCCCACCGCCCAGAGAAGAAAGATCTCGTGTTTCAGTCATTAAAATGTTCCACCATGTCAGGTTTTGCTCAGTGTACAATACCTTGTACAGGTTATGCTGACACAATGTACCCATGTGGGAATCGAACTCGGGTCTTCCGCGTGACCTGGGAATGCTTTAACCACTAGGCTATCCCACCGGACGTCAACGGGTAAAGCGCAATTCCTTTACTTGCAGCCACCCATATCATCTGCTCGCTGCACCCGGGAACAGATCCGACTCCAGCTGGCCAATCAAAACTACCGGGAGACGTTGGCCTGCTTCCGGTTCAACTTCGACATGTCGGACAACAACCTAAGGTTCAAATTCGACATGTTCCTAAAATGAAACGTCTCAGAAAATGAACGTATATTCAATGTTTTCGTTTTCCTAAACACTATTTTCCATTCCTTTTTGGGTTGCATGTTTTTTTAATTTTATGTAAAAATAACTGATCGGTTTTTTTTGGGAAAGAATGAAAAATATATTTTGTAAAGGTATTCCAGGATCGTCAAGGCGGCCTTGTCGGCCGTGTAGGTTAGATCATTGTATAGCGCATAAACGAATATATCAATTGTAAAGTGCGGAATGAGAGTAACTTCTCTTTCGTACACGAACAAAAAGCTTCATTAAAAACTATGTGGATTCAAGCTGTTTTAAGTTAACCACAGCATTTTATGTGTTTGTAATTATTTTGTATTTATTTTGTTTTTGGTAATTCCATTTTTACATTTAAAAATTTCGCAGTACTTTGCTATACATTGTAATTGTTGTGTTCAGTGCATGACATATTTTCTTGCTATGAAATAATATCGAGCGATAGCGGGCCGATTCGTCACTTTGAAGCCAACTCGGCACAAATGGTGGACATCAGCTCCGCACAGAATGGGTGTGTGTCGGAAAGCAGCTCTGTGATCGGTCGATATCGTTAGTGTATTCGTTTGTATATTTGACCAAATGCAGTACGACTTTGAAACAGAAAAACCTATGTCTATAGCTCAATGACAAGCTTTTCCGGTTAAATGACATGACTTCCGGTAAGAAAAACATGTGTCTAATGCAAAAGACAACTGTAAAACATGAAGATGTTTGAAGCCCATTTCTGGTGTCCCCCGCCGTGATATTGCTGGAATATTGCTAAAAGCGGCGTTAAACCATACTCACTCACTCACTCAAAAATAAAGTGTTATGCCTCTAATTACATTTATAAGAACATTATATCCACTTCCGGTTTAGTGATATCATGTCCGGTTTGGGAAAACATACGCCCAATGAACAACTGTGAAACAAATGCCCTATCGCTATGCCTGTAGCCTGTAGGCCGTAGCTACCTCAAATAACAAAGCTATAAGCAGTTTAATAATACGGCTTAAACACGGTACAATAATAATTCCAAGTCACCCGTGACCCAACTCAAGTCATGAAGTCACCTCGAACGACGAACTGCTTAGCACCAGTTCTAACCAGGAGGGGCGGTGGGGTAGCTCACTGGTTACGGCGTTCGCTCATTACGCCGAAGATCCGGGTTCGATTCCTAACATGGATAAAATGTGTGAAGACCTTTTCTGGAATTGCTGGAATATTGCTAAAAGCGACTAAAAACACATACCTACTCACACTCTTTAACCAGGAATCCTGGTGGTAGCCCATCAACTAATGCTCTATTTGGAATCAGTCTAATCAGTAGTAGTATCTGTTTGGGCACGCTTGGACAGAACAGGGCATCCTACTGAACCAAGCATCTGTCTGAATCCCACGCTTGACTGACTCAAATAGCAATCTGATAAAGGGAAGTAATTTCGGCAAGTGAAACATTGGTCGTGACATCACGTCGTAGGTCATGTATCTTAATACAGGTAAAGGGACGGTGGGTAGTCTGTGTTTAAAGTGTTGGGTCATCTTATCCATCACTGACTTTAGACCAATGATGTGTACTTTAAATATGTTTAGGGATGGTGGGGTAGCCTAGTGGTTAAAGGCTAAGTGTTCGCCCTTCACGCAGAAGGCCTGTTTCGATTCCCGCATGGGTACGATGTGTGAAGCTAACTGCGACCTAAAACCATACTCGCAAATATATGACTGATGTTTGATTGTTGTCTAACGCCGCACTCATCAATATTCCAGCAATATGACGACTGCCTGTTAAGAACTGACTTTCACTTTGAGTTCATTGCAGTACAAACCTTCATAGAGTGAGGGTCAAACTGTATGAACGTCGGAACTATTTTTACCCCAAAGGACGTATACCTTGATCTATACACAATTATGTTTAGTACGTGTAAGCTTGTACACTGACAGCCATACAACAACCAGCTGTATCGCGGAATAAAATAGTTCCTCAAAACGAGAGGTGACATGTATGCTCAACATGCTCAACAGAAACAGCTCATTTAATGAGAAAGGTTTGTTAAGAACTACAGCGCCATGATACATTTACACCAAGTACAAGACGTCGAAATGGCCGACACGATAAACGTGACGGAAGAGATTTCCGAAGTTTTTAATGAACTGGCATAGGTTGCTCGGGATCAATTCTGACAGATATGGGGCTTAACGTCGCGTTCAAGATTACTGATCTTATGTGGCGACGTGCAGGCACCTTGTACTAGCCCCGACTAATACCGGTTTTGAAGAGCTAACCCACTGCATGCCGCAGTTTAACATGTATATACCACTCTAACACATTATACTGACCTCCAACCGATAATCTTTGTTCGATCCCCTTTATGCGGAGTGCCAGGCAGGGTAACAAGTACCATCTTTTAACGTCTTTTGGCATGACGCGGCCGGGGATCGAACCCCGGACCTTCCGCTCTACAGAAATAGGGAGGACATGAAAACATACACATTTGAATGCTTTAATTACGTTACTGCCTGAGCACATAAACATGTCTAAAAGACACAGTAGCCAGGCTCCCTCAATGTTGGTTTAGTGCAGTTGTTGATGCTTCCGGAAATGACGTCATGCAGCTGTGACTGGCTGAAGCAGTTGACTCTCCCCAAGTATATTGGACTTTGCACGAGCGGCACCAGATCGCAGTCACATCTCAGGGTCGGATAGGTTATCGTTCTCAGGCCATTCAGTGCTTGACATCCGATGTTCATGATGGAACCCCCGGTCATGAAGGCGTATGTTGAGAAGACGTTGGGTCCAAAGTTGAAGGCGTAGCTGTTGATGGTGGTGATGTTGTTGTGGAAAACATTCAGACTTGTACCGCTGGTGATCTTGTTGAAGGCGTATTTTTGGATAGTTGAAATGTTGTTTGAGTTAAGGCTTAGTAGGGTTAAATTGGACAGTCGGTAGAAAGCGTTGGAGGAGATTTGCCCGATCTGGCAATTGTGAATGGAAATTGACCGGCCGACATTGTGAAGGTCTTTGAAGGCTCCCAGACCTATGACGCCAATACGGACATTGACGATGCCAATTGACTTGGCAGGAATCTCTCCGAAGGCACATGACGCGATGAAGCTGATATTGCCATTCCTGATGAAAATCGATTCCAGCTTGGGTACTGCTTTGAAGGCGTTGAAGTGGATGCTGCTATTGATGTTGTCGATCTGGATTCGGGTGACGCTGGGGGAGGAAAAACTGGGCAGGGAGTTGATGCGGTTGCAGTTGATGGTGGTGGTGGAGCAGGAGCAACCGGTCGGACATTGGGCTGAACACAGACCGACAGCCACCACCAGCAGCAGAAGACGGAGAGTCTGGGGGAAGAGAAGATAATTGAAACAGCTGTTTTGATGGCTGACTCATCTCGAGAGCACTTGCACATAATAATATTTTAACGAATTGTTGCAGAGTTGCGGTACAATTTTCGGACAAAAGAAAGTACACCCATGTTTGATGGTAGCTAAAATGAAACAAACGATAAACGGTTATTCGATGGTGATGTAACTGATACGGGTATCATAGTTGTGTTTTGGACCTTAAGTTTGCAGTGTTTCGGGGACAGTTTTCAGCCTGGTATTGTTCTGATAAAGTTTGTAATCGTTTGGTCAGGTCTAGTTTTCAAGTGTAAACTTTTCCCCGGCAGTCAAAAACAAGGTCAGTTTATTTTCCAATCCAATTCAGCACCATCACATACCAATACGAAGTACTTTTTCTCCTCACTCATTACCATGATTATTCTTCGTTGTTATTCAACAAACAGAATGCATTCATTCTTTGGGCAATTCAGATATAATTTGACTTCAAAGTCAATTCAGCGTTCGATTTCCCACATGTGTTCAATGTGTGAAGCCCATTTTAGATGTCCCCCGCCGCGATATTGCTGGAATATTGCTAAAAGCGGCGGTGTTTCACATACATCGATGCTACTGTAGCGAGTTTAAGATACATCGATGATTCAGCCGCCAGTTGTACATACCGCGATGCTACTGTAACGAGTTTCAGACACCGCGATGCTACGGTAGCGAGTTTCAGACACCGCAATGCTACTGTAGCGAGTTTCAGAATCCAGAATGCTCCTGTAGCGAGTTTCAGACACCGCAATGCTACTATAGCAAGTTTCAGACATCGCAATGCTACTGTAGCGAGTTTCAGACACCGCAATGCTACTGTAGCGAGTTTCAGAAACCAGAATGCTCCTGTAGCGAGTTTCAGACAGTGCAATGCTACTATAGCAAGTTTCGGATACATCGATGCTAGTGTAGCGAGTTTCACATACCGCAATGCTACTATAGCGAGTTTCAGACACCGCAATGCTACTGTAGCGAGTTTTAGAAACCAGAATGCTCCTGTTGCGAGTTTCAGACAGTGCAATGCTACTGTCGCAAATTCTAGATGACACTATGCTACGGATGCGAGTTTAAGATACATCGATGATTCAGCCGCCAGTTTTACATACCTCGATGCCACTGTAGCGTGTTTCACACAGCGTTTTCAGATACCTCGATACTACTGTAGCGAGTTTCACATAGCGCTTTCAGGTACCTCGATGCTACTGTAGCAAGTTTCACACAGCGTTTTCAGGTACCTCGATGCTACTGTAGCGAGTTTCACATAGCGCTTTCAGGTACCTCGATGCTACTGTAGCGAGTTTCACACAGCGTTTTCAGATACCGCGATGCTACTGTAGCGTGTTTCACACAGCGCTTTCAGGTACCTCGATGCTACTGTAGCGAGTTTCACATAGCGCTTTCAGGTACCTCGATGCTACTGTAGTGAGTTTCACATAGCGTTTTCAGATACCGCGATGCTACTGTAGCGAGTTTCACATAGCGTTTTCAGATACCGCGATGCTACTGTAGCGAGTTTCACACAGCGTTTTCAGATACCGCGATGCCACTGTAGCGTGTTTCACACAGCGTTTTCAGATACCTCGATGCTACTGTAGCGAGTTTCACATAGCGCTTTCAGGTACCTCGATGCTACTGTAGTGAGTTTCACATAGCGCTTTCAGGTACCTCGATGCTACTGTAGCGAGTTTCACATAGCGTTTTCAGATACCGCGATGCTACTGTAGCGAGTTTCACACAGCGTTTTCAGATACCGCGATGCTACTGTCGCGAATTCTAGATGCCCCGATGCTACTGATGCGAGTTTAGGATACATCGATGATTCAGCCGCCAGTTGTACATACCGCTATGCTAGTGTAGCGAGTTTCAGACACCGCGATGCTACTGTAGCGAGTTTCAGACACCGCAATGCTACTGTAGCGAGTTTCAGAATCCAGAATGCTCCTGTAGCGAGTTTCAGACACCGCAATGCTACTATAGCAAGTTTCAGACACCGCGATGCTACTGTAGCGAGTTTCAAATACTGCGATACCGGTGTATTTAAGGGGTACCATCAATCACCACAATGACAATTTCAAGTGAATCACAAGGTACCAATCAATCCGTTTCACGATCTAATAACATGAGAACTTGAAACTCACCATTTTCAATCGTCGATGAACCTTCCTGCTGTTTCTCGTTCTGGCACACTGAATGAGCCTCTCAAGAATACTGATACAGCAAGTCCTCATATAAATACAGACGGGTTGGTTTGAGAAGTGGGCGTGGCCAGTACAGTCTTCCATTCAGTTCCACGTTGTAATAGTGTATCGGTGACAGGAAGTGTAAGGAACACTTTCAGATCCGTAGCGTGTACAGTGTCACCAAAACACACAAACTGTTGGCCAGTAGGGCGTTCCCCTGTTGGCCTTGAGAAGGATGATATCTTTGTGTATGATCATGATACTGTCATAGCTGCTGGGGCTGGTCTGAGTGGGACCTTGTACAGGTATGGCAATTCTCTGATACAGGCTATCTGCAAGGATTTCCAGATCGTAACCGAAAACTGCAAAGGTTTTTGAAAACAAGACGCCCCCTGGTTTTTATTTTTATCTTGAATCCTTATTCAATGTTTACTTTGAGGAAATAAAATATACATATTTGGAGGTAAGTTATTTAAAAAAGATTGGCATGTTGATTTCATAAAAAATATGTAAATTAAAGAGACAAACCCTTTCCATATTCACAAGAAATCGATGTCAAGCGTCAGTTGTACGATTCTGACTACATCACGAGCATGTGTTTCTGAATCACTATCAAATAGTGATGATACCAGGTGTTCGCGAAAAGGTGAGCATATCCTGCCCCACCTGTGGCACGGCTGACATTGGTAGATGTTTTTACAGGACGATCGTAGCACCCGGAAGTGACGTAATGATAAACTGATGAACATGATAAACGGATGAGGGTATTCGGTAACCGCAGCAAATTGTAAAGTGCATCATGTATCTTTAATACTCTCTTAACTAGGAAAGGTATGCCTGTCCCATGGGGACACATAACAATCCTGCCAGTTATGAAACGCATCACCATTTTATCAAACATATATGTTATGTCGTAGAGTAACTACATTACATAAAGTATAATTTGTCAGCTGGAAACTGCCGACAAAAACTTGAGCTGGCCCCAATTGTCTGACCGTTTCCCGTCTTTGATTCCCTCCTCGTATTTGGGTGGTGAGGTAGCCTAGTGTTTTAAAGCGTTCGCTCGTCACGCCGAAGACCCGGGTTCCAATCAACAATGTGTGAAGCCAATTTCTCGTGTCCCCCGCAGTGATATTGCCGGAATATAGCTAAAAACGGGGTAAAACCATACTCACTCACTCATTCACTCCCTACTCTTATTGTTCATTTAGTGAAAAGACTGCCTCCGTGGTCTAATGGTAGAGCGTCCGCCCGGAGAGAGAAAGGTCGGGGGTTCGATGCCCGGCCTCGTCATACCAAAAGACTTTAGAAGATGGTACTTGTTGTTACCCTGTCTGGCGCTCGGCATTAAGGGGCTAAAGCAAGGACTGGTCGGCTCGGAGTTAGTATACTGTGTCTGAGTGGGGTATTCTTTTTAAACTGAGGCATGGTATCTCAGTGTGCTAGCACTATAAATCGGCATCAGTCCGGACTAGTACAAGCAGCCACACACACACACACATACACGTGCATGCATGTCGCTATATAAGTGGAATAATCTTGGACGCGACGTTAAACCCCATTTCACTTCACCTGATTTATTGAAAGGCCAATCTTCTTCCTATCTAATATATATTTGAGTGTCTCTTCGACTTTGTATACAGTCAGCAGAGGTTTGCTACCTATTGTGTCGTATATCCTTTATTACACGCTCGGGCATTAATCGGGCTTCCATTTGAGGCCCGGCCTCTATTCTGTTTAGTGCTGACACAACGGCAACGCACTACCTTGCATCATAGACACTCCATCAGTAATCCACCGGACAGTGGGTACTCCGGATAAACAAGGTCTGAACAGGATTTCGGCTATAAATATACCTTTTTCCTGTGCCGTGCAGTGACGTTAGAAACGTTTCGAGACGTTTCAGCACCTACCCCTCCTATCCAAAGATACATTGAACCTCGTTATTCCGGACGACCTACTGAAATCGTACGGATAATCACATTTCTGGTTCAATCTCATTATAATCAGATGTAAGTTCTCGCTGCCGCTAAAGAAAACTTTGTTAAGCGATAGCGAGAACTAAGATCTGATTTTAATGATATTCATTTCTGGTTTAACAAGTCATAGTTACGGAGAAATATCACTTTGAAAACGTACCTAACACTCTGGGAGGTAGGTTTCCGGTATTAACAGTGTCCAGACTAACGAGGTTGTGTTATACTTTGTAAATTACATATACCCTATTCTAGGGTAAACACTATCCGCTCTTTGTGTAACACCATGCCTTGGTATTCCGATCACAGTCAGTGGAAATGTGGCAGGAACAGATCCTATCTCAGTTGAAGTACTTCCCCCATGCTTGAAAGAGAAAACGTGACACTTGGAAACACTGTGTAAGACATATAAACATTTGGAGAAAACATTTCATAGGGAACCATTCGTGACAATTCGTGCGATTCTCCATGAACCTTGAACCCGGAAGACATGTGACACGTGCTTTCGAGGTACCGCTGAACAAGTTTGAGATCATCAAACATTACAGAACCGCCTATGTAATCACGCAGTGGTTTACGCTATTCAAACAATTGGCTAATTAGGTTTTAGAAACCAATCAGAGGGAATAAAGGCCCATCTAATCGTCTGTCTTTACCTGGCAGTGTATAAGGAGCATTCGACTTTTTACGGTCGTAACAACATTGCATCTGGTGGCTAGTCGCCCTCCTGTGATTTTCTCCCCTGTCCAATTGACCTAAACAGTGAGAGGTGCATGTGTTCTCTGGCAACACTTCTAAACCCAATAAACGACCTACAAAACTTCAAGGCATTAGGCATTTTCCTCATTAAAACAGGCCTACTAGGCCGCGACTACAAAATCATTCTATACCATGCTAAAACCCTTTAAAAAATTAAAAACAACAACAGACCCTTAACAAATAATAAATAATAATAAAAAATATAACATAAAATTCAAAATATCACACAACCACACAAACTACCTTAGTTCCCCTACCAATAGCGCGGCATTCTTCAAAATTTCAAATTTTCCCAAATTTAAATAAGCAACCCTAAAGTCCCCCAGGTTGCCCTTTCTTTTCGGACATACCCTCCTCGGTAAAACCACTAAACAGCCGCGTGGGCCCGTGTGCGAAAAGCGCATAAAGTCAGAAAGCGCACGTAAAAACACTATCCATCTTTCCCCGGTTATATTTCCCGTTGTCCACTTCACTCCATACATTCGTTACAATGACATTATTCTACACTCGATGCAATTCATAAATTGTACCCTAATATAGTTTTTGTCGGTATATTCACACACACACACACACACACACACACACACACACACACACACACACACACACACACACACACACACCACCCCCCACCACCCAACACACACATAAGATGTGCCTGTTTTGAGCAAACAGATCTGATCATATTCTTTTTACTGGTCTAGAGGTAGAGCGTCCGCCCATAGAGAGGAAGGTCAGGGGTTCGATGCCCGGCCGCGTAAAACCAAAAGACTTTAGAAGATGGTACTTGTTATTACCCTGTGTGGCGCACGGCATTAAGGGGCTAAAACAAGGACTGGTCGGCTCGGAGTCAGTGTACTGTGTCTGAGTGGGGTATTCATTTTAAACTGCAGCATGGTATCTCAGTGGGCTAGCACTATAAATCGGCATCAGTCCGGACTAGTACAAGCAGCCACACACACAAACGTGCATGCACGTTGCCATATAAGTGCAATAATCTTTGATGCGACGTTAAACCCCTCTGGAGATGGTAATAGACTTTGCGGGGATGGCGCTGAAGGCACATGGGGCAATGGAACTGATATTGCCGTTGGAGATAGAGATGGACTCCAACTTGGGCATCGATCTGAAGGCGTTTGAGGGTATGTTGCTGTTGATGTTGTTGAAGCGGAGGGAGGTGACGTCGGGGAAGGCGAGTGTAGGAATGGAGGTAATGCCGTTGCAGGTGACGGAGGTGGTGGTGCAGGAACACCCGGTCGGACACTGGGCTGAACACAGATCGACAGCCACCATCAGCAGCAGAAGACGGAGAGTCTGTGACAAATGATGTGGATGAATGATATAATGAAATAAATAGCTAATATGATGACACTACAGAACCTACACACCTGATCGTTCTTCAATGTCTTAATTAAACAAACCAACCAATCCCCACTGTCTGATCCGTTCATATATCAAGTTAACTGTCGGACAAAAAATAGTAAAAAAAACATGTTTGATGGAGGTTAAAAATGAAACAAACAAGAAATGGTTTTTCGATGGTGATGTATTTGAAACGGGTATCATATTTATGTTTTAGTGTTTCGGTGGCTGTTTTCAGTCTAGTAACGTATTGATAACGTTTGTAATCGTTTGGTGAAATACAATCTTCAAGTGTTCACTTTCTTTTTCTCGGCAGTTTATGTTTCTCTTCATGATATGATTTTCAAAATTTCGTTGTACCCAAAATCCCTGACACTCGAAAAAGATATTGAGTTATCGCTAGTGTGTGGATATTAGGGCATAATATTTTTGTCGGGGCGATACAGTTTCATCTTAAAGGAGTTTGAGAGTTTACCGTGATGGAGTGGTCAAGGCAGGTCGGCTCAGAGTCAGTGTACTTTGTCTGAGTGTCCATGTTAAACTTTCGCATGGTATCTCAGTGGGCTAGCATTCGGCATATGATCGGCATTCGTTCGAACCTGTACAAGTGAGTGAGTGAGTTGGGTTTAACGCCGCTTTTAACAGTATTACAGTTATATCACGGCGTGTCAGCTTAATGTGGAAGGAAAGCCCTCAGATGCAGGTCTCAGACGTTTACCACTCTGGTGAAACCCACCAGTACGGGTATGGTGCTGACAAACCTAGAAACATAATCGAGGCGAACCGGGATTCGAACCCACAATCATAGGTTTCTGGCGTGTTCAAGGGACGTAACTCTGAACAGCGAATCGCCTTAGACGACTTGGCCACCCGTACCCCTAAGAGTACAAGTAGCCACACATACTCGTCCATGCACGTCGGTATATAAGTATACAAATACATTTTTCATATTGGACACAGCATTGGCACATTTCTCAATCACAATCAAATGTTAATGATGTGCCTATTTTGAGCAAACATAGATCGTAACCATTGTCGTAACTGCGTTGCGGCGTCAAGTGGGACCCCTCTACAGTTACCTTGCAGTACAGTACCATCAGTTCGGCAATTCGAACGGGAACATAAGAAAAGTACTTTACATGTTAGCGGGGTACATTGAAAATAGAATGTGTCTCAGCCACTCACAACCCGACATTTCTGTGTAAGGTGAGATAAGTATATAGAGAATCTCACCCGAGCGTCTTTTGATATCAAATATGTCAACACGAGTTGATAAAAGTGGAAAAATTCCGAGGCTCGCCGAGCCACTTTTATCAACGAGTTTTGATATATTTTATATCAAAAGACACGAGGGTGAGATTTTATTTATCATCCAACATCATTCTTCAAACTTTTTCAATTAGTAGACAGTAATTAGCAGTGTCTTCAGTGTAAAAAGTACTGCTAACAGCTTCAGTAGCATATCGCTTGATCTAATCCAGTCTAGTCTTGGATGATAAACCAAAATATAACCATTCCCATGTGAGACATACGATCGCCGTTCAATGTAAAACAGTTGTAAGTGTGGATTGATGACTGTTTATACGCGGTTCAAGGACATTCAAAGCCCACTAAACTTCTGCACTTTCACGGTGTGTGCTAAACATTTTTCTCAATCCAATATGTTACGCTTTTGGTATGGCCTCATGACTATCGCATTCATTTTATAATTGACAGAAAGTCGCTTTTGTTGATTATTTAAGCATTATTTTTTTTAACCATTTGTCACAATCCTATTGTATTAAGGCGTCCTTTCATTCCACATTGAGATCATGTCTGTCTCGAGGCTGTTTGAATATACCTAGATGAGAGAGCTATAAAAACTATTACCGATAACCCATTGTATCATCAATATCAATAAATAGTATAGGCATTTTGAACTGAGTCAATATTCCATGCCCGAAAATTTATTTGGAACCGACGCGCATGATCGCGTCACCATAATTTTTTTGATAGGCATTACTTAGAAGTTGAAGGATGACAAAATAGACACAATTTTTATGGATAACAACTTCTTGAATACTGGGAAAGTGACGTTTCGGTATAGATCCTTATACCGTTGTCAATTCTCTGAATTCAGTCTTGCTTGACAACGGTATAAGGATCTAAAC
This sequence comes from Haliotis cracherodii, assembly GCF_022045235.1. Taxonomy (NCBI): domain Eukaryota; kingdom Metazoa; phylum Mollusca; class Gastropoda; order Lepetellida; family Haliotidae; genus Haliotis; species Haliotis cracherodii. The sequence continues at coordinate 10,405,983 of NW_027266268.1, forward strand.
CGAAACGTCGCTTTTCCCAGTATTAAAGAAGTTGTTATCCATAAAAATTCTTATAACTCACCATGCTGAACTGAACTCACCATGTTCAGTGTGTTGATTCACTCACACAAACTGCCGTCTCAACTACTCTAATTAAACACTATGCCCTTTTATTGCTATGTACAGACGCGGGGGTTAAACATCCAATCAGCATAATGATAATAATGGGTGATGGTTACTGATTGGAGGCGAACTGGATGTTATGATTCCCATTGGGTCACGACCCGTCAATGTCCGGTGTAGAATAGGTCTTCGGCAACCCATGCTTGCCGCAACAGGTGACAATGCTTGTCGTGATAGGCGACTAACGGGACCGGGTGGTCAGGCTCGCCGACTTGGTTGATGGATGTCATCGTATCCCAATTGCGTGGATCGATGCTCATGATATCAATCACTGGATTGTCTGGTCCAGACTCGATTATTTCCAGACCGGCGTAATTTAGCTGGAATATTGCTAAGTGCGGCGTTAAACAACAACCTAGGCCAGTTCTTACACACTGTCATCAAACCTCCTCGGGTCTTGACAAGTGTTTTGACATGGAGAAAGAATATTTCGAAGCATTGTGTCTTCCGTATGGATTTCCTCAAGAAAACCATATTTTATAAAACCATATTTTTGAAAACTTTATGTTCATCTTCATATATTATAGTTATTGTTCCACAATATTGAAAAGTTTCTATTTTTATAATTATGGAAGATGAGGATGCTTATGTTAACTGATGACTGACACATGTTATGCTTCTATGATGCCCATGATATTCATGAAGTTTCTTGTATATTCATTTCTCTGTACTATTATATAATGGTTTATTTGACAAGAAAATGGAAATATGACGAAAACCAAGTAGAAACTTACTAAATATATATAATTGAAGCGTGACGAATTAATCCCTCTGTGTAGGCAATGAAATAATGATATTCTCCATAAATCAAAAACCCAATTAATAACACCTGTTTTATGCTGAGTCTTCCCCTTGTGAATGACTGAATGTCTGGTCGCTATTTGTCAAAATAGATATTTGGAAGCGTTTTCTTCAAACACATGGCAATTGAATTGAAATATGATTTAACACTTATAATAATGCAGGTATCTGATGTGTTAAATGCGGTGGTTATATTGAGAAATGTTCATGCTATACTGTTTTCATTTATTAAAATACTCAGGCTATTGTTAAATCAAAACTACATATTTATCAGATATGACATCTGGTATGTCGATATGAAAATCTATAGATTCAGATTCAGGACCAGGTATATATGTTACAGTCAATGTGTAAAATGGTAGAAATTATCACTTAGGCAATTTACAAACACCAAAATATTTTAGTCATTTTGTAATTATTTTTCCATTTATTATATTATGATAACGATTTCCAAACACGTTTATGCCTATTTCATCACCCAGTGACTGAAAATGATAGGATTATAAGAAAACGAAAGTTAATGTATATATTTTAAAATTTTGGGGCTTCTAATTCTAGCATTATTAGTGTATTGTGATGTTTTAGTGTATTAACGTTATTAATAGGAAGATCTAGCCAAAGTAGTGTACAATATTAGGCAAAGATCTGACTGGGGCTAAACGTTATCTACCTGATATAATAAGTAAGTCTTGTGTCATTACATTCATAATGGATTATTTTGTTTTGTTTTAAATTAAATACTTTTTTTTCTAAAAATACACTCTCACTCTCACCCCATAATAGATCTTCTCTTCTAATTTTAGGCTACTGGGAATTAAGAAAAACCCATCTACTCGCATCCGGAATCCCCATGAAGAAAAATTCAATTTCCATGGCCTTAAATACAGTTTATCTGAAATTCAGATGGGTGGGGTTGGGGGTAGGGGAGGTATAGGGGGAGATCTGGTCGCTTACACTTTTCAAAAAAAGAAACGCACAGGTCGATTTTTAGTAAATTGTACCTAATAAAGTCGATACATTTAATTTAATATCATAGATACAAATATGAAATTTTTGGAGCTCGATAGCCAGTCACATGTTGTCGTTGTACAAAAACTGTTCACTGTCAAGTCACATAAGGCCACAAGGTTGCGCTGAACTCAGTATCTCGTGTGACCGTCTCGGGCAGCAATCACGCCTGTGCAGGGGTGGTAACTCTTGGTCTTGGTCTTGGTTTTCGGACGGTCTGCAGTGGAATTGAACTGTGTGTATCGGTCACAAAGGCGGCAAATTGTGATGTGATGGACGTTGAAGTGGCGTGCAACAAAAGACTGTTATTCCCCTCATTGGATACGCCCTGTGGCGATGTTCCGATCGGCAGCGCTGAGTTTCGGCATTTTCGAACTTGAGAAATGTTGACAATTGAATGACAAATTATTGGCTTATGCTTGCCTTTTTATAGCCACTACCACGAGTTACGAATGTCTTAACTTGCACTTTACTGTTTTCCTCCATGACATTTTTTAACAAGTTTAAAAACAATGCTGTTTAAGACATTGCAGTGGGCTGTTGTAGTGACGTTTTTCATGAGATTGTGTACATGGATTATAAGTCAACAATCGTCGTTAAAGGTGTGTATATCATCCTCGGCTACTTTTATCGACTTGTGTTGATACATCGATAGGCAATCTTAGTGAGGTGGGCTTTATCTTCATTAAGCTTCGGACAATGGTGGCTCCTTTCTCAATGTGCGCACTGTTTCGCGGAATAAATATTATAAATGTTTGGATTTAGCCGAAACAAAACGTATCGTTCGTTTTTAAAAAAAATCTCGTTTTATCGCTCATATTCATCTGATATATGGTTCCCGAAAACGATACATTTCTGACATTTTTTAAAGAGAATTTACCTATTCTATAACACGGCTGTTCAGGGAAATATCCTCTACCTACGAGACGGGTTTATTTTCGTTACATTCTCGAGGAATATTTACCAATCTCCAGAAAATAAGACTTCTAAAGTCATTTTGCTTCAGGCACACAACAGTCATTGTACTCGTACATGGGACGGGCGCATTAAACAACAGTTTTTCGTGAAAATACGCACATAAATAGGTTTTCTGATCTCACAATAATCTGAAAGGTATTGGAATCTACAACACTGAGCTTCTTCATGATGGCATTAACATACCTCACGATCCCCTTATAAGGCAGTGCAGCAACACCGTGTTTCACGTAACCGGAAGATGGAGAAAATACTACTTACCCAATTCTGAGAAAAGTAAACAACATCCTTTCTGGAAGTATGCTTGACACTTTTTAGTCACAAAAGTGTAATGAATCTAACCCCTTTACATATGTCGCATAATTTAATAGAGCTTTGGCTGCATAAGGGGATTAATATAATGTTAATATTTACACGAGGACTGCAAACCGCACCTGTTTCAAGTGGTTTGTCAAAACGTGAAAACCCTACTTACTTTCAGTTACATACTTTGGTATCGTTTTAACCTCGTAATTTTCCTGAGTGTTTTCTTGTCGAGTCTGAGTAAAGACTAGTACAACAAGGTTTTGAAATAAGCAGGGACGATCTATTATTGTTCGCGCTAACGGGACTGATAAGAGCTTAAACTGTAACAAACGCTTATGTTATATGTTAATTCTATACAAGATATTCATTCAATATGCCTATGTCAATCTACACACCTGTCACACTGTAACCTGTTAGCACAGAAAGCATCTATTCTACAAATACAAATATCACCATTCATATAAATGTTAGGCAAGTGTCTTACCCAAATGCCGATGAAATGAAATACAATTATGACAACACTTTGAATAAGCATCTTTGAAAGTCTTAAGGCAAATGGAAGAAGCGTCTGTGCAAGGATGGTGTGAGTAAGACTCGTGGAAGGCTATATTCAGGAATAGGAGTTGCCGCCCTTTGTACAATCTGTCCAGGGCCAGCTTGCACAAAGCCACGTTAGTGTTAAAATTATCTTTAGCCTATGTTAAAGTATGCTACGATCATTTTAGCGCTAAGGTCGCTTTGTGCAAGTGGTCCCTGGAAAATTTGATGTGAGCATGTATGTTGAGGTGAAATCTATGCGATGGGCATTTGTCACGTTCATGGGGTGTACATCTGCACGCTTATGTATGTGCGCATATACACTGGAAAAATGTGTTAAGATGCTAAACTCAAACCTAAACACGTTTGTTAGGGGTTTAACAGGGATATGGAAGAATGGGGAAAACTTAAAAACATTAAGTATCTATCGTAATAATCAGACACACTTTTATTGTCAGGTTTCGTTTTGTTGGTGATAGAATACTATTAGTCATACGGTAACAACGCATTTATGAACGCAACACTTTCAAAAGTGGGATACGAACCTGTAAAATCTTGATTTGTAGTCCTTCACGATACTACCCGTGCAACGTACATTGTTCACGTCACAAATGCCATTGTTTCAAGTCGCCAATAACAGAGCTTGGTGTATTTGAACATGTTAGTATTGTACCAAGTGGTGTAAGTGTTATGCAAGTGTCTGTGAACCTGATTTGCACATCTAATTTCAATATACATTATACATTTGACGTTATGCCCATTGATATGCACTTAAAACATGTTTAGGGGCGGTTTAGTAGCCTAGTGGTTAAAGTGTTCGCTCGTCACGGCGAAGGCCCGGGTTCGATTCCCCATATGGAGACAATGTGTGGAGCCATTTTCTGATGTCCCCATCCTGATTCTGCTCGAATATTGCTAAAATCGGCGTAAAACCAAACTCGCTCACTCACTAAACGTGTTCAGATTGTTAGGATAATACACAATGATATACAATTGGTCGTAACATGTTTAGAATTTAAACAAGTTTAAATTCTAAACACGTTTAGATTATGGATATGGATATGGATTATGGATTGTGTTTAGGCTATGAGACGACAGCTCATTTCATGTGTCTAGGTCCTGTGTGTTAGAGCACACAAAATGTGTGTTCCCTTGATTTAAACATATTCCTAAACATGTTAAGATCTAAACAAGGAGTGAACGGGATTGGGGGACAAGTTCTTCCAACTTAGAATGCCCTCTCCCTGGTATTTACAAAAATTTCGCAATTTCAAATTCAGTATATATGCATACAACACTATAGATGAGAGAGAGAGAGAGAGAGAGAGAGAGAGAGAGAGAGAGAGAGAGAGAGAGAGAGGTGAGGTGAGGTGAGGTGAGGTGAGGTGAGGTGAAATGGGGTTTAACGTCGCGTCCAAGATTATTGCACTTATATAGCGACGTGCATGCACGTGTGTGTATGTGTGTGGCTGCTTGTGCTAGTCCGGACTAATACCGACAGAGAGAGAGAGAGAGAGAGAGAGAGAGAGAGAGAGAGAGAGAGAGAGAGAGAGAGAGAGAGAGAGAGAGAGAGAGAGATACATTGTTGAATGAACAGTTCTTTACACAAATGTTGTACATGTACTGCCTTAAATATAGCTTCATTTTCTGTAACAACGTGTGTTCCGTTTAGCATTTAAACACATTCCTAAACATGTTTAGACCTAAACATGTTCATGAAAGTGTTTAAATCCAAAACGGAATACGTCTATCTATTCATCTATCAACTGCCGGGCAAAAGAAAGTATAGACCTGAAAATTGAATGTGACCAAAAGAGTACTAACACTATCAAATCGTATTTCTACATTTTAAAAAAAAATGTCAAAAGGTAGTCAATGAACCGGTCTGACGGGGTCAGGTGTATCGAGATTTCACTGTGCTTGTCCCGAAAAGACATTTGTAAAGGTATTGTTTAATTTCAACATGTACACACGTTTCACGATTGCATATTAATTATGTAAATACAAATATAAACATGTTAATTTAAGTATAAAATGTGAGTGAGTGAGTGAGTTGGGTTTAACGCCGCTTTTAACAGTATTCCAGTTATATCGCGGCGTGTCAGCTTAATGTGGGAGGAAAGCCCGAAGTGATGCAGGTCTCAGACGTTTACCACTTCGGTGAAACCCACGAGCACGGGTATGGTGCTGACAAACCTAGAAACATAATCGGGGCGAACCGGGATTCGAACCCACAATCATAGGTTTGGCGTGCCCAAGGGACGCAACTCTGCACAGCGAATCGAGGCGCCTTAGACGACTGGGGCACCCGTGCCCCCAAGTATAAAATGTACATTAAAAAGTTTGAACATGACTTGTATGAAGATTTTCGACCTTATTTACCCACATCTCCGGTCAATGAGGAGGAAATATCACTTGTTAGGGTACGGGGACTGTGGTGCTGTTTGCTGAGGGCGGCGGGGCCATTTCTGTCACATAAACACTGTCTACATACATATAGAATTATAGAAATAGTACACATTCCCACAGTATAGGGTTAGAATACACCAGGAAGTGTTAGTCTTTGGGGGTGAGGATGTCACGATGTGTCTACCTATTTGTCTCTGTACTCAATATTGAAAAACAACAAGCATGAGTATTATGCCCCTCCCCCCCCCCCCCCTTCGTTTTTCATGGCTGGTGATTCAGTCAAAAGGAATAGGTATCTCTCTCTCTCTCTCTCGGCGTTAAACCAAACTCACTCACTCACTCACTGTGTGTCCCCCCCCCCCTCCCCTCTCTCTTTGTCTCTGGCTCTCTCTCTCTCCCTCTCTCTTATCTCGAAGTTCTTTGGAACATATAGAGTTAGCCGCTGTTCGAGAAAAGCGAAGTCTCGCTGTTAGACCACAGAACGTATTGTGCTGGGACCATACGGGGGATTTCATCGTACATAAACTTGAGTCCTACGACTCGTGGAATCATATCTGTTTATAAGATCTTAATCCTTTCGTAAACGGACATGAACAGTTTGAACGTATGCATATATCGTGAAATAACGCCGGTATCTATATCAATAAAATACTAGAAATATGAATCATATTAATCTGGGTTGTTGGATAACGTTAAATTCAGGCATGAGACATGTATCTATAAAAATGAAATAAAACGTGTGTTATTATTTCGTGTACCACTGTCCAGAAAGTCATCACTATTGTGATCGAAAAACAAAACAGAGCGAACACTGAAAGAAAGATACATAAGTGTAAATTGTATAAATTCCGCAAAATTCCGTCAGATGAGATGAAGCAACCATGATTGCGTTCGAAGTAAGCGAATCAGCACGTGACCGTGACCGTTCTCTCTCTGTGTCCCTCTCGCTCTCTCTCTCGCTTCCTCTCGCTCTCTCTCTGTCTCTGAAATACAACTTGTGGATCGTGATCACTTGTCCTTTGTGAAACTCTCAATCGTAATTAATACAAAACAATATATCGAGTTATTCATCATAAACGATGAATCGACTCGACGACGCCGTGTTATCGATTTGGAGAGAGCTATTCAGAGTTTATACCAATTAACACAGAATTTATACTCACGATATTTAGTTAGGTACAATAAAACCGCATTACCTCGAAGTTCGAGATAAGCGAAGTGTCGCTGTTAGGCCACAGCACGAATTCTGATTCCTGCGAGCTCGTGGTATAATATCTGTTTATAAACTTAAATGATTTTAATCCTTTTGAAACCGGACATATTAATTTGTACTTATGCATATATCGTGAACTAACGCCGCTATCTATATCAATAAAATACTAGAAATATGAATCGTATTAATCTTGGCTGTGGGATAACGTTAAATTCTGCCATGATACATGTGAATATTTTAAAAGGAATGAAATAAAACGTTTGTTATTATTTCGTGTACCACTGTCCAGAAAGTCATCATTATTGTGATCGAAAAAAACAACAGAGCGAACACTGTAAATTGTATAAATTCCTCAAAATTCCGTCAGATGAGATGAAGCAACCGTGATTGCGTTCGAAGTGAGCGAATCAGCACATGACTGCTGGTGAGGATCCGGGTATTATAGCTCCGCCTTGATGCGTGTGATTGACAGGTTGACGTCTGTCTTCTACATATATAAAACACCCTGTCATTCCCGTGAGCTGTGTGTGTCTTCATTCAGATTGCAAGACCCAATAACAGGTGTGTCAGCTAGAACACCCAAAATGGTAGGTTTTTACTTTTTTCATACAATATTAATTTTTATTACCCTCATGTAAGTTAAAGATAAGGATACAAATTAAATTATGTTAAAGATATCACGTCTTTATAATTACTGATTTAAAGCAACTGGTGGCAATTTAGGATTGCCATTTTTTATGTAGCGCAGTGGCAGTCGCTCAACAAACAACAGCTTGATGTGGAGGATGTGGACTTTGTCAAACTGAACTTGATGGAAGGGGTTTTTTTTGCTGGTGGTCTGAGAGGACTGATTTGTTGTCTGTTTTGGCTGTTGAGGTTTTATGTTCTTTGACGCGGGTGACTAATGGGCGTAGGGTTTCATCCATGTACAAGTCACCACAGCCACAATTAATCATATAGATCACTTCTTTGGGTGGTTGTTTGTTGGAAGGAGGATTACGGCCATTGTTTGTTTGTTTGTTGTTTAAGCCGCGGCCTGTAAATAATCGAGTCTAGACCAGAAAATCCAGTGATTGACATCATGACCATCGATCGAAGCAATTCGGATACGATGACATGCATCAACCAAGTCAGCGAGCCTGACACCCGGCCCCGTTAGTCGCCTCTTACGACAAGCATAGACGCCTCTTGGGGCAAGCATGAGTTGCTGCCAATCAAACAGTTAATGATATATCAAGCAAACAGCTAATGGTAGTCACATAAAGGCATTTGGCTCATCCAACACGTTAACTGCGAATACTGGAATGTTTTGTCAGTAAGGGGTGGCGGGTAGTGGGTAGCTTTATTTAAAAAACAACAACAATTGTTCACTGGAGATGCCTGATGTCCTAAAAAAAGATGTTTTGCTAGCAGAGAACAGTTATTGCATGGCCTGAAGCACTGGCCGTGTTTTTGGCATTTAGCCGACACAACTGAAACGGGCTTAACTTGATGACCCCTCGGTGTGATAGATATATCGGGCTAACCATGCAAAACAATGTAACAAAATGAGACCAGAGTGCCCGTAACAGATTGTGCCGGGTGTCTAAGGTAACAACGTTTGAGACCATACCCCGAGATAACGGATTTCGAGTTAGCAAGGTTTCGGTTTATGCATGTGTATATAATATTGCAGCGAGTGTAAGTTCTAATAAGAAAGTTATGATTATATAGAATATACATTGTATATTGTACATATATTGTATAGAATACACAGTGAAACTTAATTAGTCTGGACCTCGCTTATCCGGACACCTCGCTGGCCCAATGATTTATATTAGTAACCTCTTGATGTATTCTAAGAACTCTTTCCATTTCTATGTCACTGTGTTATTAGGGGCAGTGTGTTAGCTCTGTTGTTAAACAGTTCGCTCGTCACGCCGGAGGCCCGAGTTCGATTCCACAATGTGTTAAGCCCATTTCCAGTTTTCTCTGCCGTGTTTTTGCTGGGATATTGCTAAAAAGAGGCGTAAATCCCATCCCATTCACTACTATGTTATGTCCATAAAACATTAAACATACTAGTGACGGATCTTTTCTTGAAAAAGTTTGATATTTAAAAATATATATTGTTCCCGAAGAACAAAGTTACATGTGAAATAATTTATTCGATTCCTTCCTTCACAGAAAGGGGGGCAAGAGTGGCTCATTCGTCTCTGGAACCGCAATTCGCTAGCGGAGTTGCGTCCCTTGGGCACGCCAGAAACCTATGTTTGTAGGTTCAAATCCCGGTTCGACCCGATAGTGTTTCTTGGCCTTTTAGCACCATAGCCGTGCTCGTGGGTTTCACCAAATGATAATACCCGTGAAGATCCGGGTTAGAATTGGTCTTCAGTAACCAATGCATTGTAAGAGGTGACTAACGGGGTCGGGTGGTCATGCTCGCTGACTTGGTTGTTGTAGTCATCGTATCCAAATTAGGTAGATCGATGCTCATGATGTCAATCACTAGATTGTCTGATCCAGTACGTCTGGGGCTACCGTCTGCCCCCCTTCCCCTCTTCAAAACACACTCGCATCTTCCTCTAAAACACACGCACACGCACACACACACACACACACGCTCGCACGCACGCACGCACGTACACACACAGACACTAAACAACCAGTACAAATATCAGTATGTTTTGCCTTTGTGTATATTTCCACAAATGTTCCTTTACAGATGTCTTCGGGAAACATCGTGCTGCTACTGTGCGTCTGTCTGTGTGTCCAGTTCGCAGCTGCCCAGGTCGGGTGTCCATCCGGATGCACGTGCTCCACCAACAACGCCATGAGCTGCCGGCGCCTCTACTCCTTCCCAACATACATCCCCTCCCATATAACCACGGTCAATTTCTATTATTCAAACTTGACCGAGATTCCTAGCGGAAGATTCCAAGGACGCCCCAATCTGAAGACTATAAGCTTTTCTTATGGATCTATCGGCACCATACAGAGCTGCGCATTCTCCGATATCCCCGCTTCAGTAACTTTCAACCGTGTAAGCATCACCAATATCAGGGGAGGTGCGTTCAGCAACTTGGACAAAAACATCAACCGCCAAATCTCGTTTTCCTATTCCAACATCACCACCATCGAATCCTACGCCTTCCACAATCTGACCGGTCTGAACACTATAAACTTTAACCGTGCGAAGATCTTCACCATCCAACCGTATGCATTCAAGGACATCATCTACAGTCGCTACTTGAGGCTACAGTACACAAACATCACTAATCTGATGAGCTATGCCTTTGACATGCCGACCTACAGTTTCCAATCCTCCCAGATCAGCAGAGGCTCCGTCATGAACATCGGCTGCAACACCCTGGAGGAACTGACGTCGGTGCAGTACCTGACGACGCCGTGCAACTGCGATAAAGTCGAGCTGTACAGACGCGGAACCAAGTTCTCCGGCGGACAGCACTGCTTCGCCCCCAACCAGCTCCAGAACCTGAACCCAGGCAGCATCAGCCAGTGTCAGCGTCCCTCTGTCAGGATGCCGAGGGCGTGTCCCGGTAGTTTTGATAATGATGGTGAAGATACTGGAGTGATGACGACCATCAGGGTAAGTATCTTCATCCAAATTCATGCTGACTAATGTAGCTGGTGAAATTACTATTAATAACATCCAGTGACATCATACTATTGTTTTACAGGGCCAATATCCCAGGGATAGTCTGTAGACAGTTTCTCTATCCCAGGGACAGTCTACAGAAAGTCCCTCTATCCCAGGGATAGTCTGTAGACAGTTTCTCTATCCCAGGGACAGTCTACAGAAAGTCCCTCTATCCCAGGGATAGTCTGTAGACAGTTTCTCTATCCCAGGGATAGTCTACAGAAAGTCCTTCTATCCCAGGGATAGTCTATAGACAGTTTCTCTATCCCAGGGACAGTCTACAGAAAGTCCCTCTATCCCAGGGATAGTCTGTAGACAGTTTCTCTATCCCAGGGACAGTCTACAGAAAGTCCCTCTATCCCAGGGATAGTCTGTAGAAATTCCCTATGTCCCAGGGATATTTTCTGTAGAAATTCCATCTACGTCAAGCTGACACGCCGTGATTGAACTGAAATACTGTTTAATGCAGCGTTAAACCTAACTCACTCACTTCCTCATACTGAAATGGAATGGGTACACTGCATAATCGAGGGTGACCAAAACCCTTATACATTTTCTCAAGTGAATGTTTTAACCAGGACTAGTATTTTAATTCTACCTTCTGATTCTTCCAGCCTCCGATAACACCTTTAAGGGCCAACTGCACCCGGGAACAGATCCGACTCCAGCTGGCCAATCAAAACTACCGGGAGGCGTTGGCCTGCTTCCGGTTCAACTTCGACATGTCGGACAACAACCTCAGCTTCAAATTCGACATGTTCCTCAACTGAAGCAGGGCTAATCATCGGCTTTTGTTTCATAAAACTAACACGAAGGAACAATAAAATTATTATAAAACTTCAATGAATTTGGTTCGGTTTTGTCAAATCAGTACAGTCTCCAGGTCTTTATACATCATTACTAGTGAGTGAGTGAGTGAGTGAATGAGTGAGTGAATGAGTGGGTGGGTGAGTGAATGAGTGAGTGAGTGAGTGGGTGAGTGAGTGAGTGGAAGGATGGGCGGATGAGTGAGTGAGTGAGTTGGGTTTAACGCTGCTTTGAAATTATGTCAGGTAAGGTGGATAAGCTTCATGACGGAGGAAATCCCGAAGTGATGCTGGTAATAGACGGTTATATTACCACTATGGTGAAACCAACGACCACGGATATGGTGCTTTTAAATCTAGAAACATAATCGGGAAGAACAGGAATCCGAGAGTAGTAGTTGTAGTAGTAGTAGTAGTCGTTGTGGCAGTAGTCTATTTATAACGCGTCATTCCGTTAACCAAGTGAATGCTCATGGCACTGCTAAAATATTACACCGGTCCATGGGTGATTCATACTCAGCTCCCTGGGGAGTATACACACCGGGCTACCTTATGAGGCGCTGGAAGGTTAACGGTCATACCATCTCATCCTACTGGGTGCCCATTCACTGCTGGACGCTCAGAGGTATGTTCTCTTGGTCAAAGAGACAATACATACAACCTGTGTTAGAGTGTGGTGCAGGACCGAACCCTGGAATTTCTCAGAAATCAAGCTTGCCGACTAGGGCGTGGTCGATCCATGCACTTACTCTCCGCGACTAACGTTGCTTTATAAACTGTGACCTGTGTGTTGTACACAAGACCACGTGCCGCCATTACTCAGTGAATATCGTTTTACGAGTCTGGGCAAGGCAAACCAGTGGTTGATCGCATAAGCAACTAGTTAGAACACAGTCGAGTCATCCGTTCTGTTATTTACGGTACAAAACACTGTGTGACGTGAAATAGGGTTTGAAGTCGCGTTCAAGGTTATATCATAAATATGGCGACGTACATGCACTTGTGTCGCTGCTTGTACTAGTCCGGACTAATGCCGGTTTCATTACTAGCCCACACGTGATACACACTCACTCAGACACATGAGGCTGACTCTGACGTTACAAGTCCTAGTTTTATCCCCTGAATGCCGAGCGCCAGACAGGGTAATTGTTGCACACGAGTTCTGTTGTTTGTCATAATTGTTCATATCCGTGAATCGCATGACTTACAATAGAATTGCACGTGTCAAGGTATTCATTTGCACGTGCATAGGTGTTCCAACAGATGAACCTGAAAGATAATTCTTCTCTGCCAGAAATAGTTACTGACCTTGACCTTGAGGTTCAAGTCAGATGGACATTCGAGAAGGTGAAGCACATACTGGGCATTCGTCACCACTCGCCCCTTTCCGTAACCTGCAAGAGGGCTTGTCCCTGAATAATACGATTTGGTCACGAATGCATACCCGAGAACTGGACACTTTAAATCTCGGGGCACCCAGATGAACCAGTCTACTGGTGGGTTTTCTATGTTCCCTGCACAACTCGACGTACACTAATCATGCTAACTGTGGTGTATCCGTATATTTGTATATGACATAGTTTTGATTTGTCAACACGCATGTAGTTGACGGGGAATTAGCTCTTGGGGCAATAAAGGACAAAATCGACATCACTGTCCCGGAACGCTTTATGCACAACATGTAAACAATAAACAACAATTGCACAATGAGCGGAACACCTGCTCTGACAACACAAACACAGCGATGAGCGGACCTTCCAGCTCAGGCGTACAAGAGGTGAGCGGAGCTCCAGCTCACCTCAGGGTGTTTGCTACGAGCGGCACATCCTGCTCGAGGTCGTCCCTATGCCAGCACTCGGAATACCAAGCCTGACTAACACCCTAGTAACTGTGTAATGGTAGCACATATATAGTAATGAACAACAATGGACAGACAATGAGACAACGACGTTGCTTTGGACATTGGACATGTGGGCGTGATTAACCAACACAGTTCATGGGATGATCATTAGGGCAATAAATGCCATACTATAAAAAGCAGTAGTTAAAGGGAAGTGATATGGTAGTCCAGGCTGACAGTCAAAATACAATGAAATGTTGGTGAGGATTAACAACGGGGATTAGTGTCTTAAAAACAATGACAATTAAGTTACGGAGACATATACATGTCATGTCTACAGGGTAATGAGCCTTTGCAATCAAATGTACTTCAGACAATGGTAGTCGTAAATCAGTCGCTATGACACTATCAGCATGAAAATAATGAAAGTTAAATCGTCAGTGATTCACTAAAATGAATGAATTAATTCCCATTTCACCACAGGTTATACATTGCTTACAGCTAGGTGAATGTGAGTAGGACCGCAATGGTCTTTCACTATGATCTCACTAGATTGTAAGCATGGTATACAGTAAACTACGTTTATAACGAACACGCTTATAACGAACTGACGAATATAACGAACCTACTTTTAGTCCCGACCATTTGTTGTATACAAGCTGTATGTATGCTTATAACGAACTACGGTTATTACGAACTAAAATTAGTGGCCCCCTCGAGTTCGTTATAACCGTAGTCAACTAGCTGTAATATGATGTTATCGACAGGATGCCTCTTAGGTTAGATTTGTTTGATTCTCTGTTGTTTAATGCCGCACTCCAATATGCCGCAATATTCCAGCCATATGACGGCGGTCTGTAAATAATCGAGTCTGGACCAGACAATCCAGTGATTGACATCAAGAACATTGATCTTCGCAACTGGTATACGATGACATGTATCAAGCAAGTTAGCGAGCCTGACCACCTGATCCCGTTGGTCGCCTCTTACGACAAACATGGGTTGCTGAAGACCTATTGTAACCTGGAATCTTCACCGTTCGAGACAGTCAGTGAGAGCTCTTGGCAATTTGTAACGCTCAGACCTTTTGACTAAGGGGCGCTCCGAAGTTACGTAACTTCGAACTTTGGAATGTTACAGCACAATCTCATTAAATCAAATCTTAGTTCTCGCTATCGCTCAAAAAAGATCTGAGGATATTCCAGGAGGGGTCACGTCAGAACGACCTGTTATCCGACCAATCAGAGCGTCGCATACCAGATCATGAAAGTGACAGTCAGAATGTGATTTCTAATCATGCATCCTCGAAAACTTTAACACGGGGTATTCCGAACGATAGTTACGGGTTTAACGACTGAATCCATACAATCTGGACCATCTATTAACGATTCCAGAATGTTCGTTTGTTCAGGTTTCAAATTTTTTATCGAGAATTTGTCAAAATATGTTTCGAAGCGTAGTCGCCAATTTCAAATTAGTGCCGTAAAGCACTAGAAAGCTGCCTTCTGATTGGTCATTCCATTGGTCGGTCAAAGTTCGCGCAAGGTCGATCTGACCGTGACCCGTAATGGGATGTCCTCAGATCTTTGTTTAGCGGCAGCGAAAATTAAGATCTGATTTTAATGAGATTGGTTACAGCACTAACCATCAGAAGTAACAACCACAGAACGATCACAGGTTTTAGACTTGTTTTCGTCACCATACAAATACAACAGATCCCCAATGCCAACACTAGGGCTAGCCAACACTAGGAAGTGGAGCCTTTGAAAGTTCCCTGTATGAGTGATTTATGAACTGTTTGCTGGGTTGGCCTAGGATGAGGTTTCGATCGTTCACCCCTTTCCGTAACCTGCAAGAAGACTCGTCCCCCTATCGATGAATGTTATGTGCGAAAATACGACAAACCAATCAGAATGCGCGTATGACTTCAAGTTCTTCGTCAAAGAATCTCTCAGGAATATTTTTTTATTTTACATATGTCTTGCATCTAAAAATATACCCAAGACACAGTTAAATGTGTTCAATCATACTGTATAATTCCGCATGTCCCGATGTGCTTTAAATTGCATCTGAAATATATATAATATATGGGGAAATATGCGTGAACTATTACGCAACGAGTTGACAATTGTTTTAGGTATGCCCGTTTGCGCTAAGACGGAACCCGGTCACAAAAATGGCCACGAGAGGGTCACGAGTCGCTATTCGGCTTGTCCCGGAATAACACGAGTTGGTCACGAATGGCAGAAGTGAACACTCTCAGATACTGGTCTGTGTTGGAACGTCCCACCTGCTTTACACAAGAAACACACCTTACTGTTTTCTGACAACGTTGACCACCAAGTCGTTGCTGACGTTGAGAACGTTGAGTATGGCGAAATTTTCCCAGATGAGACCCTGTCGCAACCATAACTTTGGCATCCTCTGATGAATGCACTTCATCCAGAAGTATATCAACTGCTTATGAAATTTCCGGTTTGAAAGAGGCAAGAGTACGAGACCTGATTTGGAACCATACCTTTGTTTCACAGTCTTGGCAACTTGGGGTGTATAACACTATGAGTACGTAACAACTTCTCATCTTCTGAAATAATGTCACCACGATGCGACGTATTCTATATGGAAATATCGAGTAACTACCGATCGACCTACATGTGGTTTGAAGTAGTCCAGTCACATGGAGTCATATCGACAAGTTTACAGGCGACAAATTGGTCAAAGAGACAATACATACAACCTGTGTTAGAGTGTTGTGCAGGACCGAACCCTGGAATTTCTCAGAAATCAAGCTTGCCGACTAGGGCGTGGTCGATCCATGCACCTACTCTCCGCGACTAACGTTGCTTTATAAACTGTGACCTGTGTGTTGTACACAAGACCACGTGCCGCCATTACTCAGTGAATATCGTTTTACGAGTCTGGGCAAGGCAAACCAGTGGTTGATCGCATAAGCAACTAGTTAGAACACAGTCAAGTCATCCGATCTGTTATTTACGGTACAAAACACTGTGTGACGTGAAATAGGGTTTGAAGTCGCGTTCAAGGTTATATCATATATATGGCGACGTGCATGCACGTGTGTGGCTGCTTGTACTAGTCCGGACTAATGCCGGTTTCATTACTAGCCCACACGTGATACACACTCACTCAGACACATAAGGCTGACTCTGACGTTTCAAGTCCTAGTTTTATCCCCTTAATGCCGAGCGCCAGACAGGGTAATTGTTGCACACGAGTTCTGTTGTTTGTCATAATTGTTCATATCCGTGAATCGCATGACTTACAATAGAATTGCACGTGTCAAGGTATTCATTTGCACGTGCATAGGTGTTCCAGCAGATGAACCTGAAAGATAATTCTTATCTGCCAGAAATAGTTACTGACCTAGACCTTGAGGTTCAAGTCAGATGGACATTCGAGAAGGTGAAGCACATACTGGGCATTCGTCACCACTCGCCCCTTTCCGTAACCTGCAAGAGGGCTTGTCCCTGAATAATACGATTTGGTCACGAATGCATACCCGAGAACTGGACACTTTAAATCTCGGGGCACCCAGATGAACCAGTCTACTGGTGGGTTTTCTATGTTCCCTGCACAACTCGACGTACACTAATCATGCTAACTGTGGTGTATCCGTATATTTGTATATGACATAGTTTTGATTTGTCAACACGCATGTAGTTGACGGGGAATTAGCTCTTGGGGCAATAAAGGACAAAATCGACATCACTGTCCCGGAACGCTTTATGCACAACATGTAAACAATAAACAACAATTGCACAATGAGCGGAACACCTGCTCTGACAACACAAACACAGCGATGAGCGGACCTTCCAGCTCAGGCGTACAAGAGGTGAGCGGAGCTCCAGCTCACCTCAGGGTGTTTGCTACGAGCGGCACATCCTGCTCGAGGTCGTCCCTATGCCAGCACTCGGAATACCAAGCCTGACTAACACCCTAGTAACTGTGTAATGGTAGCACATATATAGTAATGAACAACAATGGACAGACAATGAGACAACGACGTTGCTTTGGACATTGGACATGTGGGTGTGATTAACCAACACAGTTCATGGGATGATCAATTAGGGCAATAAATGCCATACTATAAAAAGCAGTAGTTAAAGGGAAGTGATATGGTAGTCCAGGCTGACAGTCAAAATACAATGAAATGTTGGTGAGGATTAACAACGGGGATTAGTGTCTTAAAAACAATGACAATTAAGTAACGGAGACATATACATGTCAGGAAGTTCACAAGTCCAGTGATAACAGTCTGAAACGGACTATAGATATATGCGCACGTGACTCCGTTATGATGATAAAAATAATAATGTAGCCTTCATAAATCATTAATCCACACACAAAAACCATTTGAAGAAAATTCTAGATGTGCATCTCTAAAATGACTAAATGACGCTGCGTTTGTTTTGTTAACATTGCTCCCATGATGCATGTTACATTTTACGCTTGCATAGCCATAACCAGGGTACACGATATGGAATCAGTATTGGGAAAAGTATACAAGTTCTTTACACTTTAGAGAGATAGAGGAAAGCCATTTATTAATTTAGATGGGGTGAATTACCGAACTGCCCAATCTATGGGGTTTTCATTTCATACCATCAAGTCTACGGTATGTATCTACACAGGTGTAGGGGTGGTATCAAAAACAAAACTGGGACGTAAAAGGATATTAGACAGCTTTGATAGAGGGTGATTAGGCGTAGAGTGTACACGCGTTATGAGCAGAAGGTAATCCTGACTTGTAGTATCAATTGGAAATAAATTAAAGATACAATTAATGTTTCCCGGACTGCACTAACTATTGCTCTCCAAGAGATGGGATTTCGATACCCGGACCATTCATAACTATCACAGTCAGTGCCTTCCAGATAACTTACCTTGATGAATCATTCCACTGACTACGTGTGGCTATGAACAAAAAAGCACCCATGGTACCATCAGGTAAAGGTAATCGTGTCATTGTTTTACACGCCGCAACCCATGATATGGGGCTTATTGATGGATGGATGATTTTCATAAGGAAATCATAGGAGGCGATGTGTTCATAGACTTGTTGGAACTTCAGCTATTTACCATTTTAAACAACGTCATTGTCATTTCAATGGATAATGCCAGTTAATATAACGTCCAGGAATCAGATACTGTCGCCCCAACCATGAGTAGTCTGAAGGCGACCATACAGGAATATGACATTGTCGGCTTCAGACCATATGAAACGACAGTTCAACTCATGGAGAAAATTCGGCTGAATAAGAAATCAGTAAAATACAAGACATATGTGCTGGCGGCACAACACGGTCACGTTGTTTTACGTCCGCCAGTCAGACATTGTGAGGTCAACCCTGCTGTACCTAATTTGGTTAAGTTTAAAGGGTTCGTGGCAAGACATAACACAACATTCAAAAGTACAGCTTCATATACGTCATCAACGGAGATAAATGCTACCTCAAGAAACCATCCGTGAATACTTATTGAGTCCACAACCGCAACTTTCCAATACTCACCCAGTTTCATAGCCTTTAACTGTTCCATCATGTTTCCAAGCAAATATAATGCAGTATATATCCAAATTGCTACCCATCAATGCACATGTCAATTAAGTACAATAACAGCAATATTTTGAGACCACGTGAGAGGTCATCACCTCGGGGCAGGTGTTAGGTACATGTAAGTGCCTCAGGTTATAGACCGTTTCGTACATGCATGTCAACACACGAATATTTTCGTCATTTTACCTGTAAAAGTACATTTAAAGCATAATCACAATGTCAGTTAGGACAGGCTTGATTTTGTGTGCGTTAATTTTGTTATATGCTCTTTTTAAGTCCTATGACTCGTATTTATTAAATGAAGCCAGAAAAGCATTTTTCTAGCATTTCCGACAGTACTTAAGGTCAAGCATGTTTTCTTTCTGTTGGGCTGTTCTCCAAGCCTCCCGTGCAACAACAAGGCTGTTGTTTTGAAAACCCCTCAGTTAGTGGAGTTGCTCTGTTTTTTCTCTCCCCATGCAACACCGTCTATCATAAATAGAGTCTACATTCAGGGACAAGGTGTATAATATGTTCAGGCGCCAACTCTCAAAGGACGTCACAGGCTCACGTCTTGTTGAGACATCACTGCTTTGGGGCTGTGAGTGTGGTAGCCATTGCGATATTTTACTGCAACTTCAAACACTAGTGTTCCGGTATG
Source organism: Haliotis cracherodii (assembly GCF_022045235.1). NCBI lineage: Eukaryota > Metazoa > Mollusca > Gastropoda > Lepetellida > Haliotidae > Haliotis > Haliotis cracherodii. The sequence goes on from NW_027266268.1 coordinate 10,425,896, forward strand.
TGTGAAGGATTTTTGGTTGGTTGGTTTGTTGTTTAACGCCACACTCAGCAATAATCCAGCTATATGACGGCGGTCAGTAAATAATCGAGTCTGGGCCAGACAATCAAGTGATTACTATCATGAGCATCAATCCACTCAATTGGGATTGATGACATGCATCAACCAAGTCAGCAAGCCTGACCACCCGATCCCGTTAGTCGCCTTTTACGACAAGCATAGTCGCTTTTTACGACAAGCATAGTCGCCTTTTACGGCAAGCACGAAGGAACTACCTGGTCACAAAATACAAAAGCTTAAGATTTGTGAGCGTTGTGATTTCTCAGATGATTGTTTTGTTGGTGACTATAATCATCCGAGGGGAAATGTGAATATTCCACAGCGTATAGATTTAAAGTGTTATGGCTTTTCTGGACTGGATGATATTTATCGTTAATATTACCATGAAACATTCATATTGTCAATACCTATCCTCTCTACAATGTCCGTCTAGGGTGGGCTGAGAACGTATCAATCAACCCTCGTATAGTGGAGAAATCTTTCCAGTCATATTCAATGGACATTGCATGTAAAGTTTGCTGAAAATGCAGTCCTTATGTGTCTAGTAGATGGTGTTAAAATTACTTGACCATGCTCAATGGACAGTGGATAAAGCGTTTCCTGAGCATGCATAGTCCTTATGCAACCAGTAGATAGTTTTGAGATTACTGTCAAGTTTGGAGAGAACTGCGCGACAGTAAAGCAAAACTGGCCATGCCAGTTTTCTCCGATGAACATATTTTACAGAAACAGATTGAGTGTTTTCTAAAAGTTTATCCATGAAAGAGTTGTAAATTATCTGTCGTTTTTCAGGCAGACGCCAGCAGACATGTTTGCCACCGCCTTGGAAAATGTTTACTTTCTTCAAAACAGAACATAGAAGATGATATTTATCTTTTGTTTGTATGTGATGCATATTAGATAAAAAGTATATCAGTGAATACATCAGAAATGACAGTGCAGTAAACATAGTCATAAATATTATGATTACTCAAGATACACAAACAATAAATGATCTCTGTTTGTACCTATTTAATGTGCCCCCAAAACAAATATGTTAAATACCACTTAATATACCTATTTACCAAGAATCCTACATATGATACGTGTGTCTGTGGTATATGTGTTTATATGTCGGTGCGTATTTTTGTCAACCTCACATAAAGAAAACCACTAATTGCATCACTAAGTATTCTCTCCCCCCGCCTCTCTCTCTCTCTCTCTCTCTCTCTCTCTCTCTCTCTTCTCTCTCTCTCTCTCTCGCTCTCTCTGTCTCTGAAATACAATTTGTGGACCATGATCACGTGTCCCTTGTGAAACTGTCAATCATGATTAATACAAAACAATATATTCGTCTTAAACGATGTATCGACTCGACCACACCGTGTCATCGATTTTATATATTATATATTGTAGCGCTAAGAAATGTAACTTCTATATGTCTGTATTTTGGGCCATTTGCCTCTATATTTGATAAATTGTCTGTGCGTAAAGTCTCAGTGAGTGGTAGACAAGGCCCTCCTTTTAGAAAGCTGCCATCAAATTGGCTTCACCTGATTAACACCTGTTGCGACCTCCTATTGAGGTAACCTCAGATCTTGATACAGAGAAGAGTCGTATCGGAGTAAGAGGTTCATGATGCATCCTCTTTACATGGAACTTCTGATGGGGAAGGAGGTCTCCGCTAGGGAGGCGAAAGCGTAGCTGTTGAAGTTGGTGACGTTGTAGCGGAAGTTAAAGGTCCTACAGTTAGTTATCTCGTTGAGGACGTATGTTTGGTTGGTGGACATGTCTGTCAGTCGGTAGAAAGCGTTGGATGAGATCAAGCCAATCTGTCCATTAGTGATTGAAATCCTTCTGGCAACATTGTTCAGGTCTCTAAAGGCTTCTGATGCTATGATGCCGATGCGGACTCTGGAGATTGTAATAGACTTTGCGGGGATGGCGCAGAAGGCACATGGGGCAATGGAACTGATATTGCCATTGGAGATAGTAATGGACTCCAACTTGGGCATCGATCTGAAGGCGTTCGAAGGTATGTTGCTGTTGATGTTGTTGAAGCGGAGGGAGGTGACGTCGGGGAAGGCGAGTGTGGGAATGGAGGTGAGGCCGGATCTTCACGGGTATTATCATTTTGTGAAACCCACGAGCACGGCTATGGTGCTGATAGGCCAAGAAACATTATCGGGTCGAACCGGGATTCGAACCCATAAACATAGGTTTCCGGCGTGCCCAAGGGACGCAACTCCGCTAGCGAATTGCGGTTCCCGAGACGTATGAGCCACTCTTTGTCCCCTTTTCTGTGAAGGAAGGAATCGAATAAATTATTTCACATTTAATTTTGTTCTTCGGGAACAATATATATTTTTAAATACCAAGCATCTGTTCACTGGAGAGGCCGGATGTCCTGACAAAATGTTTTGCTTGCAGAGAACAGTTATTGCATGGCTTGAAGCACTGACCATGTTTCTGACATTTAACAAACAACATTGAAACCGGTTTAATTTGATGTCCCCTCGGTGCAATAGATATGTCGGGTTATCCACGTTTGCGGAAAACGATGTAACGAAATGAGACCAGAGTACCTGTAACAGAAAGTTATGATTTTATTGAATATACATTGTATAATGTACGTATATTGCATAGAGTAAACAGTGAAACCTCATCTGTCTGGACCTCGTTAATCTCGACACCTCGCTTTCCGAATGATGTATATTAGGAACGTCTGGATGTAGTCTAAGAACTCTTTCTTTTTCTATGTCACTGTGTTATTAGGGGCAGTGGGGTAGCCCTGTAGTTATACAGTTCGCTCGTCACGCCGGAAGCCCGAGTTCGATTCCACATAGGTACAATGATTAAAACCCATCTCAAGTTTTCCCTGCCGTTTTTGCTGGGATGTTGCTAAAAAGAGGCGTAAAACCCATCCCTCTCACCTATATGTTATGTCTATTAAACATTAAACATAATAGTGACATATCTTTTCTTGAAAATGCCAGATATTTAAAAATATGAATTGCTCCCGAATAATTTATTCGGTTCCTTCCTTCACAGAAAAGGGGGCGCGATTTGGCCAGAGTTGCAGAGTTGCATCTCTTGGGCACGCCAGAACCCTATATTTGTGAGTTCGAATCACGGTTCGACCCGATTATGTATCTTGGTCTATCAGCACCATACCCGTGCTCGTGGGTTTCACCAAATGATAATACCTTTGAAGATCCGGGTTAGAATTCAGTAACCCTTCAGTAACCCATGTGACTAACGGGATCGGGTGGTCAGGCTCGCTGACTTGGTTGATGCATATCATTGTATCTCGTAGATCGATGCTCATGATGGCAGTCATAAGATTGTCTGGTCTAGATTCAGTTACTAACAGACCTCCGTCATATAGCTGGAATATTGCGCGACGTTTAAAAACAAACAAATCATTAGACGTCTGGGTCAACATTATGCACCCTTCCCCTCTTCAAAACACACACACATCGACCTCTCTCTTATATTTGTTGTCTCGTTGGCCAATAAAACATGCCTCTGAGCATCCAGCAGTGAATGGGCACCGGGTAGGATGAAGTGGTAATGGCCGTTAACCGTCTGGCGCCTCATATGGTAGCTTGGGATGTATACTCCCCATGGAGCTGAAAATGAATGATCCATGGACAGTGGTAATAATGTAACAGTGCCATGATCATTCATTTGGTAAACGGAATGACGCATTATAAATAGATGACTGCCACAACTACTGCTCTCGGTTTCGGATACCTGTTCTTCCCGACAATGTTTAAACGTATAAGACCTGCATCACTTCGGGCTTTTCTCCCACACGAAGCTGACACGCCTTAATTGACATACTTTCAAACCCAACTCACTCACTCACCCACCCACCCTTCCACCAGGCCACTCACTCACTCACTCACTCACTCATTACTCATGTAATGTGTATAAAGACTACGCTGATTTTTTTTGTATTGCAAGTTCACAAAACCAAACCAAATTCATTGAAGTTTTATAATAATTTTATTGTTCCTTCGTGTTAGTTTTATGAAACAAAAGCCGATGATTAGCCCTGCTTCAATTGAGGAACATGTCGAATTTGAAGCTGAGGTTGTTGTCCGACATGTCGAAGTTGAACCGGAAGCAGGCCAAGACCTCCCGGTAGCTTTGATTGGCCAGCTGGAGTCGGATCTGTTCCCGGGTGCAGTTGGCCCTTAAAGATGATGTCGGAGGCTGGAAGAATCAGAAGGTAGAATTATAATACTAGGCCTGGTAAAACATTCACTTGAGAAAATTTGGTCACCCTCGATTATCCAGTGTATCTCTTCCATTTAAATACGAATAGATTAGTGAGCAGGGTTTAACGCTGCATTAAACAGTATTTCAGTTCAATCAGGGCGTGTCAGCCTGACGTGGGAGGAAGGACCGAGATGGTGCAGACGTTTACTACTTTGGTGAAACGGGTATGGTGCTGACGAACTTGAAATCAGGTCGAACCCACGACGTCGCATAGGTGCCTGTGACACCCAAGGGACGCAACTCAGCGAGTTCATGGTGCCTCGGACGATTGGGTCCCCGTGACCCGTGACCCCAGGTATTTCTAGAGCCGTGACATTTAATTCGGGCTCAAGAAAAAGCTATGGTGGCGACTGCGCCCAGGCTATTTATCACAATAGAATGGAAATGGAATACATTTGGATATTCGAGGATGGATTGCAGTGAGTGAGTATGATTTTACGCCGCTTTTAGCAATATTCCAGCAACATAACGGCAGGGGACACCAGACATGGGTTTTAAACATTGTAGCCATGTGGAATCGAACCCGGGCCTTCATAGTGACTAGCGAACGCTTTAAACACAAGGCCACCCCACCGTCCTTCGGTTCGGAGTTTTCCATAATATAGTTTGTCGTAAGATGCGACTAACGGGATCGGGTGGTCAGGCTCGCTGACTTGGTTGATGCATGCCATCGATCCCAATTGCGTGGATCGATGCTCATGATATTAATCACTGGATTGTCTGGTCCAGACTCGATTATTTACAAACCGCCGTCATATAGCTGGAATATTGCTGAGTGTGGCGTAAAACAACAAATCAACCAATAATATAGTTATTGGTCGCTAGTCCAAAAAAGGACATTATTCGCGACGGTTGGTTCATTCTCAATCAAGGTCGAGATATAATTGTTTTAGGACCGTGTCATTCTGGCTTGAAGCACGTGACATTTACGAGGAATTCATGTATATTCATGATTCAAACCACCCTTCGAGAAATTAGGTCGTTTGTTTTTAGCTAAATTCATGCCAATTCTTGGATCAAACTATCCATCGAAGGGCTCTCCTCCCACATCAAGTTCATACGCCGTGATATGACGCTGTTTTAAGCGGCACAAAACTGAAATCACTCGCTCAGTCTTGGCTTCAATATTGTGAATAGCTTCGTGCCTTCTACGAAACTGAGATATGTGCTTTGTTATGACTATCATTTAGGGTATAAACCTACTGTTTTTTAATTCAGAGGTAGATTGACGAGCTACATTCTACCATGAAGAATTGAAAGTAAATGCGAACTATTTTGGATGGAGGGAAACGATGAGTAATGTCACAACGTTTGAGTCGGATTGGTTGAACGGTCAAAACCAGGGCTTTATAAACATTTCTTTCATTGTAAAGTAAAGCTGAAGGGGGCTCTGCCGGTACAGGTACTACACTCCTGTACCCCAGTTACGTTTCTGTACCGGGGATACATACACTCTTCAAAAAAGAAACGCACATGTAGTATGTAGTTCATTGAACCTGACTACACAAAAAATCTGGTATATAAATTGGATATATGTTATTGGAAACTGTTGGTGGCCTGATATTCGACAAACGGTGCGTCAAAACGCAGCCATTGTTTATTTGCAATGTCTTAAACGGCATTGTTTTCAAACTTGTTCAAAAATGTCATAGAGGAAAACATTATTCGCAAAATGCACGTGCAAGTTATGGCATTTGTAACCGATACACACAGTTCAATTCCACTGCAGAACGTCCGAAAACCCGCCGACCACGAGTTAACACCCCTGCACAGGATGGCTACATTCGACTGTTCCACCTACGTCATCGCCATGCCACAGCTACTGAGACTGCAAGACGCATCCCTGGTTTGAGGAGGATATCGGACCAGACTGTCAGGAACCATCTTGGAGAGGCTGAGATCCGACCCAGAAGACCAGTTATCGTCCCTGTTTTGCAACAGATCCGTCGACAGCGACGCTTGCGTTGGTGCCATACCTTACAGCCTTGGAATTTGAGAAACTGGAGAAGAGTGTGGTTTAGCGATGAATCATGATTTCTTCTTCAACGGCGAATTTGAAGACAACGTGTTTATGCCAACATCAACTACTTGCCCTGGCCGTCGAGATCTCCAGATCTCAACCCAATCGAACACCCTTTGGGATGAACTCGATCGACGTATACGTCAACGTCAGAACACGCCGCAGACACTCCCACAACTGGCCAACGCGTTACAAGCAGAATGGCGCAGAATTCCTCAGGACAGAATTCATACACTTTTCCAGTCAGTGCCGAGGAGATACAGAGCCGTGATTGCTGCCCGGGGCGCTCGATCGAGATACTGAGTTCAGCGCCACCTTGTGGCCTTATGTGACATGACAAAGGACTGTTCAATGCCTTTGTACAACGACAACATGTGACTATCGAGCCCCACAATTTCATACTTGTATTTATGATATTAAATTAAATATTAATCGACTTAATTAGGTACAATAAATTCACTAAAAGGCTACCTGTGCGTTTCATTTTTTGAAGAGTGTATATGTAGTACCCATGCCGACAACGACCCCTTCAGCTGAAGGAGAGTTTGGTTAAAATGTAAACTTGAGGGAGTTTGCCCGGGCCCTGAGTGTCTACATTGTTAACCAGTCCCGATGGAAAGTTATTTATCTGTCTTATAAACCGAAAGAAAAATCTGAAACGATATCCATCGACAATTGTATGTTTCCAACACACTTTCCGTGAACCTTAGGAAACGGACGTACTATATCTCTTGCTGGCGAAATGTATGTACTTCAAAAAGAGATTCTTGAAAGCATTGTGGTTTATCAGTGCGGCTCCAGCCCAGCTGCTCATTAACTAGGTTTAACAATATTGCGGACATTGTGTTCAAATGCAACAACAATCTAATGAGGGGCATCCTACAGAATATCTCTGGGACAGATGGACTTTCTACAGAATATCTCTGGGACAGAGGGAATTTCTACAAATACTAGTATCCCTGGGACAAAGGGAATGTCTACAGAATATCCCTGGGACATAGGATATTTCTACAGAATATGCCTGGGACAGATGGACATACTACAGAATATTCCTGGGACAGATGGACTTTCTAGAGACTATCCTTTGGGCAGAGGGAATTTCTACAGAATATGCCTGGGACAGATGAACTTTCTACCGAATATCCCTTTGACAGATGGACTTTCTACAGACTATCCCTGGAACAGATGGACTTTTTATAGAATATCCCTGTGACAGATGGACTTTCTACAGACTATCCCTGGGACAGATGGGCTTTCCCTGGATCATTGTCCCCGTAGAAACAATAGTAGGACGTCACTCGAGGTTAATAAGAGAAAATTAACCAGCTACATTAGTCAGCATTGGCTACTTAATTTTTCCCGGACACAGGAATTTGGATGAAGATACTTACCCTGATGGTCGTCATCACGCCAGTATCCTCACCACCACTTCCGGGACACGCACTCGGCATCCTGACGATGGGACGCTGGCACTGGCTGATGCTGCCTGGGGTCAGGTTCTGGAGCTGGTTGGGGGCGAAGCAGTGCTGTCTGCCGGAAAACTTGGTTCCGCGTCTGTACAGCTCGACTTTGTCGCAGTTACACGGCGTCGTCAGGTACTGCACCGACGTCAGTTCCTCCAGGGTGTTGCAACCGATGTTCATGACGGAGCCTCTGCTGATCTGGGAGGACTGGAAACTGTAGGTCGGCATATCAAAGGCATAGCTCATCAGATTAGTGATGTTGGTGTACTGTAGCCTCAAGTAGCGACTGTAGATGATGTCTTTAAATGCATACGATTGGATGGTGAAGATCTTCGCATAGCTGAATTGTAGATTGTTCAGACCGGTCAGATTGTGGAAGGCGTAGGATTCGATGGTGGTGATGTTGGAATAGGAAAACGAGATTCCGCGGTTGATGTTTTTGTCCAAGTTGCTGAACGCGCCTCCCCTGATATTGTTGATGTTTACTCGGTTGAAAGTTACTGAAGCGGGGATATCGGAGAATGCGCAGCTCTGTATGGTGCCGATAGATCCATGAGTAAAGCTTATAGTCTTCAGATTGGGGCGTCCTTGGAATCTTCCGCTAGGAATCTCGGTCAAGTTTGAATAATAGAAATAGGCCGTGGTTATATGGGAGGGGATGTATGTTGGGATGGAGTAGAGGCGCTGGCAGCTCATGGCGTTGTTGGTGGAGCACGTGCATCCGGATGGACACCCGACCTGGGCAGCTGCGAACTGGACACACAGACAGACGCACAGTAGCAGCACGATGTTTCCCGAAGACATCTGTGAAGGAACATTTGTGGAAATATACACAAAGGCAAAACATATTGATATTTGTGCTGGTTGTTACGTGCGTGCGTGCGTGCGTGCGTGCGTGCGTGCGTGCGTGCGTGCGTGTCTGTCTCTGTGTGTGTGTGTTTTTTTGAGAGGTGGAGGTGTGTGTGTGTGTGTGTTTTGAAGAGGGGAAGGGGGTATAATGTTGACCCAGACGTCTAAAGAAATATTCGAGCTTTATGACGGAGGTCTGTAAGTAATTGAATCTGGACCTGACAATCTTATGATTGGCATCATGAGCATCGATCTACCTAATTGGGATACAATGACATGAATCAACCAAGTCAGCGAGCCTAACCACCCGATCCCGTTAGCCACCTCTTTCGACAAGAATGGGTTACTGAAGGGTTACTGAATTCTAACCCGGATCTTCATGGGTATTATCATTTAGGTCGGGTGATTTTGGTGGCCGAGGCAGCATGTTTAATAGACATAACATATTAGTGAGTGGGATGGGTTTTACGCCTGTTTTTAGCTATATCCCAGCAAAAACGGCAGGGAAAACTAGAGATGGGCTTAACACATTGTACCTATGTGGAATCGAACTCGGGCCTTCGGCGTGACGAGCGAATTCTGCAAGCACTGGGCTACCCCGCCGCCCCTTACAACACAGTGACATAAAAATAGAAAGAGTTCTTAGAATACATCCAGACGTTCCTAATATATACTGAACCAAATTAAAACTTTACAATCCTAAAATTTTAACTTTTTGACCAGTTATCATTGTGGACCCTTTTTGTGTATTTAAACAGTAATGGCCACGTATTGTCTTCAGATAACACCCGTTTTTTGTGCAGGTGAATCGATCAAAATCATGTGCACAACACTATAGTGGCAAAAGTGGGTTTTCACGTGCAACTGGTCACGTGGCCATAATACCGCACGTGCTTTCAGCCATACTTGTTAGCAGTCATTAAAAAAGAAAAGAAAAAAACAAGAAAACAAAAGTCTTTACTGCCATTTGTCATGCCACGCCTTTCAAATGTGCAACGTGAACGTGCCATCGGCATGTTGCAGACGGGAACGTCCGTGGTTGTAGTCGATGGACCGTTTATGATTTACAGACACGTCTACAGCAAACGGATACCACCGCTGATCGCCCTCGGCCAGGTCGACCACGTGTGACGTCACATGCAGAGGATCGTCAGATTGTCTTACATCACCTCCGTAACCGATTTTTGACGGCTACATCAACCAGAAATGATATGTTTTGGGGTAGACTGAGTGCGCAAACTGTTCGAAACCGTCTGAGAACTGCTCACCTTCAAGCACGACGGCCACACTGCGGGCCGATTCTGACTCAATTACACAGACTTTCAACGTCAATTGTGGGCACAGCGACACTTACGATGGACTCAGAGGAATTGGAATCAAATCGTCTTCAGTGATGCATCCCGATGTAATCTTCGATTTGCTGATGGTAGGGCGAGGGTGTGTTCACAAGCATCACAAGGTCCATGCGGAGGCGTTGTGTGGCAGTTGTCAACGCACATGGTGGCCATACACGCTACTGAACTTGTGTGCCATCAGATTCTCGTGCTTGGAACTTATGATTTAAACTGTTGATGTTATTACCGAATACCGTAGGTGCTTGGAACAAATTATGGTTACCACCGTTAGTTAAGATCCTTCTTTGGACATTAATGATTAAAAATTACCTTCTCTGATACATTTGTCCATTGTATATCATATATGGGAATACTTTTAAAAATGTGAAGTTTTTAATTTGACTCAGAATATATACATCATTCGGAAAGCGAGGTGTCGGGATTAGCCAGGTCCAGACTAATGAGGTTTCACTGTATACTCTATGCAATATACGAACAATATACAATGTATATATTCAATATAATCATAACTTTCTGATTTGAACTTACACTCGGTGCAATATTATCTACACATGCATACACCGAAACCTTGCTGACTCGAAATCCGTTATCTCGGGATATGGTCTCAAACGTTGTTACCTTAGACACCCGGCATAATCTGTTACAGGTACTCTGGTCTCATTTCGTAACATCGTTTTCCCCAAACGTGGATAACCCGACATATCTATTGCACCGAGGGGACATCAAATTAAACCGTTTTCAATGTTGTTTGTTAAATGTCAGAAACACAGCAAGTGCTTCAAGCCATGCAATAACCGTTCTCTGCAAGCAAAACATTTTGTCAGGACATCCGGCCTCTCCAGTGAACAATTGTGTTTTTTTTAAATAAAGCTACTCCCAACCCGCCACCCCTTACTGACAAAACTTCTCGTGGTTAACGTGTTAGATGAGCCATCTGTCTGACTACCATTGACTGTTTGCTTGAAATACTATTAACTGTTTGATTGGCATCAGTGGCTGTAAGACCCGTGAAGAGACTAGGTCTTCAGCAACCCATGCTTGTCGTAAGATGCGACTATGCTTGTCGTAAGAGGCGACTATGCTTGTCGTAAAAGGCGACTATGCTTGTCGTAAGATGCGACTTACGGGATCGGGGGGTCAGGCTTGCTGACATGGTTGATGCATGTCATCGTACCCCAATTGATTGGTTCAATGCTCATGATGTCAGTCACCGGATTGTCTGGTCCAGACTCGATTATTTACAGGCCGCTGTCTGTAAAGCTTAAACAACAAACAAACAAACAATGTCCGTAATCCTCCTTCCAACAAACAACCACCCAAAGGAGTGATCTATATGATTAATTGTGACTGTGGTGACTTGTACATGGATGAAACCCTGCACCCATTAGTCACCCGCGTCAAAGAACATAAAACGTCAACAGCCAAAACAGACAACAAATCAGTCCTCTCAGACCACCAGGAAATAACCCCCTTCCATCAAGTTCAGTCCACATCCTCTCTAACAAACATGACTTCACAACAAAAGAAAACCTCTCAGATGCTGCAGAAACCTGCCGCCACAAACCTTTCATCAACAGAGATCAAGGGCATTACAATGAGTCTGCCTATGACGATCTAATCAACCAATATACTCTGTTTAAATGGTATCCGATCAACTTGTTACATTTTTTTAATCCTTATTTACATCTGGCTTCATTACCTATGTGTTATTTGTTATTCTTACTGGCTTCATCCAATTATCTGTGTGCTACTTGTTATCTTTTACCTATTGCTGTTAATGTTGATCTTCTTATTACAGAACAACATGTACCTATCATTACTTGATTGCAGTCACTTCACCTTGATGACGGTGTGAGAATCTACATCGAAATGTTGTTAAATGCAATAAAGCAGAAATTGTTATCCACCAAGCTGTAGTTTTTTAAGCGACTGCCACTTCGCGACATAAAAAATGGCAATCCTAACTTGCCACCAGCTGCTTTAAATCAGTAATTATAAAGACGTGATATCTTTAACATAATTAAATTTGTTTCCTTATCGTTAACATACATAAGGGTTATAGAAATGAATATTATATGAAAAATGTAAAAAACCTACCATTTTTGGCGTTCTAGTTGACACACCTGTTATATGGTCTTGTAATCTAAATGAAGACACACACAGCTCACGGGACAAACAGAGTGTTTTATATATGTACAAGACAGACGTCAACCTGTCAATCAACACGCATCAAGGCGGAGCTATTGTACCCGGATCCTCACCAGCATTCACGTGCTGATTCGCTTACTTCGAACGCTGTCACGGTTGCTTCATCTCATCTGACGGAATTTTGAGGAATTTATACAATTTACACTCATGTATCTTTCTTTCAGTGTTTGCTCTGTTTTGTTTTTCGATCATAATAATAGTGACTTTCTGGACAGTGGTCGACGAAATAATAACACGTTTTATTTCATTTTTATAGATACATTCTCATGCCTGAATTTAACGTTATCCAACAGCCCAGATTAATATGATTCATATTTCTAGTATTTTATTGATATAGATACCGGCGTTATTTCACGATATATGCATACGTTCAAACTGTTCATGTCCGTTTACGAAAGGATTAAGATCTTATAAACAGATATGATTCCACGAGTCGTAGGACTCAAGTTTATGTACGATGAAATCCCCCGTATGTTCCCGGCACAATACGTTCTGTGGTCTAACAGCGAGACTTCGCTTTTCTCGAACAGCGGGGAACTCGATATGTTCCCAAGAACTTCGAAATAATGAGGTTTTACTGAATATCATTGGTATAAATTCTGTTCAAATGTGCATAAAATCTGAATAGCTCCATCCAAATCGATGACACGGTGTCGTCGAGTCGACACATCGTTTAAGACGAATATATTGTTTCACAAGGGACACGTGATCATGGTCCACAAATTGTAGAGAGAGAGAGAGAGAGAGAGAGAGAGAGAGAGAGAGAGAGAGAGAGAGAGAGAGAGAGAGAGAGAGAGAGCAAACTCCACGACAGTACCCGTACCCGAACAAGTGCTGTATTCTTCACATAGCCCGAAGATTTGGGTTGATAAGGTCGAAGTTTAGATCTAAACATGTTCAGGAATGGGTTTAAATACTAAACAGAATATACATTTGGTGTGTTCTATCTAACACACAGGCCCTAACCACATGATATGGGCTATCGTCTCACAGCCTAAACACAACATCTCCATTATCTAAACATGTTTATAATCTTAACATGTTTACGACAAATTGCATATCATTGTGTATAACCCTAATAATCTAAACATGAGTGAGTGAGTATGATTTTTTGTTTCCATGTGGGGAATCGAACCCGGACCTTCGACGTGACGAGCGAACACCTTAATAACAAGGCTATAAGGCTATACCACCGCCCTTAAACATGTTTTGAGGGCATATCAATGGGCATAAAGTCAAATATAGATACAATGTATAATGTATATTGAAATTAGGCACTTGCATAACACATATACCACTTGGTACAATACCCGCATGTTCAAATACACCAAGCTAAGGTAATGACGACTAGAAGAAAATGACAATCTCCGTTGCACGGGTAGAACCTGACGAAAAAAGTGTGTATGATTACTACGTTAGATCCTTAATGTTTTTAAGCTAGTCCCCATTCTTCCATATCCCTGTTAAACCCCAAACAAAGAAAGAAAGCGTCCCTTTACATTTTTAAATTACCCGCACTGAATTTCAATCGGGGGGTACATGCGGGTCTGTCCGACATTAGATTCTCAATACGTTTAGCTGTTAAATACAATCCTAAGCATCAAAAACATGTCTATGTCACGTGATAAAGAACGTGTTTAGGTTTGTGTTTCGGATTTTACACAGTTGTAGCACATACATAGCCGCGCAGATGTACACCCCAAGAACAGGACAAATGCGCATTGCATAGATTTCACCTCAACATACATGCTCACATTCACCCAGACATGGCCTGTATTTACACGCCCACAGCCACACCCACCCACTACACCCAAACCAGGGAGCAGGTATGACACATGTGGCCCCGTTCCACAAAACGATCTTAAGCTATGGACTCTGCGATAGTCGTAGCCCTAAGATCGCGTTGTGAAACAGGACCGCCTCCGTGCTCTAGGGGTAGAGCGTCCGCCCGGAGAGCGGAAGGTCCGGGGATCGCGTCCGCGTCATACCAAAATACGTTAAAAGATGGTACTTGTTGTTACCCTGTCTGGCGCTCGGCATTAAGGGGCTAAAACAAGGGCTGGAAGGCTCGGAGTCAGTATACTGTGTCTGAGTGGGGTATTCATGTTAAACTGCGGCATGGTATCTCAGTGGGCTAGAACTACAAATCGGCATCAGTCCGAACTAGTACAAGCAGCCACACAAACACACACACGTCACTATATAAGTGCAATAATCTTGGACGCGACGTTAAACCCCATTTCACCTCACCTCACCTTTGTGAAACAGGTCCAGTGTAGTAGCGTGAAGGACTACAAATCCATCTGTCCAGGGACCACTGGCACAAAGCGACCTTAGCGCTAAGATGATCGCAACTCCCATACTTTAACATAGGCTTAAGATACTCTTAACACTAACGTGGCTTTGTGCAAGCTGGCCCTGGACAGATTGTACAAAGGGCGGCAACTCCTATTCCCGAATATAGCCTTCCACGAGTCTTACTCACACCATCCTTGCACATACTCTTCTTCCATTTGCCTTTAGACTTTCAAAGATGCTTATTCAAATTGCGGTCATAATTGTATTCATTTCATCAAGACACTTGTCTCACATTTATATGAAGGGAGGCATTTGTATTTGTAGAATAGATGCTTACTGCGCTAACAGGTAACAGCTTACTAGGTTTGTAGATAGACATGGCATATTGAATAAATATCTCTTAATTACCATGTAACATGAATGTAACGCGAACAATATTTGATTGTCAATGCGTATTTCAAAACGTTGTTGTACAGTAACAAGTATTTACTCAAACACGACGAGTTACGGAGTACACTCTTCAAAAAAGAAACGCACAGGTAGTATGTAGTTCATTGAACCTGAATACACAAACACCCGGTATATTAATTGGATATACACTCTCCAAAAAGGAAACGCATAGGTAGATTTTTAGTGAATTTATTGTACCTAATTAAGTCGATATATTTGATATCATAGATACAAATATGAAATTTTGGAGCTCGATAGTCAGATGTTGTCGTTGTACAAAGGCATTGAAAACTGTTCATTGTCATGTCACATAAGGCCAAAAGGTGACGCTGAACTCAGTATCTCGTGTGACCGCCCCGGGCAGCAATCACTGCTCTGCATCTCCTCGGCACTGACTGCAAAAGTGTAGGAATTCTGTCCTGTGGAATTCTGCGCCATACTACATGTACTTGTAACGCGTTGGCCAGTTGTCGGGGTGTCTGCGGCGTGTTCTGACGTTCATCCAAGAGGTGTTCGATTGGGTTGAGATCTGACGATCACGACGGTCAGGGCAAGGCGTTGATGTTGGCATTATGAAGTTAGCCTACCGTAACACGAGTTGTGTGCCGTTGAGCGTTGTCCTGTTGAAACAGCTCCCTCTGGCGGTCAATGATTGGAAGCAGGTGAGGTTGAAGAATTTGATTCATGTAGCGATTTGCTGTCAAAGTTCCCGTAACCACAACCAAGTCAGATCTCGTGGTGTAGGATATGGCCCACCACACCATGACACTACCGCTACCGAGCAAAAACGGGGCAAAAAGCTGATTTCGACAACGATAAACACATTGTCTTCCATTTCGCCGGTGAAGAAGCAATCCTGACTCATCGTTAAACCACACTAATCTCCAGTTTCTCAAATTCCAAGGCTGTAAGGTATGCCACCAACGCAAGCGTCGCTGTCGACGGATCTGTTGCAAAACAGGGACGATAACTGGTCTTCTGGGTCGGATTCCAGCCTCTGGAATATGGTTCCTGACAGTCTGGTCCGATATCCTCCTCAAACCAGGGATGCGTCCTGCAGTCTCAGTAGCTGTGGCATTGCAATGACGTAGAGGGAACAATCGATTGTAGCGATCCCGTGCAGGTGTAGTAACACGGACGGTTTGCAGTGGAATTGAACAAAGGTGGCTAATGGTGCTTTGGTGGACGTTGTATTGGCGTGCAACAGAAGACTGCGATTCCCTTCTTTGGATGTCTCCTGTGCGGATGTTCTTATCGGCATCGCTGAAGCTCAGCATATATATAGAGGGAAGTTGTTAGTAGTGGCAGGGTACATACGGGAAGGGGTTAGTGGTGGTGGGGTATATAGGGAAGAGGTTAGTGGTGGCAGGGTATATAAGGATGAGGTTAGTAATGGTGGTAGGGTATATAGGGAAGCGGTTAGTGGTGGTAGGGTATATGGGAATGAGGTTAGTAGTGGCAGGGTACATAGGGAAGAGGTTAGTGGTGGTGGGTCATATAGGGAAGCGGTTAGTGGTGGTAGGGTATATGGGAATGAGGTTAGTAGTGGCAGGGTACATAGGGAAGAGGTTAGTGGTGGTGGGTCATATAGGGAAGCGGTTAGTGGTGGTAGGGTATATGGGAATGAGGTTAGTAGTGGCAGGGTACATAGGGAAGAGATTAGTGGTGGTGGGTCATATAGGGAAGAGGTTAGTGGTGGCAGGGTATATAAGGATGAGGTTAGTGGTGGTGGTGTATATAGGGAAGAGGTTAGTAGTGGTAGTAGGGTGTATAGGGAAGAGGTTAGTGGTGGTATGGTATATAGGGATAAGGTTAGTGGTGTCAGGGTATATAAGGATGAGGTTAGTAGTGGTGTTGGTGTATATAGGGAAGAGGTTAGTGGTGGTAGGGTATATAGGGATGAGGTCAGTAGTGGCAGGGTATATAAGGATGGGGTTAGTAGTGGGGTATATAGGTATGAGGTTAGTGGTTGGGTATATAGGTATGAGGTTAGTGGTGGGGTATATAGGGATGAGGTTAGTGGTGGGGTATATAGGGATGAGGTTAGTGGTGGGGTATATAGGGATGAGGTTAGTGGTGGGGTATATAGGGATGAGGTTAGTGGTGGGGTATATAGGGATGAGGTTAGTGGTGAAGTATATAGGGATGAGGTTAGTGGTGGGGTATATAGGGATGAGGTTAGTGGTGAGGTATATAGGGATGAGGTTAGTGGTGGGGTATATAGGGATGAGGTTAGTGTGGGGTATATAGGGATGAGGTTAGTGGTGGGGTATATAGTGATGAGGTTAGTGCTGGGATATATAAGGATGAAGTTAGCGGTAGGGTATATAGGGATGAGGTTAGTAGTGCATAAACATAAAACTGTTGATAAATGTTTTTTTAAGTTTCTTTTTTCGGTTTATAAGCATGGAAAAACACTTTTTCCATTCTTCGCCCCCTTGGTTTTTCCCTCTCCCCAGGGCATGCTCTGTCTACCAAAACCTCGTGAGCGTGTTCTCTCCAATACATAAAGAATACATCTACGATCTTTTTCGCTTCGTTTCCACACACATCAAGCTGACACGCTGCGATATAACTGACATACTGTAATAACAAACACACACTCACTCACTCACTCACTCACTCACTCACTCACTCACTCACTCACTCACTCACTCACTCACTCACTCACTCACTCACTCACTCACTCACTCACACACTCACTCACTCACTCACTCACTCAATGGTTTCAGGACTCAGTTATTCCCATGATCAACAAGGAAGTGTTATTCTTCCAGACTCGCCGCCCGTTGACGCTGTTGTTGGCAGTTGCTGCCGGTGCCGCCATCGTAAACGTTTGCCCTTTCAAATGTTCCTGCGACATCATCTGTAACGGCCTCGCCTCCATGCCCACGTCACCTCACTCCGAACCAACAACATCAGCTACCATGTTGTTGAGCAACACTCCTGCAAAACAAATCACAATCAGCAAGCCGATATTCGCAGAAAATTCAAAGAATTGCACAGTGTTGTCAGAACTATTTCAGTAGCCCTTTCATGAGCCTTGGCTGTCAAGCATTTGATTGCTTGGCGAATGTGTATAATCTGAGGCTGAGATTCGACTGTGACATCGACGGGTGAACAACATCATGGACACTGACACGGGTGAACAACAGCATGGACACTGACTCGGGTGAACGACAGCATGGACACTTATTCGGGTGAACAACAGCATGGACACTGACTCGGGTGAACAACAGCATGGACACTGGCACGGGTGAACAACAGCATGGACACTGACACGGGTGAACAACAGCATGGACACTGACTCGGGTGAACGACAGCATGGACATGAACTCGGGTAACCGAGAACTTGGACATTGACTCAGATAACGGGTATGGTGCTGACAAACCTAGAAACATAATCAGGGCGACCCGGGATTCGAACCCACAATCAGAGGTTTTCTGGCGTGCCCAAGAGACGTAACTCTGCACAGCGAATCGCAGCGCCTTAGACGACTGGGCCATCCGTGCCCCCTCCGAAAAAGAAGAAATAAAATTTATGAGGATATTCAGAGAAGACTAGACAATTTCAAGAGAACACTTCACAACATAACGTGCGTCACGTGTTTTGAAATTAACTCAATGTAACTCCGATAAATGTATAATGCTGATTTTAAATTATGAATTATAATTATTATCAAGTCATTGAAAGTCATGTTGAAGTGATACACATAAGGAAGAGAATGTATGGATGTGAACTTCTTTATTATGAAGAACACGAAGGTGTAAGTTAGACCCGCTATCTGTTGTAAATCTCCTGTAGCCAAGAGGTGCAATAGCGAGTCCAAACGATCTCAATGTCTGACAGATGGACAGCTACTCGAACATATATAAACAGAGCAGCCAAAGATAAAAGTGAAATCATATCAATATACGAAAATAAAAATCATATCAACACATATCAATACTTCAAAATGTGGGATAGCACACGTTTCAGTGTATATTGTGTGTATAGTGTCTTTCTAATAATGTAATAATATTATTTCTTTATATGTAAAGTGATAACATTTCCGTCAGCTGTATGAGTGGTTATGGTGAAATATGTTCGACATTGAAGTTGAATAAATATATCCTGTAAATGATTGAAATATGTGATTTCTGGTGAATGCGTCGAAATGTATGATTTCTGGTATGATTTGATGATTAAAAGTGCATGATTAACCTCTCCTGTAAATTCCTCAAAATATCTGTTTTCTGGTCTGTTCCACTTTAATGAAAGGTAAACAGGTAACTATTGCTTGACTAACCAACCTTGACGAATCTTGGTATAAGCTGTCTGACAAATGGGTTGTCTGACAATTGTGTGGTTACCAAACCGCCAGGTAAAGGCAGAGGATTAGATGGACATTTATCCATGCCCTGTGCTATTTTAAGGTGTGTAACAAACTTCGTGTTTGACTAAAAAGACGGATACCCTTTCCCTCTGATGGTTCCAAAAACCTAATTAGCCAATTGTTTGAATAGCGTAAACCACTGCGTGATTACATAGGCGGGTCTGTAATGTTTGGTGATCTCAAACTTGTTCAGCGGTACCTCGAAAGCACGTGTCACGTGTCTTCCGGGTTCAAGGTTAATGGAGAATCGCACGAATTGTCACGAATGGTTCTTTATGGAATGTTTTCCCCAAATGTTTATATGTCTTACATAGTGTTTCCAAGTGTCACGTTTTCTCTTTCAAGCATGGGGGAAGTACTTCAACTGAGAAAGTATCTGTTCCTGCCACATATCCGCTGGTTGTGTTCGGATTACCAAGGCATGGTGTTACACAAAGAGCGGATAGTGTTTACCCTAGAGTAGGGTATATGTAATTTACAAAGTATAACACAACCTCGTTAGTCTGGACACTGTTAATACCGGAAACCTACCTCCCAGGGTGCTGGGTACGCTTACAAAGTGATATTTCTCCGTAACTATGACTTGCTAAACCAGAAATATGATTATCCGTACGATTTCAGTAGGTCGTCCGGCTTAACGAGGTTCGATGTATTTTTGGAAAGGAGGAGTAGGTGCTGAAATGCTTGCTGAATTTTGCTTTATTTTGCTATATTTTGTTTTATTTTTCTTAAGTTTGCAGATCAGTTGCAATATTTTGCTAAGCAGTTGCTATATTTTAGCGTATCAGTTTTTAATACGAGCCTACAGGGCTTTGTTTCCGATAAAAGTTTTCTGATTTTATCTCACTCTAGCTGGGTAGAAATAACATCATTTTCACGTAAACATACCTCAAATGAATCTTGGTCTTTGCAGTGAAACAAGGCTACCCATTTGGTCTGCTCTCTGAGATCTTTCAGGACAGAGTTGTATTTTTGAGTAAGTACCAATATGTCTTTTGGAGAATGCTAAATAT